>NW_012099222.1:514156-598722 GCF_000951045.1 Mandrillus leucophaeus
GTTTTTGAAAATTGCGAAAAGGGTAGATTTTTGGCATTCTCATATTTGAAAAACGGTGTTTGTGAGGCAATATATATGTTAATTAGCTCGATTTAGCCTATTCCACAATATATACATGTTTCAAAGCAACATGTTGTACATAATAAACATATACAATTTTTATTTGTCAATTAAAAATAAATTTAAAAGAAAAAAGAAGAAGCAAGAAAATAGCAAAAGACTGAAAAATATTACAATAGTACTAGAGTTTGGTTGTGTTTTACAGTTGGCAGGAACATAAATCAGTATAACTGTCTGGAAAGAAAGTTGTAAATATATACTACGGGCCTTCACATTTCCAGATTTGGTCCATTAATTCACAATTTAGGATTCTATTTTAAGGAAATTAAAAAAAAATTAGGTAAGTGTGATAAGTTGATAAGGAAATTAAAAAAAAAGTTAGGTAAGTGTGATAAGGTTTTTATATTATCAAAAACCTAGAAATAACCTGAATGTTAAATAATGCTGGAATGATAATTAGAGATTTTCAAACTTTTGAGAAAATCCAATGAAAGTCTTTCCAAGTCTTTTGTTACTTTCTAAGTAAAAAAATCTTACTTAGATCCTTAATATTTAAGACACTTAGCAGATCTATTCTGAGGATGGCAAAGTCTGGAGTGTGTCCACCCACCGAGCCCCTCCTGGGCTCTTTGCAGTAGATCTTGCAGAGAGAACTCCAAAGAACTCTATCACTTTGAGAGTACAGTTTGCAAATCATTCCATTAAACACATCCTCCTTGTAATCTATATGACACATCATGATATTTGCAAAAAATACTTGGAGGCTTGAGAAAACTTTATGATAAAAATGTAAGTAAAATATAAAATACAAAGTTGTAAATATAATTTTATGATCTCAGCTATCAAAAATACATCTGGGAAAAAAGATTGAATGGGAATACAAAAAAAAACCCAGATTATATCTGGGTAGTAAGATTATAACTAACGTTTGTTTGATCTGTATACTTTTTTGAATTTCTCAATCTTCTTACAAGGAGGAAGTATTTTGTTTTGTTGAGAAATAAAAATGTGTGTGTGTGTATGTGTGTATGTATTTAAAGTCTATTTTGCCAAACAGGCATCATTTTGTTTGTTTGTTTGTTTGTTTTTGTACGTTGCTAGCTTGGCGGAAATGCTGCAGTCCTAGCAATCTTATTTCAGCTCAGTACTTGACAAAATTTCTCAGGATATTTTATTACATCAAATGGATTGTGGACTGAGTGAAATACAGTCAGGTAGAGTCACGATTGAACAGTGCACTCAGTTACATTTATTGAACACTCACAATTTGCCAGGCCCTTTGCTGGGCACTGAAGATGTGAAGTGAATAAGATGGGATTCCTGCCCTCAATGAGGCCCAGTCCAGGGATTGACAAACATAAGTGCAAATACCCATAGTTCCACAGTGATAGGCATCCACTGGAGGTATGTCAAAGTGACCTGGAACATTGAGGAATGACTGGCCTTGGGCCAGCATCATAGAGGAAAGAACTTTGTGTCCACTTTCTTTATGTAAAGCACCATTTTAAACACCTTGTTACATCAGTCAAGGGTCATAGTTGCAAGCAACAGAGGCAGACTATGATCATGTAGAAAAGGAGTTTTATCTAGCCTGAGTGACAGAATGAGGCCCTGCCTCTAATATATATGTATAAACCTTCTCTTATATAAATAATATGATATATATCTTATATATAAATAATACCATATATATCTTATATTTATGTAAATATATCTTATTATTTATAATATATCCTGTCTCTTATACACATCTAGATGTGTATAAGAGACAGGTACAGTTTTTTGCCTGAAGAGCCAGGCTTGAGACTGAGTGTCTAGGAGCAATATCTAAAACCTTGCTGCAGAACTGGCTCCAGTGAATAGAGCCATCACTGTGACTGATACTGCTGCATCAGGATTCAGTCTTGCTACCACTCAGCCCCTGAAATGCAATGTGTCTCTAACAGCATCATCAACAAAATAATTGCCATGATATGCATCCTTCTTCAAGCTACCTCTTCAGGATTGAAGTCTAGGGTAGGTGAGTAAATGTGGTTGCTGGAGCCTCAGTTACATGCCTATGCCCCAGCTGTAATGAGGCTGGAGAGTTTCTTTTTTTTTTTTCACTTGAATAGACAGAACTCATAAGACTGGACCCTCTATACACAGCATAGGTGTTCAAAATATGCTAGGTAACCAGAAAACCTGACTGATGTCCACCATACATGTTATATTATTTAATCCTTATGATAGCCCTGTGCAGTATTACATTTTCTTCATTTTTAAGATGAGGAAACTAAAGATTAAAAGGGTCAAAAAAGTGTGCCTAAGTTTCCAAAGCTAGGATGTGGTAGAGAAAGGAACCGAAGTTTGTCTGGCTCCAAACTCATACACCGGTAACTAAGTACACAGCATGCTATGACTCACAGAGGAGGCACAAACTTTGGCAAAACCCTGAAAGGATAGGAGTTTTCGAGTTCACTGAGGCTTGAACAAGGGTTCACTATGAAGGAGCAGGAGGAGATGATGCTGGAAAAGGTAGTATTAGAGACTGAATGTGTATCCCTCCAAATTTATATGTTGAAACCATAATCCCCAATGTGATGGTATTTGGAAGCTATTGTATGACACCAAGCAAGAAAATGATGAGGATTTAGTTATATAAAAATTGTTAACTGTTTTGTGAAAACTTAGAGAGACTTCTCTGTGGACAGTTGTACATCAAATCCAGGTGTTCAATTACAGGATAGGTAAGGTTCACATGATTTGAAGAAGTTCATATTTGGGAGCTCTATGGCCTGTTAATGTTACTAACAAAATGCAGTAGCTCTGAATGCCCTTTTAGGTGGAGTGAATAGAAGCACAGTGTTTCCTCAGGGAAGTGTAACACTCTGCTCCTCTCTGGTTGAGTTGTAAGAAGAATACTGCTTCAAACCTTAGGTGCTATGTATAAAAATACATCCATGTATAGCTAAAGAAAAAGGGCATTTAGGAGAAGGGTGATAGGGCAGTAAAATGCTAGGGGATTATTTCACATATGTAAGAGGAAGGATCAGAGCATGATACTGCTTGAGTCAGATTAGAGGAAGACAGAATAAATGTCTTCAAATATTTGGAAGGCCACCATGTGAAAGAATAGTTAGATTTTCTCTCTCTCTCTCTCCGGAAGTCAGAAAGAAGACTATTGAGAAGGAGTTAGATTTGGACTCAGTTTAAAGAAGAAGTCAATAACAACTTGAGCTGTCTAAAAAGGAAATGGCTTGCCTCATAAGGCAGAGGGGCATTTAGACAAAAGCTGGAGAACCATCTGCCAGAAGTTCTGTAGGAGAGAATTCTGCATGGAAGCCAGGGCTGGCGCCAGAAGTGGGTAATGGATGAGAGGAAGATAGAGGAGAATGAGCCATTTGAACTCTAAATTATCTTAAATTCTAAGCATATGCAATATGACATAATCAGATTTCACCATCTTGCTTATTCAAATGATTGGAATAAAATTATTGGAAAAAAAAAGTCATGGCCAGAGGACTCTTGAGGCCACAGCAACTTGTGAGAGATTGAAAGAGAAAAGGGTGATACAGTAGTCACCTGTGAAAAAAGCATTCAGACCCTCTATCTTTTTTAACATCTGAGTTTTCTTTCTCTGGGCTCACTGGGCAACAGTGAGAGTTCATAGAAGGAAAATGCATTTTTATTGATTGAAAAGCAAAGAGCAATGAGGAGTACACACTGTTTGATAAGATGCTGGAATGGAAAGAAAGGGGAAAAAGGGCTAGAAATTCTTTCTCAGGAAGAGCAGGTAGTGGTGAGACAACAATAAAATCACTAATAATTACTTTTATAATTGTTGAACATTTATTGTGTGCCACACACTGTGCAAAACGTTTTGCAAACATTGTTTCAGTTCACCTTCACAAAATCCCTAAGACAGGAGGACAGGGGTATCCAATCTTTTGGATTCCCTGAGCCACACTGGAAGAAGAAGAATTGTTTTGCTACACGTAAAATACCCTGACACTAACAACAGATGATGAGCTTAAAAAATGGCAAAAAAAATTCATAATATTTTAAGAAAGTTTACCAATTTTTACTGGGCCACATTCAAAGCCATCCTGGGTTACATGCAGCCTGTGGGCTGTGGGTTCGACAAACGTGCCCTATGAGGTAGTATTAATGTCATCCCCTTTTTATAGATAAGAAAATGGAATCTTTGAGTTTAAGTAGCTTGCTAGTAAGTAGCACTGGGATTATTGAACGGACCACTTAAATATATTATTCAAAGATTTTCAGTATCCAGAGTTCATCCACAGGAGTGCATAATCCAACGTTTATATAATTGAAAGCTATTTTATTATGTTAATATTAATGAGTCTCCAAAGATCAAACAGATTTCTCTCTCAATAGCGCTTTCTCTAATCCACTCTTGTCTTTCTTAGATAAAGCAGTGCTATAGCTGTGTAGCCAGATGGATACAGCTTGGATTGACAGGGGCTCTCTATGTTTATAAAGAATAGTTTCATGTTCATCTACCCATCTGCTTGGTATCCATGCGACCATGAAATGGAACAGCTTTTGCATATTTATACTCTTCTTCTTCCTGCCATGCAGAGATGGGGAATTACATGGTCATTTAGAAGTTTGACTGTCCATTTGGGAACATCTCATAATACCCAACAGAATAAAATTATAGAAGGAGAACATTTTCCTTCCTTATTTTTCTGTCTTCGTGTTGCAGTTAATCATATGGGTAGGATTTGGATTGACTCAGACTCCTTCCTGTAAGCAGCTTACCTTAGCTTGCAAATCAATTCTCCAAATGATTTGGCTTAGCAAAATTCTTGTTGATCCACAAATTCACACTGTTTCTGCCCATCCCTTTTATTTTGGCTTAATGACCCGTTTGCCTTCTATTTAGTCTTGCATTGATAAGCCAAGGGAATAGGAAACATCTGTTCATAGCAAGTACTCCTGGAGTTTCAATAGACAAAGATTACTCACCCTATAAATTAAGACATAATACACATTGATACTATATTACAGAGAATGTATAAAAAACCCTTTTTTTAGAAAAAGAATCTTATAGTTAAATAATTTTACTGAGAATGTTGTTGCCATGACCATCCAAGTCCAGGGACAGAATTAAAGAATATGAGTGTTTCTCAATGATTCTTCTAGTTTATTAGCCTTACTGAAGGTCTGTATACTCCCTTCTCCCCCCACACAGCATTGGCCAAAGTTTAGTCACTGCTGACTTTCACACATGCCTTTCCACACTGCATGCGGCCCTTTAGTGAATCATTTGGCCTAAATTTGCTGGGACCCAAATAGAAGCAGCAGGAAGGTGGAGAACAGACAATGCCATCTCCTTGCAGGGAGTCATCTGACCACAGCCATCAGACCTTGCCGTACCTCTTGCTTTGTACCACTCCTCTTCCCTCTGCCTATTTTCTAGTTAGAAGCTACTAATTTCATAGCCGGACATGAAATCTAATTAATTCTCAGACTCAAGAAATGTTAGCACTAGAAGAGATATTGCCTCCTGAGATTAGAGAACTATTTTTCAAACAGCAAGTTGTGACCTGTTAGTGAGTGTTAAAATCAATTGACTGAGTTGTGACCAATTAAATATGGTCGGCTGGGCGCAGTGACTCACGCCTGTAATCCCAGCACTTTGGGAGGCCGAGGCGGGTGGATCACTTGAGGCCAGGAGTTCGAGACCAGCCTGGCCAACATGGTGAAACCCCATCTCTATGAAAAATACAAACATTAGCTGGGTGTGGTGGCCTAGTGCCTGTAATCCCAGCTACTTTGGGAGGCTGAGGCAGGATAATCGCTTGAACCCAGGAGGGAGAGGTTGCAGTGAGCCGAGATCCCACCACTGCCCCCAGCCTGTGCGAAAGAGGGAGACTCCATCTCAAAAAAAAAAAAAAAAAAAAAAAAAAATTAAATACGGTCACACATTCTCTCATTATTAAGAAAAAGGAGTCCATGTTACCTCTTGAATCTGGGTTGGCCTTAGTAATCGGTTTGGCCAATAGAAGACATCAGAAGTGTCATTCTGGGACTTTGGAGGCCAGGTCATAAAGAAGCTTGCAGGTTCTGCTCAGGTGTCTTACAAAGCTCATTCTTGGGACACTGTCTGAGGGAACCCAGATGCCAAGCTGTGAGAACCCAGACCACATGGAGAAGCCAAGTATAGCTGCTTAGTCAACAACCAGATCTGAGCTCCCAGCTGCCAACCAGCATCTATTGCCAGCCATATGATTCCTCTAGGATATCCAACATAAATGAATCTTCAGAAGTCTGTAGCCTCAGCCTATATCTGACTGCAAGTGCATGAAAAACTCCAAGCAAGAACCACCCAGTGGGGTCATTCAACCCACAGAAACTCTTGAAATAATATTAACATGTTGTTTTTAAGCTCTAAGTTTTGTTATGCAGCACTATGTAACCAGAACATAGATCAAGATACTTTTTTAATGAATTAGGATAAAATAGAATACAAAAATAATAGAGGGATATAAAGGGTAAGTGCTATTTTGTAAAACTTTGAATATTGTGTGTGTGTGTGTGTGAGAGAGAGAGAGAGAGAGAGAGAGAGAAAGAGAGCTGGGTTGGGATGTAAAATTATTTTTTTCTTTTGAAAGAACAGATTTATAGATCTATTACCCGCATACCATACAATTCATTCATTTAGAGTGTACAAGTCAATGCTCTTTAAAGTATATTCATTGTGTTTTTCAGGTATTACTGTGATCAATTTTAGAACATTTTAGTCACCTCCCGCCTTGAAAACCTTTATCCATTAATAGTCATTTCCCATGTCTGCCCCCTGCTTAATACCAGGCAACTACTAATATACTTTATGTCTTTATAGATTTACCTATTTAGAATATTTCATATAAATGAGATTATCTTAGTCCATTTGTGTTGCTACAAAGGAATACCTGAGGCTGGGTAATTTATGAAGAAAAAAATGTATTTGGTTCATAATTCTGCAGGCTATACAAGAAACATGGCACCAGCATCTGCATCCAGTGAGGGCCTCAGGCTGCTTCCAATCATGGCAAAAGGGAAGCGGAGCCAGGATGTGCAGAGATCACATGGAGAAAGAGGAAGCAAGAGAGAGAGAGGGAGGTGCTGGACTCTTTTGAACAACCAGCTCTCACAGGACTAATAGAGTGAAAGCTCACTCTTTACCATAAGGATGGCACCAAGGGATCTGCCTGCAAGATTCAACACCTTCCATTAAGCCCCAACTCCAACACTGGAGATCGAATTTCAACGTGAGATTTGGAGGGGGCAAATATCCAAACCATAGCAGAGATCATACATTTTGTAGTCTTTTGTGACTGAATTCTTTCACCTAACATGTTTTTAAGGTTCATTCATATTACGGCATGTAACAGAATTTTGTTTCTTTCTGTTGCAAAATAATATTCCATTGAGGAATATAAAACATTTTATTTATTTATCAACAGAAAAAAGGGCAAAGGCAACAAACAGGATAAAGTAACAAATACAGTGGAATAATGGACATTGGAGATGTGGAAGGGTTTCGGAGTAGGAGGGAGGTGGACAATGAGAAATTACATAATGGGTGCAGTATACATTATTTGGGTAATGGGTACATTAAAAGTCCAGACTTGGCGACTACACAATATATCGTGTAACAAAATTGCACTTTGAACAAACCTTACATTTATCCAAATAAAAACAATGAAAACTTTTAAAAAGATACTAATTCAATTCTATCAACAGTCAATTCTATTTTTATCTTTAAAAATGAACAGATAAAATTGTATGTATTATTACGTACAACATGATATTTTGATATATATATTGTGGAATGACTAAATCTAGCTAATAGCATATGTATTACCTCACATAATTATCACTTTCGTGGTGAGAACAGGTTACAGCACTCTCATAGCATTTTTCTAGAACACAATATATTATTAACTATAGTCACCAAGTTGTATAATAGATTGCCTGAACTTATTGCTCCCATCTAGCTGAAATTTTTTATCTTTTAGCCAACATCTTTCGAACTCCCCCACCCCACAACCATCCCAGTCCCTGATAACCACCATTATCACTTCTATACGATCAACTTTTTCAGATTCCATATATGAGTGAGATCATGTGATATTAATTTTTCTATACCTGGCTTATTTCACTTAACATAATGTCCTCCAGGTTCATCTATGTTGTCAAAAATGACAGAGTTTTCTTATTTTTAGGCTAAATAGTATTCTATTGTGCATATATACCACATTTTCTTTATTCATCCATTGATAGACACTTAGGTTGACTCCATATCTTGCTATTGTGAATAATGCTGCAATAAACATGGGAGTGAAGATATCTCTTGAACATACTGATTTCATTTTATTTGTATGCCTACCAATAGTAGAATTGCAGATCATATGGAAGTTCTATTTTTAATTTTTTGAGGAATCTCCATACTATTTTCCATTACAGCTTTACTAATTTAAATTTCCACCAACAGTGTACAAGGATTGCATTTTCTCCACTCTTGCTAACACTTGTTATCTCTTGTCATTTTGATCACAGCCATTTTAAGTGGGGTGAGATGATCTCATTGTGGTTTTGACTTGCATTTCCCTGATGATTAGTGACAAGCGTTTTTTCACATGCCTTTTGGCAACTGGTATATCTTCTTTGGAGGGATGTCTATTCCGAACCTTTGCCATTTTTAAATTGAGTTATTTGTTTTTTTCTGCTATTGAGTTTTGAGTTCCTTTTATACTTTGCATATTAATTTTTTAATCAGATATAGAGTTGGCAAATATTTTTTCCCATTCTGTAAGTTGTCTCTTCACTATGTTGACTGCTTTGCTGTGAAGAAGTTTTTTAGTTTTTATAATTCCATTTGTCTATTTTTGCTTTTATTGTTTATGCTTTTGGGGTCATATTCAAAAAGTAATTGCTTAGATTCATGTCATGATGATTTCCCTCTATGTCTTTTTCTAGTAGTTTCATAGTTTTGAGTTTTAGATTTATGCCTTTAATCCATTTTGAGTTGATTTTTGTATATAGTGTGAGATGAGGGTCCAGTTTTACTCTTCTACCTGTGGATATTCAGTTTTTTGAGCACCATTTATTGAAGAGACTGTCTTTGACCCATGTGTGTTCTTAGTGCCTTTGTCAAAAATCAGTTGACTGTAAGTGTGTGAATTTATTTCTGGGACCTCTTTTCTGTTTTTTTTTTTTTTGGTCCATGTGTGTCTAGTCTTATGCCCATACCATACTGTTTTGATTACTATAGCTTTGTAGTATATTTTGAATTCAGGTAGAGTGACGTGTCCAGATTTTTTTTTTTTTTTTTGCTCAGGATTGCTTTGGCTACTTAGGGTCTTTTGTGGTTTCATACAAATTTGAGCATTGTTTTTATCTATTTCTGTGACGAATATCCTTGGCATTTTTATAGGGATTTCAGTGAATGTGTAGATTGCTTTGGGTAGTGTATTGTTCTCACTGTTCTCACTCTGCTAATAAAGACATACCTGAGACTGGGTAATTTAAAAAGAAAAGAGATTTAATGGACTCACAGTTCCATATGGCTGGGGAGGCCTCATAATTATGGTGGAAGGCAAAAGAGAAGTAAAGGCACTTCTTACAGGGTGGCAGGCAAGAGAGAGCATGTACAGGGGAGCTCCCCTGTACATCAGATAAAACCATCAGATCTCATGAGATTTATTCACTGTCATGAATTGCTCTGTCTTGGAGCTCTAGTACTATATGAAATAGAAGTGGTAAGAGTGGGCATCCTTGTCTTGTTCTGGATCTTAAATAAAAAACTTGCAACTTTTCCTCATTGAGTATGATGTTAGTTGTGGGTTTGTCATGTATGACCTTTATTGTATTGAGGTACATCATTTTATACCTAATCTGTTGAGAGTAGTTTTTATTATGAAAAGGTATTAAATTTTGTCAACTGCTTTTCTGCATCCCTTGAAATGATTTTTTTTTGGTCATTGATTCTGTCAATGTGATTATATGTTTTTTTGGTCCTTGTTTCTGTCAATGTGATTTATGTCTGTTGACTCATTTTTGCAATGAATCCAACTTGATCAGGGTGAATGATTTTTTAAAATGCACTGTCAAATTCAGTTTGCTAGTATTTTGTTGAGGATGTTTGCATCTATGTTAATCAGGGATATTGACCTATAGTTCTCTTTTGTGTACTGTCTTTGGCTTTGGTATCAGGGTGGGGCTGTCCTCTCAAAATAAATTTGCAAGTATTTATCTTTACTTGTTTGAAATGGTTTGAGAAGAATTGGTATTGATTTTTTTTAAAAAAGTTTGGTAGAATTCAGCAATGAAGCCATCAGGTCCTGAGCTTTTTAGGATACAAAATCAATATACAAAAAAATTAGTAGCACTTCTATATACTACCAGTGAACTATCTGAACAAGAAATCAAGAAAACAACTCCATTTACAATAACTCCAAAAAATAAAATACTTAGGAACAGATTTAAGAAGTAAAACATCTTTACCCTGAAAACTATAAAACATTGATGAAAGAAATTGAAGAAGGCACAAATAAATGGAAAGATATCCTGCGTCCATGAATGGGAAAGATGACCATTGTTAAAATGTCCATACTACCTAAAGTAATCTACAAATTCAATGAAATCCCTATCAAAATGCCCATAACATTTGTCACAGAAATAAACAAACAATCCTAAAATTTGTATGAAACCACAAAAGACCCTGAGTAGCCAAAGCAATCCTGAACAAAAATAATAAATCTGGACACATCACTCTATCTGACTTCAAAATATACTACAAAGCTATAATAATCAGAACAGTTTGGTGCTGTCATAAAAACAGACACATGAACCAAAAAACAGGATAGAGAGCCTAGAAATAAATCCACAGTTTTGATGAGAGACTCTTTACTACTGATTACACCTCTTTACTTATTACTGGTCTGTTTAGATTTTTTATTTCTTCATAATGCAGAATGTAATGCCTCTTTTTTCATTTCTGATTTTACTTGAGTCTTCTCTCCTTTCTTATTCTATCTTAAGGTTTGTTGATTTTGTTTCTCTTTTCAAAAAAGAAATTCCTAGTTTTGTTGATATTTTCTCATTTTTCTAGTCTGTTTCATTTATTTCTACTTTGATTTTTGTGATTTTATTCCGTGTGTGTGTGTGTAATTTTTTTTTTTTTGAGACAGAGTCTCACTTTGTCACCCAGGATGGAGTGCAGGGGCATGATCTTGACTCACTACAACCTCCACCTCCCGGGTTCAAGTGATTCTCATGCCCCAGCCTCCCAAGTAGCTGGGACTACAGGCATGTGCCACCATGTCCAGCTAATTTTTGTATTTCTTGGTAGATATAGGGTTTTGCCATGTTGGCCAGGCTGGTCTTGATTCCTGGTCTCAAGTGATCTGCCTGCCTTAGCCTCCCAAAATGCTGAGATTACAGCCATGGGCCACCACCACCATAGCCGGCCTTCCCTTTCCATTAATTTTGAGCTTAGTTTGTTATTGTTTTTTAGTTCCTTGAGGTGCAACCTTAGTGTATTTGGGATTTTTCTTCTTATATATTTATTTGTTGCTATAAACTTTCTCTTAGAATTTCTTTGCTGTATTCCACAGGTTTTGATATGCTGTGTTTCCATTTTTCATTTGTCTCCACAATTTTAAAATTTCTTTTAAATTTTTTCACTAAAATTGTTCAGGAGTATGTTGTTTAATTTCTACATATTTGCAAGTTTTCAGAAATTGCTCCTCTTATTGATTTCTAGTTTTATACAATTATGGTTAGAAAAGATACTTGATATGATTTCATCTTCTTAAATTTGTCAAGAATAGTTTTGTAGCCTAATATATGATCAGTCCTGGAGAATGTTCCATGTTCAGTTGAGAGGGATGTATTCTGTAACTGTTGGATGGAATGTTTTGAATGGCTTGTCTGGTAGTTCATGTATCTCAATATCTTAGGGTCAGCCACTGGCTTCTTATTTTGTCCATTTGGTGATGCTATGTTTTCCTGATTGTTCTTGATTCTCTGGTTGAGTGTTGATGTCTAAGTATTTGAAAGACTAGGTCCTTATTCCAATTTTTACAGACTTGCTTTGTCTGGGAAGGCCCTGTAGCAGGTATGATGCTGGGGTACACTAGAGGTTCAAGATAGCTGCAGCTGGCACAGTGTTGCCAGAAGCCTAGGGCCTGTTTGGCAGGTGTGGCACTTGGGCAGGCCAGAAGCCTGGGTTAGATATGGCAACATGGCAATGAAATGTGCCTGAAGCCTAGGGACCACTGAACCCTGATTGATGCTGAGGGCTGTCTGGAGCCCAGGGCCACTGATGTTGGCCTGGCTATTGTTGTGGTCTGGGGTTAGAGTTTGTTATAAGCTTGAAGCTTATGTCTGTGTAGTTCAGCCTGGCATTGTAGTGAGTCTTTAGACTCAATCCATGGGTACTGGTTTGGAATATGAAACTGTAGGGGTCTGCCTGGTGCTTGGTTTTACTATGGTGGGCACAGTGTTGGGGTTCAAGGCAGTCTCGTGCTCACTGCCCTCTCTTTTACCCAGTGGTCAGTGTCTCTCTCTCTCTATGCTGTGTTGCCTGGGGTTAGGAGAGGAGTGATGGAGATAATATGTAAGTGTCCGATTTACCTTCTTCAATACATCTTTTCTTATTATTTTGCTACAGCCAGGTTCTGTAATCTCTCATTTGTTTGTTTGTTTTTTCTCTCTTGTGAAAGTATTTTTATGCTTGGGCAGTTGTTCCAGTTGAAATTTCTGCAGGGGGACAATTGCTAGAAAATCTGATTCCACCATCTTTCTCTGTCTCTATCAACAATCAATTTGAATGTGAATAGTCTCAACAGGCAAATTAAAAGAAAGAAATTGTCAAGATGAATCAATAAACAAAACCCAGCTACATGTTGGATACAAAAACCCCACTTTAATATAAAGACACATATAGATTAAAAGTAAAGAGATGAAGAGGCTGGGCATGGTGGCTCATGTCTGTGATTCCAGCACTTTGAAAGGCCAATGTGGGAAGATTACTTGAGGCCAGGAGTTAGAGAACAGCCTGGCCAACATGGTGAAACTCCATCTCTACTAAAAATACAAATATTAGCTGGGTGTGCTGGTGAGTGCCTCTAATCCAAGCTACTCTGGAGGCTGAGGCAGGAGAATCCCTTGAACCTGGGAGGTGGAGATTGCAGTGATCTGACATTGTGCCACTGCACTCCAGCCTGGGCAACAGAATGACACTCTGTCAAAAAAAAAGTAAGAAGATGAAGAAAGATATACCATGCTGACATTAACCAAAAGAAAGCTGATGTAGCTATGTTAACTTCAGACAAAGCAGTCTTCGGATTAAGAAATATTATCAGGAATTAAAAGGGACATTACATAATTATAAAGAGGTCAAAACTTCAATAAGATGTAACAATCCTTAATGTGTATGTGCCTAACAACAGAACATTAAAATGCATGAGGCAAAAACTGATAGAAATCCAAGGAGTAATAGATAAATCCACGATTATAGTTAGAGAGTTCAACACCTGTTTATTAGAAATGAACAGATCCAACATGCAGAAAATCAGTAATGGCACAGTTAAACTCAACAACACCATCAATAAACTGAACAAAATTGATAGCTATTGACTATTTCATCCAAAAACAGCAGAATATACATTTTTCCAAGCTCATATGGGACAACCAACAAGAGAGAATACATTCTGGATCATAAAATATAACTTAAAGTTAAAAGAATAGAAATTATAAAATGTCTACTCTCAAACCACAATAGAATTAAACTAGAAATCAGTAACAGAAAGATAGAAAATCCCCAAATACTTGGAGATTATACAACAGACTTCTGAATAACATGGAGGTCAAAGAAGAAATCTCAAAAGAATTAAAAAAATACTTTGAACTAACTACACATGAAGACACATCTTACCAAAATTTGTGGAGTGCAGTGAAAGCAGTGCTCAGAGGGAGAGTTATAGCATTGTATGCATGTATTAGAAAAGAAAGATCTAAAATCAATAATCTGAGCTTCCACCTTAGGAAACTAGAAAAAGAAGGGCAAATGAAATCCAAAGCAAGCAGAATAAAAGAAATAAGGAAAATTATAGTAGAAATCAATGAAATTGTAAACAGAAAATTAATAGAGAAAATCAACCAACCCAAAAGCTGTTTCTTTGAAAAGATCAATAAAATTGATAAGCCTCTAGCCAGGCTTCCTAAACAAAAAGGAGAGAAGACACAAATTACTAATGTCAGAAATAATAGAAGGGACATCAATACAGATCCCATGGATATTAAAAAGGTAGTGAAGGAATATTACAAACAACTATAACCCCATAATATGAAACCTAGTTGAAACAGACCCAATTTCTTGAACGATACAATCTGCCAAACTTGCACAAGAAGAACTGTATGACAGGAATAGGCCTATATTTTTATTAAAGAAATTGGATCAATCATTAACAACTTCCCAAACCGAAAGCTTCATGTCCCCATGAGTTCACTCGTGAATTCTATCAAACATTTAAGAAAGATATCATGTCGTTTTTCTGAAATCTCTTCTAGAAGGAGCAGAAGGAATACTTCTAATTTATTCTATGAAGCCAGCATTACCCTAATACCAGAATCAGAAAAAAATTACAAGAAAGAAAACTACAGACCAATATCTCTCATGAACATAGATAAAAAGTCCTCAATGAAATATTCGCAAGTCAAATCCAACAAGGTAAAAAAAACTGTACCCCATAACCAGTTGGGTTTACCCCAGGTGTGCAGGGCTGGTTCAACTTTGGAAGATCTATTAATGTAATCTATCACAGAAATAGGCCAAAGAAAAAAAATTATATGATTATATCAACAGATGCAGAAACAGCATTTCACAAAATACAACACCCATTTATGATAAAAACTGTCAGCAAACTATGAATAGAAGGAAACTTCCTCAACTTAATAAAGGCCATCTATAAAAAGTTTACAGCTAATGTCATACTTAGTGGTGAGAAACTGGAAGCTTTTCTCTTAAGATCAGGAACAAGATGAGGGTGTCTCTTCTCACCACTCCTTTTCAACATTGTACCGGAAATCCTAATTAGTAGAATAAGACAATAAAATAAAATAAAAAGTATACTAATTAGGAAGAAAAAAAATAAAACTGCCTTTGTTCATGATAACATGATCATCTATGTAGAAGATTGGAAAATCTTAACAAAAAACCTTCTGGAAGTAATAAGTAGCTAGAGCAAGGTTGCGGTATACAAAGTTAACATACAAAAGTCAATCACTTTCTGATGTAGCAAAAATGAACAAGTAGAATTTGAAATTTAAAGCACAGTGCCACTTATTTTAACTCCCTAGATAATGAAATTGTTAGATTTAAATCTAACAAAACATGTACAAGATCTATATGAGGAAAATGACACAACTCTGATGAAAGAAATCTAACAAGAACAAAAAATGGAGACATACTCTATTTGTGTATAGGAAGACCCAATATTGTCAAGATACCAGTTCTTCCTATGCTTATCTACAGATTTAATGAAATCGCAGTAAAAATCCCAGTAAGTTATTTTGTGGATATTGACAAACTGATTCTAAAGTTTATGTAGAGAGCCAAAAGACCCACAATAGCCCAAAATTGAAGAAGAACAAAGTTGGAAGACTGACACTATCCAACTCCAAGACTTGCTATAATGCTACACTAATCAAGACAGTGTGATATTGGTAAAAGAATACACAAATAGATCAATGGAACAGAATACAGAGCACAGAAATATACCCACATAAATAATCTTTGATCTTTGACAAAAAAGCAAAGGCAATACAATGTAGCAAAGATAGTCTTTTCAACAAATGGTGCTGCAACATCTGGATCTCTGCATGCAAAACAAACAAACCAACAAAAAACTCAAAATACGAATCTAGATACAGATTTTACACTCTTCACAAAAATTAAATCAAAATAAATTATATACCTAAATTAAAATGGAAACAATGAAACATCTAAAAAATGACATAGGAGAAAATCTATGTGACCTTGGTGCTATGGTCTGAGTGTTTGTGCCCTCCAAAATTTCTATGTTGAAACCTAGTAACTGACGTGATGGTATTAGGAGATGGGACCTTTGGGAAGTGATTCAGTAATGAGGGCAGCATCCTCACAAATGAGATTAGCACCCTTAAAAAAGAAGTCCCAGAGACCTGTCTCATTCTTTTTACTAAGTGAGAACACAGCAAGAAAGCACCATTTAGAAGCCTGGAAGTGGGCCTTCTCCAGACACTGAATTGGCTGGCACATTGATTTTCAAGATCAAGGGATTCCCAGAACTCTAAGAATAAATTTCTTTTTTAGCCAATTAGTTTATGGTATTTTGTTACAGTAACCTGAATGAACTAAGACACTTGGGTATGGTGATGACTTTTTGGTCACAATACAAAAGATACCATTCAGGAGAGTAATTATTAATAAGCAGGACTTCATTAAGACAAAAAATTCTAGTTCTATGAAAGACCAAAAGAGAATAAGAGACAAGAAAATAAGAAACAAGCCACAGAACTAGGAGAAAATATTTTCAAGAAAACATTTGCAAAAGGCTTATTTGATAGAGGGTATCTAAAATGTACTTAAAACTCTTAAGACTTAACAAAAAGAAAATGAACAACCGATTCATAAATTGCAAATGTTCTGAACAGACACTTCACCAAAGAAGACATATAGATGGTAGAGAAGCATACAAAAAAATTAACATCATATGTCATTAGGAAATTGCAAATGAAACAACACTGAGATACCATTACACACCTAGTAGAATGACCAAAATTTGAAACACTAACAACATCAATGCTGGTTGGTGATGATGTGGAGCAATAAGAACTCTCATTCATTTTGGAGCAGAATGCAAAATAGTACAGCCACTTTGGAAGACAGTTTGGCAGTTTCTTACAAAGCTAAACATACTCTTACTGTATGATCCAGCAATCACATTCCTTAATACTTACCCAAATAAATTGTAAACATTTCTACACCAAAACCTGAAGACTAGTGTTTATAACAGCTTTATTCATAATTGTCAAAAGCTGGAAGTGACGAAGATGTCCTTCAGTAGATAAATAAAGTATAGTATATCCAGATAATGGAGTATTATTCAGTCTAAAAAGAATAGGAGCTATAAAACCATGAAAAGACATGGAGGAAATGCAAATGCATATTACTAAGTGAAAGAAGCCAATCTGCAAAGGCTACATACTGTATGATTCCAAATATACAACATTCTGGAAAAGACAAAACTATAGAGACAATAAAAGATGAGGAGAAGAGGAAGAGAAGGATGCATAGGCAAAGCACAGAGGATTTTTAGGGAGGTGAAACTTTGTATGATACTATAGTGATTGATGCATGTCTTTGTAAATTCATTTACTCCCGTAGGATGTACAACACCAAGCGTGAACCATAATGTGAACTATGGACTTTGGGTGTTCATAATGTGTCCATGTAGGTTCACCAATTATAACAAATGTACAACTGTGGTGAAGAATTTTGATCATGAGGGAAGTTGTGTCTATGTGGGGAGAATATATAGGATATCTTTGTGTGGTTTGCTCAAGTTTGCTGTGAACCTAAAACTGCTCTAAAAGTAAAATTTATTTTTTTAAAGCAACAGGCCAACATCCAATTAAAAAAAAAGTAAAGCATTTTTTTTGGCCTAGACTTAGGTAGGAAAGAAGAGGTAAGTTCACTCAGTACATATAAACTGTAAAGAAGAATTCTTGCTGCTTGAAAATACTCATCATTGACTTTACCTGTGCATACAAGAAAACTGACAAAATGCTAAGGCTTACCTGCATGATTAGTGGATATTTTCCTTGTTCAGCAAAAGGCCAGTAAAAAATATTTCTGACTGAGCTGCAACAAACAATTGACCACCTCATCACTCTTAAACAAAAGGTTCAATTCAAAATGTGTTCAATCTTGACATATACCATATGCCTGAGAATGCTCACTGAATAGAAACCTGGATGTGAGGATAATAATGCATATGTATGGTAACCAATAAATATTTCAATGAGGTTTCTTTATTCTGCAATAGTGGGGTTTGAATAATTCAGGTATTTTGATTCCCGATCCGATCTATTTTCTTTTTAAACCATAGAGTCTAGGTCAAGTCTAGGTCAAGTATTGGCCTGTTACCTAACTGGTGGAAGCACTCAATAAACATTTCCTGGAGAAATGTGAATGTGTTGAAATGGGCTGATCAATATATCTCCAGAACTGTCTAGGCATGGGATGCATTGATCTAGTGATAAAGAGGGGCACACTGGAATCTGCTTGCCATTACTTGGATCGTCACTTGGTTCTTAAGATCATTTATCTCCTTTCCTCAGTGAGTGTATAGTAACCTTGCCTTTAGGTCAGCAGAAACTAAGATCATCCTGCTACCTGGTGGTGCTATGTCTTACCTGGACTATTACAGTATTGTCCTTATCTTTCATCTTCTAGTCTCATCCCATTTTATTCCATCCTGCATATCCCTCTAGAGTTATTTTTAGGAAATACAAAGCTTGTCACATCACTTTCTATGCATAAAATCTATTGCCCACAGGATAAATTCCAAGTTCTTTAGCATGAAGTACAGTCTTTCACAATTTAACCATGGTTTACATTTTGAACTTTTTCTCCCTTTCCTTTCTGTGTGGAATTCCAAATGCTCTATAATTTCTAACCCACCCATTGTGCAAGGCAAAAATCTTGGAGTATCTTCAACTCCTTCCTTTCTCTCACATCCCATATCCAATCCATCAGCAAATCCTAATGGCTCTACTTTCAAAATATACCCTAAATTTGAGCATTTTAGCCATATATACTCATACTACCCTGGTTCAGTTTAACATGAACTGTTGCATAGATTATTGGAATATTTTGTAACTGGTTTCCCTGATGTCTATGTTACAGATTAGGATAGTGATTCTCTTAAAAGCTAAGTCAGGTCACATCACTCCTGTCCTCAAAGCCCTCCAGTGACTTCTCATCTCACTTGGAAGGAAGCTCAGAGTCCTCACCAGGGTTCTAGATTACCCGCTACTTCCCCACTCATTTGCTCTGCTACTGCCACTTTTCCTACTCTCAAGAGCTTTGCATGCGCTATTGATCTCCTCTTTCTGAAAATGTGTTCCCCAGCTAGCTACACAGCTGACTATCTCATTTATTTCTGGTGTCACCTTGAATGTCACCTTATTAATGAGGTCTTCCCTATTCAATCTATACAAAATAGTATATCCTCGTTTACACTCTTTACCCTGCTTCATTTTTCTACATAGCATTTATCAACATCAAATATGTTTACTTATATATAACCAGGCTCCCCACATTAAAATGTAAATTCCAACTGGGCACGGTGGCTCACGCCACATAATCCCAGCACTTTGGGAGGCTGAGGTAGGTGAATCACCTGAGGTCAGGAGTTCAAGACCAGCCTGGCCAACATGGTGAACCCCCATTTCTACTAAAAATACAAAAATTAGCCGGGTGTGGTGGCACATGCCTGTAAGTCCCAGCCACTCGGGAGGCTGAGGCATGAGAATCACTTGAACCTGAAGGCGGAGGTTACAGTGAGCTGAGATCGTACCGCTGCACTGCAGCCTGGGTAACAGAGCGAGACTCCATCTCAAATAAATAAATAAATAAGTAAATAAATAAATAAATAAATTCCTTAGAGATGACTTTATCTACTTGGCTTATTTTGGCATCCTTAATTTCTACAACAGTGCCTAGCACAAAGTAAGGACTCATTAAAATATTTCTTGCCTGAATCGAAGTGACTGAGGGACACTTTTGCTTCTTTCCTCATGTTAAGACTAGATTGTTGAGCTCAATTTCTTTGGGATAACTACTTAGTGATTTGCTCTAAGTAAAAGATTATCTGAGCTGAGATTTTACAGAAGTATTTATATTTCTAATAATACAGAGAAAGGTGTATTTTTAGAGCAACTGCATCTTTATTATTTTATTCGTCCCTCGTAACACAATATAGAAGGTATTAATGTTATCATTTCCATTTTTTCTTAGGTTAGAAAACTGATACTTTACTAAGACGCAAAATGTCAGTACTTTAAAGATAGGGAAACAGTAATCCTACAGAAAATATGAATTCAACCATAACCCTAGTGTAGCTTGGAAAAAGAAAAAACAGAGAGATAATATAATCTTTTGATATTTTACGGTCAGTCTATGGAAGGACAAACAATTCCAACAAATGGAGTGAGAAATATTTTTGAAAAATTATATCCATCCCCAAATAGAACAAGCCACCTTGAGAGTGACTCATCACTGGAAGTGTTGCAACAATGACTAGACTATTAGTTTCCAGCCAAACTTGTCACAGAAGGAATGCCATACAGAAAACTCTAGATATTCTTTAAACCCAATGATCTATGAATCCATAAACTGTATCATACTTCATATTCCAAAGAGTATTTCAGATCCTTTAGCGATGGAAAAAGAACCATCTTGAAAAAGAGTGAAATAAATCACTGTCTCTTGCATCACTCCCTTCTGTATCTCAGGTAGATTGTAAGAAGCAGCTCTGTTACAAGTTTCAGGTAAAGAGCTTGAGGGCTTAACAATGAAATCAAAGAAGGGACACTAGACCGGGCAATACGAGCTGCTATAGCAGCAGAACAAGCTCCACGAATTTCCTTGATACAAACAGTCCAGTTCTGTGCTTAACCTTTGCACCAGCTGCCCAGAGTGAGGAAACAGTGTCAGAACTAGCAGAGTCTATTGTTGACAAAAGGAAACTGGTGGTAGAAGGTCTGATGCGAGTAAGAGATGGTGTTTTCACATCCTGGGGATTGAGTTGTTGTTTAGGAATGAGTTTGATAGAAATAATTGTTCCTTTCCTGGCTGATCTGCAGCCAAGCATGTGGGTCAGAAATTTCAAACAGATAAACAAGGGTCTCAGTCTAAAGCACTCTCAGGAAAGTTTGTTTAGTCAGCTACATAATGTTTGAGATAAATTTAAAAAACTACTGTTTTGTTGACCCTGAACTAATTTTGTTTAAATGATGCTGGAAACCAAGATCTGGGGTAAGGAATGGGAGATTGAAATGGAACGCTTAACCAGTGGCATATGAAAGGATAATTTTTTATCTCATTGAGTTTATAGTACATTTGTAAATAGAAAACATTACATTAACTACATAAAAGAAATTATGAAAGCAGTTGTCATGAATATACAAAGGGAAAACTCATTATTTTTCAAGCTCTTCAGTAAGGGAGTTTTAAAGTCAGTAAATTACTATGGGGTATTAAGAGACAGCTTGTCTAAGAGATAGTGGTCTATTGTTTGTTGTCAAATCTAATTTCTTTGTGAAAGATCTCCCCACCTCCTATCTGTGTGTTTTACTCTTGCTTAAGGACCTCTGCTGGCTTCCTCTTCATTTCTGAACAGAGCTCTGACTCCAGTATGGTGTAGAAAACCCTTCACACTGAACTCTATTACATAACTCTAAGTGCCAGCATCGTGCCACTCTAGAGGCTCCACAGAGGAATTCCATTTCCTGAACCTGCTAGACTGGTTTCAGCACTTGGCTCTTACTCATTTTCACCCTGCCTACCTGGAATGCTCTCATTCATCCCAGCAAGCTCCTTTCCATCCTGAAACCTGCAGGTGGTGGTGGTAAGGGAATGAACCCTTTCTGAAGTTTTGTCTATCCTCAGATGGACTTATAATTCTCTATAAACCAATGGGATTTCTCATCTTTACTGCTATGCTGTTATAGTCTTGATGAACATCTTTATGGTTCAAATTACTGGTTAAAATGAATTGTATCTTGGCAATCTTTACGCTCTCACCAATGATGCAGTTTAATACAGTGGCACTGGAGCCAGGCTCCCTGTACATTTTTTAAAGGCTGCTCTACTTACTAGTGTATATATTTGGGCAATTATCTAATCTTCATAGAAAGTGTTTGGAATAAGGCCTGGTTCATGTACTCAATATATTTTAGCTATTATTTATATGTCTCAAGACTAACAAGTTCTTGATGTTTAATAATTATAACAACAAACACTAAGCACTTGATATGTGGTTGTGTTAAGTACCTTCTTACCTTTTATTTTGTGGGTACATAGTAGGTGAATATATTAAGTACCTTTCATGTAATGCCTCATTAATTCACATGGCCAGGGCCAAGACCAGAGTGAGGCTAGCAAGGCATCTAAGGGCACAACATTTAAGGAAGTGCTCAATGTCAGGGTTGAGCAAGTGACCTTTGCTGAGCCTACGCTGCATGGTCTTGAGAATGACAACCTCCGTAACTTATCCAACAGCTTTATTGAGATATAATTTATATACTATACAATCCATTTATTTCAAATGTACAATTCAGTGGCTTTTAGTATATTCACATGGTGGTGTGACCATCACAATCAATTCTGGAATATTTTCATCACCCTCCCAAGACCCTGTACTCATACACAGTCTGTCCTCTCTTACCTTCAATCTCCCGAGCTCTAGGCAACCACAAATCTACTCTTTGTTTCTATAGATTTGCCTCTTCTAGACATTTTATATAAATATGCCTTATGTGGTTCTTTGTGACTGGCTTCTTTCACTTAGCATATTGTTTCCAAGGTTCACCCATGTTGTGGCATCTCTCAGTACTTCCTATTTTTAATTGCTGAATGGTATTCCATTGAAGGGATATACCACATTTTACTTATCTATTCCTCAGTTGATGAACACTTGTTATAGCTTTAGTTAATGCTAACATTTAGGTTTATGGTATATTGGAGTTAATTTTCTTTTATTGTGGTAACAACACTTAACACTATGTACTTGGGTTGTTTCCACTTGTTGACTACTACGAACAATGTTACTATGAACATCTGAATGGATATGGTTTCATTTCTCTTGAGTATATACTTAGGAGTGAAATTATTGGGTCAAGTGGTAACTCTATGTTTGACATTTTGAGTAACTGTCAGATTATTTTCCTAAGTGGTTGTACCATTTTACACTGCCACCATCCGGGATCCAAATTTTTCACACCCTCATCAATACTTTTCCTTTCCATCGTTTGGATTATAGCCACCCTAGTGGGTGTAAAAGTGTTGTCTTACTGTAGTTTTGACTTGCACTTATATTTTCATGTGATTATTTGTCATTTGTATATCTTCTTTGGAGAAATGTCTATTTAGATATTTTGCACATTTTAAAATTGGGTTATTTATGTTTTCATTATTGTGTTTCTTTTGTATGTTCTAGACAAAAGTATCTTATCAGAGATATGATTTGCAAATATTTCCCCCCATTCTGAAGGTGTATTTTAATTTTTTTTTTCAAATAATGCCCTTTGGAGCAGAAAAGTCTTTGATTTTGATGAAGCCCAGTTTATCTTTTTCTTCTTTTTTCAATTGTGCTTTTGGTGTTGTATCTAAGAAAGCCTTGTATAACCCCAGGTCATGAAGTATTACTCTTTTTTTTTTTTTGAGTTGGAATCTCACTCTGTCACCCAGGCTGGAGTGTTGTGGCATGATCTCGGCTCACTGCAATCTCTGCCTCCCAGGTTCAAATGATTCTCCTACCTCAGCCTCCCGAGTAGCTGGGACTACAGGCACCTGCCACCACGCCCAGTGAATTTTTTGTATTTGTAATAGAGACGGAGTTTCACCATGTTGGGCAGGCTGGTCTTGAACTCCTGACCTCGTGACCTGCCCACCTCAGCCTCCCAAAGTGCTGGGATTACAGGCATGAGCCACCGTGCCCAGCCCAAAGATTTACTCTTATGTATTCTTTTAAGAGTGTTATAGCTTTAGTTAGTGCTAACATTTAGGCTCATGATATATTGGAGTTAATTTTTTTTTATTGTGGTAAGGACACTTAACAAGAGATCTACTCTCTTGACAACATTTTTAAGTGTATAATGCAGTATTGCTAACTATTGGCATAATGTTATACAGCATATCTCTGGAATTCATTTATCTTGCATAACTGAAATCTTATGCCATTGAACAGCAACTCCTTATTTCTTTCTCCCCTCATCACTTTCAACCACTATTATACTTCCTGCTTGTATGAGTTTGACTACTTTAGATACTTCCTAAAAGTACACAAGTGTACTATTTGTCCTTTTGTGGCTGGCTTACTTCACTTAGCATAATGTCCTTATGGCTCATCTATGTTGCTACATATGGCAGAATTTCCTTCTTTGTTAAGGTGAATAATATTGCATTCTGTATTTATAGCACTTTAAAAATCTACTCCTCTGTTGATGGACATTTAGGTTGTTTCCACATTTTGACTTTTGTGAATAATGCTGCAATGTATTATGGGAGTACAGTATCTCTTATATATAGATCCTGTTTCAATTCTTTCAATTTTTTTTCAATTCTTTTGGATAAGTACTCAAAAGTTGGACTGCTTGATCACGTGATAGTTTTACTTTTAATCTTTTGAGGAAACTTCATACTGTTTTCCATGGCAACTGCACCATTTTACATTATCAAAAATAGTTGACAGGGGTTCAGTTTCTCCACGTCTTCACTAACACTTGTTATCTTTTGTTTCTTGTTTTTGATAAAAGTCATTTTAATAAATGTGAGGTGTTAGCTATCTGATTCTGGTTTTCATTTGTATTTCCCTGATGATTAGGGATGTTGAACATTTTTTCATGTACTTGTTAGTCATTTATATGTATTTGGAAAAATGTTTATGTCGTTTGTCAATTTTTGAATCAAGTTTTAGTTTTGTTTTGTATTTTGCTATTGAGTTATAGAAGTTCCTTATATATTTTGGATATTAATCCATTCTTAGATATGTGGTTTGCAAATATTTTCCCCCATTTTGTATGTTGTCCTTTCACTCTGTTGATTACTTCATTTGTTGTGTGGAAGCTTTTTAGTTTAATGTAGTCTCACTTGTTTACTTTGCTTTTGTTGACTGTGCTTTTGGTGTTATATGCTTGAAACCATTGCCAAGACAATGTCATGACGATTTTCCCTTGTGTTTTTTTTTGTTTGTTTCTAGAACTTTTACAGTTTGGGGTCTTAAACGTAAGTCTTAAATCCATTTTGAGTTTATTTTTGTGTATGGTCTAATATAAAGTTCCGATTTCATTATTGAGCATGTAAATATCCAGTTTTCCCAAACACCATTTGTTGAAGAGATAATTCTTACCCTATCATATATTCTTGACACTCATGTTGAATATCAGTTGACTCTATATGTGTGGTTTATTGCTGAGTTCTCTATTCTGTTCCATTGTTCTGTGTTGATGCCAGTACTAGTACAAATAGAGTTGTAATATATTTTGATATGATACTCCAACTTTGATATTATACTTTGATATGATACTCCACCTTTGTTCCTTTTTTTCTCAAGATTGTTCTGGTTCCATTGTGGTTTTATATGAATTTTAGGATTTTTTTTCTATTTCTGTAAAAAAGTCAGTTGATTTCAAAAGAAGACATACAAATGTTCAACAGGTATAAGAAAAAGAAGGCTCAGTGTCTAATAATCCGGGAAATGCAAATCAAAGCTACAATGAGATATTCTCAGCCCAGTTAAAATGACTGTTAACAAAAAGACAAAAAATAATGGGTGCTGGTGAGAATGTGGAGAAAGGTGAGTGCTTTTATACGGTTGTTGGGAATGTAAAGAAATGCAGCCACTATGGGAAACTGTATGGAGAGTCATCAAAAATTTAAAATAGAACTACCATATGATCCAGCAATCCTACTGTTGAGTATATGTCCAAAAGAAGGGAAATCAGTATGTTGAAGAGATATCTGCATTCTCATGTTTGCAGTCATGTCAGCACTATTTACCATAGCCAAGATATGGAATCAACCTAAGTATTCATCAACAGATGAATGCATAATGAAAATGTGATACACACACAGCAATGAAATATATTATTCAAGCATAAAAAATAATGAAGTCTTGTAATCTGCAGCAACATGAATGGAACTGGAGGTCATTATGTTACATGAAATAAGCCAGGTACAGAAAGATAAATATCATATACTCTCACTCATACGTAGGAGCTAAAAAAATGGATCTCACATAGATAGAGAGTAGAATATTGAATACCAGTGGCTAGAAAGTGGGAAGGATGAAGAGAGTTTGACTAATGGGTCCAAAAATACAGTTAGGGTCAGGTACACTGGCTCATGCCTCTAATCCCAGTACTTTGGAAGGCCAAGGCAGGTAGATTGCTTGAGCTCAGGAGCTCGAGACAAGCATAGGCAACATGACAAAACCCTGTCTCTCTAAAAAAAAATAACCAGAAACTGTGGTGCACCTCTGTAGTCCCAGCGACTTGAGAGGGTGAGGTGGGAGGATGGCTTGAGTCTGGGACACAGAGGTTGCAGTGAGCTGAGATCACACCACTGCACTCTAGCCTGGGTGATAGAGCAAGACTTTTTCTTAAGAAACACACATATACACAAACAAACAAACAAAAAAACACAAAACTAAACGAAAAATACGGTTAGATAGGAGTAAATTATAATATTTGATAGTAAAATAGGGAGAGTTTAGTTAATAATTGATTGCATATTTCAAAATAGCTAAAAGAAAAATAAACAAAAATAAAAGAAAAACCAAAAAATAGCTAGAAGAGAATAATTGAAAATAATAACGCAAAGAAAAGATAAATGTTTGAGGTGATGGATATTCCAATTGCCCTGATTTGGTCATTACATATTGTATACATGTATCAAAATATCACATACACCTCAAAAATATATACAATTATATATCAACTTAAAAAACTCATTTGGGATTTGTGTAGGGATTGCATTGAATCTGTAGATAACTTTGGGGTAGTATGAACATTTTAACAATTTTAAGTCCTGTAATTTAATTCATGGACATGGAATATCTTTCCACTTATTTGTGTCTTCTTTAATTTCTTTCAACAGTGAATTGTAGTTTTCAGTGTATATCTTTCACCTCCTTGGTTAAATTTATGCCTAAATATTTTATTATTTTGATGCCATTGTACATGAAATTGTTTTCTTAAAAATTTTTTGGGTAGTTTGTTGTTAGTGTATAGAAACATAACAGGATTTCATATGTTGATATGTTGACTGTGTATCCTGCAACTTTACCAAACTCTTTTATCAGTTATAAGATTTTTTTGTGTGTGTGTGGCATCATTAAAGTTTTCTACAAGGTAATATTGTCTGCAAACAGAGAAGATTTTCCTTATTTCTTTCTGATTTGGTTCAAGTGTTTGTCCCCTCAAACCTCTCCTTGAAATGTAATCCCCAGTATTGGGGGGTGGGCCCTGGTGGGAGATGTTTGGATTATCGGAGAGGATTCATTATGAATGGCTTAGCATCATCCTCTTGATGATGAGTACGTTCTAGCTCTGAGTTCACCCAAGATTTTGTTGTTTAAAAGGGTGTGGTACCCTTCCTCTCTCTCTCTTATTCTCGCTCTTACCACGTGATATGCCTAATATGCCTTCACCTTCTACCATGAGTAAAAGCTCCCTGAGTTCTCACCAGAAGCCAAGAAGATGCTGGCATCATGCTTTCTGTACAGCCCGTAGAACCATGAGCCAATTAAACCTCTTTTCCATATAAATGACCCAGTCTCATGTATGTATTTATAGCACACCAGAACAGGTTAACACACTTTGTAATTTAGATGCTGTTTAGTTCTTTTTCTTGTCTAATTGCTATGGCTAAGGCATCTAGTACCACATTGAATGGAAGAGTAGGCATCAGTGCTTTGTTCCTGATCTTAGAAGAAAAGCTTTTCAATTTTTTCTTATTACTGAGTATGATATTAGCTGTGGGCTTTTCACAGATGGCATTTATATGTTGAAGTAATTTCTTTCTATTCCAGACTTACTGTAATGCCTTTCAAGTGGCAGGTATGATAACAAACTCAGGAGGGACACATGCAGGTTCTAGGTGTCACTGCGGGGGGTTTTCTGTACCAGGAGGCTCTCCGAGATTGGGGCTCAGTCACTGCCTCATTCACCAGTGCAGTGGCCTTCAAAGTGTGTGGGGCATGCTGAGTGCCCAGTGAAGGTCCAGAGTGGAGCTGTGCACTGGCTGTGGAAGTTGATTGTGCTTACCTTTCAGTTTTGTGTATTTATTGAAATGGTTTTCATCCATCTTAGCTAGTTATCTGAAGAAACCTATGGTGTCTTACCTTCGGTTTTTGAAAGAATAGCTACTCACATTTAAAACTCAGAACCCAGATGCAAAAAATTCAGAATTAATTAAAAGAATCACTGAGCTATGGAGAAAACTTGCTGAATCAGAGAAAAAAAATATGAAGATGCTTACAGGGCAGACTGGCAGGCATTCAGAGAAGAGAAAAAACAGAATTCAAGAACAGCTAACTCCAAGTCAGATAATATCTTTGGAAAAGAAATCATGCAAAAACTTTAATAAAAGAAAGCGTTAATAAAAAAGAGAGAGCTTAACGATGCTTGGAAAACCAAAAGACTTTGCTCAGCTTACAACATTTTTGTATCTGAAAGCTTCCAAGAAGCTAAGGATGGTTCATCACAGGCAAAGCTGAAGACTGTAAATGAAAACTGGAAAAATCTGTCAGGTTCTCAAAACAAGTATACATTCAGCTTGCTAAAGATGATAAGATTCATTATGATAATGAAATTAAGCCTTGGGAAGAACAAATGATTGAAGTTGGATGAAATGATTTTATACATCTTGAAATGAAGCAACCACCAAAATTTGGCACTGAAGAGTGTTAAAATAGAAGATTGAGTTGTGTTCATGATGGATAGGCACAAGAAACCAATTAGGTCTCAGTACCTGAAGCTACTATAAAATTAGAA
Organism: Mandrillus leucophaeus; assembly: GCF_000951045.1. Taxonomy (NCBI): domain Eukaryota; kingdom Metazoa; phylum Chordata; class Mammalia; order Primates; family Cercopithecidae; genus Mandrillus; species Mandrillus leucophaeus. The sequence continues at coordinate 543,041 of NW_012099222.1, forward strand.
AGGATAAAGTTGGTAAACATTTTATATTTAATTTATTTTTCTTTGGACTGTGGACTTCTGTCAGTTTAATACATATTAGTATCTAGATTTGGAAAACCCAAACAGATAAAGGTTTATGCAAAATTTATTTTGTGTTTAGGAACTACTGAGGATTAAAGTAATCCATGCAAATGTAGCAGTGAATCATTTTACCTTTGATAAAGGTAAATCAGATGTGAAATTTTCTTTATACTGGGTGACAAGTATGGAAAGAGTATTGTTGTTTACTTGTATTATGGAGGCAGAAGTTTCCTTTTCACAATTGTCACAAATTGTGGAAGCCACAGTGTTCGGTGATTGTGAATTTTTAAAACAGCAGCCAGAACTCATCTAGGTAAATTTCTGTTCCTAGGTATTATTTGTATTATATTCAGGGTTGATGGTTGTACATGTAAGTGATTGCTGGTTTCAGTTGCAGCTTTTTATAAAAGAGACTGAGAAATTTATAAACCTTTTTCTTGTTGCCTTTTTCCTAAAGACTAAGAAATTGTGTACTAGATCTTTGCATATTGTTTTATGCTGCATAACATATTTTCATCTTTAATTTTACATTTCCTAATTGTATGTTTTAAGATCAAACATTTTGTTTCACAGCCTTTCCCTTTTTTAAGTAAAGCTTTGTATTTTTTTCTGAATTATTTTATCTCTTGTGAGTATATTTATCCAGAAAGAAAACTTGTGTGGTACAAATTTTAAAATGAGAAATCTAAAAAATAAAACTCTGCACAGTCTCTGGAATTTGAAAAATTTTGCATAACATATAAAAGCTTGTATAAGATACAGCCAACTATGACCTGTGGGCCAAATCCAGCTTGCTGCTTGCTTTTTATGGTCTGTGAGCTAAAAATTGGGTTTAAATTTTAAATGGTTAAAAAAATACTTTTATGATGCATGAAAATTAACACATTTAGTGTCCATAAATATTTATTGGAATACACACACACAACAAATTTCTATTTCTACTTTCGTGAGAATTGTATAATGAATGATTGTTAAATTTTATTGAATGCTTTTCTGCATGTATTGAGATGATGATGTATTTTTTATCCTTCATTCTGTTAATGTGGCATGTCACATTGATTGTTTTTTGTGTGTTCAACCATTCTTGCATCCTAGAGATGAATACCAGTTGATCGTGGTATATAATTCTTTTAAGGTGCTATTGAATTTTGTTTGCTAGTATTTTGTTGAGGATTTTTACATTTATGTTCATCAAACATACTGGCCCATAGTTTGTAGTGTCTTCAGCTTGGTATCAGGGTAATTCTGGAATGAGTTTGAATATGTTCCCTCACCTTTAATTTTTCTTAAAATTAAGACAAGGATTGGTGTTAATTCTCTTTAAATGCTAAGTAGAATTAATCTGTGAAGTCATCTGGTCCTGGATTTTTCTTTGTTGGGAGGCTTTTGATTACGAATTCAATCTCCTTACTATATAAGTCTGTTCAGATTTTCTGTCTCTTCATGATTCAGTTTTGTTAAGTTATATGTTTTTAGGAATTTACCCATTTCTTCTAGATTATTCATTTTTTGGGTGTATAATTATTTATGGTATTCTCTTATGCTATTTTTTATTTCCATGAAATCAGTTGTAATATCTTCTTTTTCATTTCCAATTTTACTTATTTGGGTCTTCTCTTGTTTTTTTCTTAGTCAATTATGCTAAAGATTTGTCTATTTTGTTAATTTTGTCAAAAAAAACTCTTAGTTTTGTTGATGTTTCAAACTGTTTTCTCTTCTCTATTTTACTTATTTCCGCCCTCATCTCCATTATTTTCTTCCTTCTGCTAACTTTGGGGCTAGCTTGTTATTCTTTTTCTAGTTCCATGAGTTTATCTGAGATCTTTCTTCTTTTTAAATGTTAGCATTTATAACTATACACTTTCCTCTTAGAATTACTTTTGTTACTACATTTCATGACTTTTAAAATGTGGTGTTTTTGTTTGTTTCAAGATGTTTGCTAATATCTGATTTCTTCTTTGACTCACTGGTTGTTTAAAGATTAGTTGTTTAATTTACATATACTTGTGAAGTTTTCAGATTTGCTTCTGCTGTTGATTTCCAGTTTCTTTCCATTGTGGTCAGAAAAGATACTTGTTATGATTTAAATCTTCTTATATTTGTTAATACTTGTTTTGGGGCCTAACAGTGATTTATATTCTGGAGGAAGATCCACATGCACTTGAGGAGAATGTCTATTCTGCTGCTATTGGGTGAAATGTTCTGTTTATGCCTTTTCAATCTACGGTGTTGTTCAAGTCTGTTGTTTTCTTATTGATTTTCTGTCTCATATTTATTTGTTACTGAAAATGGGGTATTAAAGTCTCCTACTATTATTTTATGTTGTCTATTTCTGCCTTCAGTTATGTCAATGCTGGCTTTATATATTTAGGTGTTCTGGCGTTGGATGCATATAGATACATGATTGTCACATTTTGCTGGAGGATTGATCATTTTAATATTAGAGGATGTTCTTCTTGGTTTTTTGTGATAGTTTTGTCTAATATAACTGCTCCTTTTCTGTTTTGGTCACCGCTTAGATAGAGCACTGTTTTCCCAACCCTTCAACTTCAGCCTGTGTGTGTCCTTAAATCCAAAGTGAGTCCCTCATAGTCAGCATATAGTTGGATTTTTTTTTAAATAAAAAAAAATTTTTTGAGATGGAGTCTTGCTCTTGTTGCCCAGGCTGGAGTGCAATGGCATGATCTCAGCTCACTGCAACCTCCTCCTCCTGCGTTCAAGCAATTCTCCTGCCACAGACTCCTGAGTAGCTGGGATTATAGGTGCCCACCACCATACCCAGCTAATTTTTGTATTTTTAGTAGAGATGGGATTTCACCTCGTTGGCCAGGCTGGTGTTGGACTGCTGACCTTGGGTGATCTGCCCACCTCAGCCTCCCAAAGTGCTGGGATTACAGGTGTGAGCCACTGTGCCTGGCCTGGATCTTATTGTTTAACTCCTTCAGCCACTCTGTGTCTTTTGATTAGGGAGTTCAATCCATTTATATTTAAAGTAATTACTTATTGAAAAGGACTTACTATTGCCATTTTGTGAATTATTTCCTGTCTGTCTGGTAACTCTTTCATACCTCTTTTTTCCTCTTGGTTTATCTTCCTTCATACTTCATTGAAGTATGAAGCATGGGAAAGACCTACCTCCATAATTCAATTACCTTCCACCAGGTCCCTCCCACAACACATGGGAATTGTGGGAGCTACAATTCAAAATGAGATTTGGGTGGGGGCAGAGTGTAGTAAAAAATTTTTGAAAACCCACAAGTCAAATAAGGTTGTTTTTCTACCTGCCTACTTGACTAAGTATTTAGTTCAATGTAAAATTCTAGATTGAAAATAATTTTTCTTTAAAAATGTAAGAGATTTCTCCCCTGCTTTTAACCTCGAGGGTTACTGATGTGATGTCTGGCAACATTCAAACTCCCTATGCTATTGGTAGCCCCTTTTTTGTCGTTTGAAGCTTTTAGAATGTTCTTGTTATTTTCAGTTTTTATTTTACTGGGCACTTGTAGGTTCTTTCGATCTTCAAAGTTATGTCTTTTGTTTCTGTGAAACTTTCTTGTATGAATAATTTAATAATTTCTTCTCTTCCATTTCTTTTGCTTTCTTTCTGGAGCTCTCATCATTCAGATATGTAATCTGATTGGATCTTTTAGTTTTCTCACATTTTCTCCTCTATTTTCTATCCGTGTGTTTTCTTGTTCTGCTTTCTGGGAGATTTCTTCAATATTATATTACAATTCTTTTTGTTTTCAATTTAATTATAGTCATCTTTAATTTCCAGGAGTAATATCTTTGAATATTTTAATTCTATATTTTAAATAATTTTTTTTCCTGCTATCTGCCTTGTATATTCCTGCAAGTTTCTTTTTTAAACAAAAACTACTGGTTTTAGAGCCTTTCCTCAAATTCCTGGTGGCCCCTGACTGTTGATTTCAAGAGTGAAGCACTTAAAATTGAACGGCAGAGCACATAGTGGTAGGGCTCACTGAGAGTGACTGGGTAAGCCTGAGAGATCTCTGCCAGCCCATAGCTTTTCTTTTGGCTGGTAAAAAGAAATCCTTCTATCTCTTCCCTGGAGGATACAAACCTGTCTGCTAGCATAACGAGAGCAGAGCAGGGGATGTAAACTTCTCCTGAATTATCTGCTTTCATTGTAACCCCAAACCATATCTTGGTCTCAGGCACAGAGCAGCCTTCTTCCAAGATCTCCAGAGGATAAATAGCTTGGTTTCTGCATGAGTTGGGGAGGGGAAGTCACTTGACTGTACCAACTGGAGCCAAGTATCAAATGTCTTCCCAAGACTTGTGGATCATTCTTCCTATCCCAGTTCCAATTTCTACTTTGCTCAAGTCCTTCTGCATTTTGCATTACCCTCTACAAGCCCTTAGGTTTCAGCTTCCTCTGTTTTACTGTTGGTTACGGTTTATTTGGATTCTAGTCTTCCAAAATATTGTTGACACAGCTGAGGTTTTTTATTTCTTCTTTTGTTTAATTGAGAGCATAAACTTTCAAAAAATCCCCATTTTTGTAAAGAAAGAAAGTAAAAGATAAATGTGAGAGAGTTCAATGTATGTTCTATTTACCATATTCACTGGCAGTCAGCTGCAAGTCTATCACGATTTAAAAACAATATCAAAATCTGCTCATGCACTTTATAGGTTTTTTTAATGGAACTCTATCTTTTCCTTGGAAGCAGAGTCTTTATTTAGTGTTCCCCAGACCCCCAGTATTTATTCTGGTAATAATCTGTTTGCAAAATTTTGAATTACTGTATATAACAAAATTCAAAGTCACTAGTTATATTTTTAATAGTGTGTAAAATAGCTAATAAAATGTTCTCTTGCTTTATGGAATTTTTATTTTCAATAATATGTGAAAATCTCAAAATAAGATCTTAAAAGGCATAAAATACATCCATTTAACAATACGTAAGATGGATTTTCTGGAAAGTTTAATCTCTCTCTGAGGATGTAGAAGATATTCAATACATCAGTCATATGCTAGGGGTCAAATGGATGGTTAAGACATTAAATGTTACAGTTTAGAGAGTTTGTGGAGGACTAAAGTAGTATGGCTACTTTAGTATGGGCTGGCAGAGATGAAAAAATAGAAGAAAGGAAAGGTTAAATGATTTGACAAAAACATACTTTTAAGTGTATAGGAGTTGGATTTAAAATCTTTGTTTTCAAATATCTGGTTTAGTGTCTTTTCTTCTTACCCAGATAAACATTCTGTTTACACAGTTAGTTAAGGAGCCCAAGTGGGAAGTCCTCAGTATGTTCAACAGAATTTATTTCACATACTGGCTAAAATAATACATAGCATAAAAATCCTATGCCTTTAACCAAGAATTGCTTACCTTTCTCAAATAGCTACTACTAGTCACCTCTAAAGAGGTCATTTTTCATCACAGGCACCATTCTTCTACTACAAAATTACCATTTTCATGAATGTGTTGTTTTTTTTTTTTCCCCTGAACTGACCAATTAGTACATAAATGCACATAGCTCTTTGGAATGAATGGAAGATTAGTCTAGAATATAATTTCAGCTAATATTCTTAAGATCAGGAATATGTAGAATACATCATTTATTGTTTTCATCCCTCTGCCTATATGTTTCCTTTTATGGAATTAATATGAATAATTCAAGGTGATAGCTGCTATAAAAATGCAGGTTTTCTCTCAGTCCTATAGAAAATTAAAGTTGAGTCCTTTTCTGGTAGTGCTACCTTGGATTCATTAGATTTCATGCATTTGGTGTCTGGATTACCTTGATTCTTACATCTTTTCCCACTGATTTTGATTCCTCTGTCCCTCTTATACAAATTAATTAAAATCCACTGTGCTTAATATTCTTTCTGTGCTTTCTTGCGTATTCTCCCAAACTACATTTTATATTTAGAAAATACTGCTTACTCCGTATCTTTCTCTCATGCTGCCCAGCCAAACAGCTCCAAACCCCCCAGTTCTTCTAAGAATCTCTCTTTATCTCTCTCCCCACTATGAAACTTATCCTCTCTTCGCATGAAAAATAAATTTTAAAAAACTTGTTTTGTTAGCATATGACTAATACATCTTTCCTACAGCAGACCGCTCTCATTGTGGCCTTTTACTTCTCACAATAAAATCTTAGAAGGCATAGAATGCGTCCATTTAAATTTGTTTGTAAGACTCCTGATAACATCTAAACAAGTACTTTTCAAGTCTAGACTGTTTTCTGTTTTCACTCCAGGGTAGACTCTTGAATTCCCACCTGTAGGCTCATTCCTGCCTGTAGGCTCATTCCTACCTGTATCGTGGGACTCAGTACTTAGTCACCCAGCCACCTGCCTGATGCTAATGGGGCATTCCACTTCTTATGGTTGGGCTCCTGTCTCATTTCCAAGCCCCAGTTTTTCCTCTATGTGCTTCAATCCCGGTGAGTGGATTGCTCTTCGTCTTTAAAATCCACTTTGTTTGAAGTGCTCTAACACACATTTCTGGCATTCTGCCTCGATCCCTGTTCATCTAATTATGGTTTCTGTCCAGTGTCCCAGTGTCGTCCTAGACTGAGACCCTGCCTTGTTTCTTGTTGGGTCACCTCCTAGGGATTAGAGCTCATTCCTAAACATTAGCCTGATGGTTGTGGACCTGGCATTGGCCCTCCCTCATGTTGAATGCTATCACTCACCTGGATAGTTGCTTCCTATACTCCAGCTACTTGCTGGGAACCCTATTATTCTGTTGAGAATATCTCTTCCTCTGAATTGAAATTAAAAAAATACTGTGCCTCTGGAAACCTGCTCATAGCTCTGGTAAGGAGGAAGAGGAAAGGTAGAAATGCAGGTGGACAGGAAGGGAAGCTTGTTGCATACCTTCCATGTTCCTGGGATGGTGCTAAGCTCTGTTACACACTATTAATGAACTCTTTTATTGCTATAAGAATTCTGGGAAATGCTGATTTTTCCATCTCATAGCAAAAGGATCCCCAAACGAGCAACTCGACCAGGCCGTTAGCGAGTAAGAAGCTGAACCACAAGTCAAACATCAGTCTTTTGCTTCTAAATCTCTGTGGTCTTCTCAGCAGACCAGACTGAAACTTGCCCAGTTTGACCAATTTTGGTTTCACAATTTGTGTTTTCCTTCTTCTCTCTTTCAAGTTACTTCATGTTTGCTATTAAAAAGAATGAAAATAATTTAGAAAATATTATTATATAGTGACAAAATTGAAAGTTGGCTCCATTATCTTATAGTCACAACTCATAATGAAAGCTTTAAATGATGATGATGATGAAACAAACATTTATACATAAAACTTTCCATAGTGAAACAATAGGGAAAACAGAACATCAGTTAAAACTAATAAGATTAGAAAGAGAGAGACACTTTTTGGAGTTGCTTGACGTAAGTACTCAAGTGACTATATTAATTACGGCATGGGTTTCTAAATTATTTCCTTTGGACCATTAAGAAAGATATAAATCATTTTACATGATTAATGGAATCCCACAAGATTCTCAAAGAAGAGCAACAACTCTTTGTTGACTGACATTTGTTTTAAATAAAAGGCAGTATCTGTAATTGCAAACCCCAAATTAAATAACATCAATGGCATTCATAAACATCAAATTCTATCCTTCATCTTCACTGCCAGTGCTTATGTATTCATTCACTTATAAAGATTTTAGAGAAACTAACTGTAGGGTTTCTAAAAGAGAAATTCTGGAAGGCTCTTGAAATCGCCTCCAGCAAAGACAAAGCCCTTTTGACTGCTGTAGATAAAAACAGGAGATAGACACTCTTGCTTTCTTATCCTTGGTGTCTGACCTAGGTCTTTCTAGAGTAGAAGGAAGGTGAGATAGAGTCAAGGGCTTTATCACATCATGTCACAATCACTGATAGTTCCTCTACTTTTAAATCAGAAACCTAGTTAATTGGGCGGAAAAAAAATCAATGGAAAAATATCTTTGATATACTTTGTGGGGAGGCAATGTTTAGATGGAAAGAATTACATGGTAGTGTAAAGTTTTTGTTCAATGGTTTGTTTTCATATGAAACAGATATACCTGGGACTATACAGGAAGTCTAAGAACTCCCAAAAGGTAGATATTACATATGTGATGACTCTATATTCTATGCATTCTAGCACACAGTAGAGTAGGCACTTAAATATGTTTTGGATTAATGAAAACTATATGGGTCAGAGGACATTCTTAGTAATTTTATTAGCTTTGCAATTATGGTGTATGGTGTATGTTTATGCCAGTTTGGCTCTTAGCCTCAGAATCTAACCTGAATCCAAACTGACCTCAAGGGTTTGGTGTGCTCTCATTTCTTTCAGATAATTCGGGCAAAGGATTGGTTATTCCTTTTGGAATAACTGCTATCCACTCCCAATTCCAGCTGCAAACTTGAACCAGGAGGGTGGAAATGAAATCATGGAGAAAAAATTGGAAGTACTTTGGCACAAGGACTTTCTGGTGAATGTTAGAATTTCTCTGCTGGGGCAGGATAGGGAAAATTTAGCAATGGTGCACTTAGGGACAATGCAAAAACAAGTTATTTCCTTCCTAGGTGAAAATAAAAGGGGTAATTTATGTAAAAGAAACTAGCAAAGAGCCTGGCGCATGGACCAGGCACTTAATAAATATTAGTTCCTTTCCTTTCCCTTCGTGACAAAGTATGCTTAGAAAACCTTTTATGGTAGCATCTTGGATGTGTGTGTGTGTGTGTGTGTGTGTGTGTGGTGTAGTGTGTTTGGAGGAGGATTCTAGGCAAGAAAAGAATTAGACAATTTTATTCTCAAAATATGCATCTGTAACAGGATACTGCATTGCACTTCAACTGCTTTTTTCTCTGATGTCTCTTGTACAATCCCTTCTAATCTCATCTTGGTGATTAGCTAGAGCTAGCCACACATACCCCTTACAGCAAAAATTCAAAAGGGAAGATACGATTTAGTGCTCAGCCTTTGAATGTTGAAGTAGACACTTGAAGCCTCTGGCAGAGGTAATAGCTTCGAAAAAAATGGTGAGAGAGTGTTATTGCAAGAGCCTGTGTCTTCTGGACATCGAGAGCAGGTGGGCGTTGAAGATTGGTGATGAGTGAAAACAAGTAAATTAAGAGTTCCCAACTGGGTGCTTACTTTAGCGGCACCTATACTAAAATTGAAAGGATTCCTCAACTGGAAGAGTGAGGAGCAGATTAGACATAAATCAAGAGCAAGAGATGCTGATGGGCGTCTCTAACCAAAAGACAGCTTCAAGAGCTGAGGGGAGAGGGATGATGGATGATGAGGGCTTCCTGTAAGTTGTGGAGTCTGAAAACAGACTAGAATTCTGTGAAGTGGGATGTGACCTGAGTTCTGTGTCACCAAGGCATGAAAGCGATGAGAACACCCAGATTCTCCCATACTCTGAGGAAGGCAGAAGTGCTAGTGAGCATGGAGAGCTGGTGGGCTGGAAGGGGGCCCACAGCTGGGATGAGGATGTGGTAGGAACTCATATCCCAAGTGGGTGCCTGTGTAGGGAGAGGGCCATGCCCATGGGCCATATCGGATTTTCCTTTCTCAATAGATGCTTCTCAAGGCAGATGACCATGGCTGAGTCATGAGTCCTTTCCTCTCCCAATACTCACATACAAACAATCTATGATGCGACATTTTGCAGTGTGTCAAATTAACTTCAAGAAAAAGAGGGGTAAGGAGGGAAAACCTTACCTACAGGGCTTGCCACCAGGTGGACTGTGCCGTAATATCAGAACTTCATTTAGTTATAAAAAGAAAAAGAAAAGAAAAACGTTTTTTAGACATCTGGGCCTCTACATAGTTTTAAAAAGTACACAAATAGGTGCATGCATAAAGACTGAATATACAATAAGTATGGTCTAGGTAGGAGAACTGACTCTGACCTGAGGGGCCTGGGGAAGGCATTTGCACACAGAGGAGAAAATCAGGATATTTTTTTCTTCAGTGCCTAATAATGTAAGATGGTAGGGAATGGGGGGCATTGGGATACTTTGGGGGGCTCCTACCCTATCTGAAGACAAAAACTGTTTTATACAATTAAAAAATACTCTGTGTAGGTCAAATTACACATGTTTGCAAGTCAAAAACCATCTAGCCTATACACAGATTTTATAATACTCCTGGGTTCTCTTATTTAACAAATGTATCACTCTACTGTAATTAATTAATTAATTTTTAGACGGAGTCTCCCTCTGTCGCCCAGGCTGGAGTGCTCACTACAAGCTCCGCCTCCCTGGTTCATGCCATTTTCCTGCCTCAGCCTCCCGAGTAGCTGGGACTACAGGCATACGCCACCATGCCTGGCTAATTTTTTGTATTTTTAGTAGAGACGGGGTTTCACTGTGTTAGCCAGGATGGTCTTGATCTCCTGACCTCGTGATCCACCTGCCTCGGCCTCCCAAAGTGCTGGGATTATAGGTGTGAGCCACCGTGCCTGGCCATTCTACTGTAATTTAAAAAAATACACTGCATTCAAGAAAAATGCTGTTTCTATTAAGTTTCCACAATTTCTTTATTCATATATTGAAAAGAGGCCCTCTAGATTTTTTTTTTCTCCTTCATTTCCTACATTCAGTCAGTCACAAGCCTGGTAGTTTCTGTCTGTTGATTGTCTTTAGAGTTAGATCTTTCTCCCATTACTTGTGCTTTAGTCAAAACCAAGGAGTTTTTCTCTAGCCCACTAACTAGCTGCTCTTACTCTAGTCTTCCTCTTTGGCCTCCAATCCAGCCTCTTCTTCACTGATTATATTGCCCCTTTATTTAAAAATTTTAATGATTTTCCACTGCCTACAGAATTAAATGGCCAAAGACGGGCAGATGCCAACACTCCTTGACCACTCCTACCCTGGCCCCAGTTGTAGATACAACATGGAAGTCTGTTTGAATAAATGAATGAATAAATGAACTCTGAGAACTTTGGTCATAGATCCAAATTAACCCTCAGATATAGCTCAGACTGGATTTTTTAGACCTGAGAAAATTTGTTTTTATTTATTCATACAATTCTCAATTCATACTTGTTGATTTGTTTTTTATCTACTACTATGTGCCAGGAACTATGCTAGTTACAGGTTGGCAAAAATGAATACAGCATATTCTCTGCCTTAGACGATCTCAAAAGAGAGTAGGAGACACCCACAAAACAATAATTAAAACACAATGTGGTAAGTGCTAAAACTAATAGTAGGGTAACATTTATTGAGGACATGTGTGATGGACAATTTGCTAATCACTTTTTCATGCATTATACAATTTTAATTTCAAAGAAAATTATGAAGTAGTTTCCATTTTTATTTTACAGATGAAGAAAATAAAGATTTTAGAGGTTAAATACTTTGCTCAAGGTCACACAACTAGTAAATGGTAGGGCCTGGATTTACATTGAAGTCTGTGTTCTGATGAAGCATTCACAAAGTGCTGTTTAAGGGCAGGACCCTAGGAAAGTCTGGTGTGATCATGAAAAGTGTACAGAGATGGAGATGCTGTGAACATAGATGGGGAAATTTTATGAAAGGATTATTCTAGGACTACTCCATCCACCCCCAATGGCTTCACCATTTATTTATTCCTCCCTCTCCCCTGCCCACCTTGTCTAAATATTTCTCCAGTCTCTGTGTTCTGTTTCTAGCTCTTCCATTCCCATTGCTACCTTGTATTATAGGCCAGTTATTTCTTTAAAAAGATTTCCAGTAACTTCCGTGGTCTTCTAACATTGGCAGGAGTGGGTGGGTGTATGGAGGGGAGGGAGAGTTGGAGTTCTGATATTCAAACACTGAGCTTCCTAGTCTGTTCAATGGTATCTTGAAAGTAGGAGTTTGCAACCACTTAAGCCAGAAGTGATGGAAGACATGTCTTGTCTCAGATCGCCTGGACATGGTAAAATCTTTCAAATTCATTTCAAATCGTACTACAAATTTGACTTAATGCAAAGAAAAATGACTTTACATTATAGCATAACTGTTCCAACTATAATTATTGATCTTTGAATCTATCAAAATCAAAATATTTTTTAAAATGAAGCAATAAAAGACCAAAGATTGCAAATAAATGTGGCTAGAGTAGCCCAAGCAGTTGTACTTAAACACACTTTCATTTCTTTTTTTTTTTGCGGTTGCTAAAATATTTTATTTCTGACATCCTTTTGAAAATTATGATGATGAAAAGCTACAGTGAAAAAAGTTGTACTTGGAATTGCTTTATCTTTTTTTATTACTTTTTATTTTTTAACTTTTAGGTTCGGGGTACATGTGCTGGTTGTTGTATAGGCAAACTCATGTCATGGGGGTTTGTTGTACAGATTATTTCGTGATGCAGGTATTAAACCTAGTACCCAATGTTATTTTTTGTGATCCTCTCCCTCCTCCCACCCGCTACCCTCAAGTAGGCCCCCAGTGTCTGCTGCTTTCCTCTTTATGTCCGTGAGTTCTCATCATTTAGTTCCCACTTATGAGAACATGTGATATTTGGTTTTCTGTTCCTGCATTAGTTTGCTAAGGATAATGGTCTCCATCAATGTTCCTGCAAAAGGCATGGTCTTGTTATTTTTTATGGCTGTGTAGTATTCCTTGGAATATATGTACCACATTTTCTTTACCCAATCTACCAATGATGGGCATTTAGGTTGATTGCACATGTTCACTATTGTGAATAGTGCTTCAATACACATTCACATGCATGTGTTTTTATGGTAGAATGATTCATATTCCTCTGGGTACATACTCAGTAATGGGATTGCTGGGTTGAATGGTTCTGTTTTCAGCTCTTTGAGGACTTGCCAGGTTGCTTTTCACAATCATTGAACTAATTTACACTCCCACCAACAGTGTGTAAGTGTTCCCTTTTCTCCACAACCCCGTCAGCATCTGTTATTTTTTGTCTTTTTAATAATAGCTATTCTGACTGGAAACACACTTTTATTTCTGTTGCGTTGAATTCTTACTCCGTTTCTGAAAGATCTAGAGTTTCCTTCCCTCTTTCCTTTTCCTGCAGTCTTCCACTTTGTTTTTCCTCCTCTTTATGCTATTTCTAATCTTTTATTAGATTAAATGTTTCAAAACGTGGCCACCTTTAAGAATAAGAGAATAGTTTTTACAATCTCAGAGGCTATATTCTGACTAGCATATTTCTGGTATCTCTGTTTACCAGTTTTCATAAATGCGAAACAGGCCTGAGTACTGTCGAGTTCCTCTATTTCTTCCTATAGATCTTCTCACATTTGACCTGATAAATATATTATTCATCCTTAGTATTAGAAACGGAACTTTACCTAAGATTTTCCAGCTCATTTTTATTATTAGGTTGGAACTGCTGTTGTTTTGGGCACAAAGCCCACGTTAGGTGGAGTCTCAGAGGATAGAGGGTCCTGTGGGAGATCTCAGGGCACACAAGGATATTTTACTCGATAATCGCCTTCCCCTGACTACAAACTAAGATGAAGAAAAGCCACAATAGGAGATTAATATCTTTCAAAGGCAACAGGATTTCATCAAGTTAAATATTTATTGTTTTCTTTCTTGTGCATTGATTTTTTCCATTTTCATGTGAGTACAGATTTCTTTCTTGCCCTTTATTTAACTCTTTGAGAAAAATGAAATCACTCCCAACTTGTCAATTTTTTCTTCAAAGGTGATACATTTTGATGGGAATACTGCTGGAATAAGAGAGGAATGAGGGTTCTACATTCAATGCCACAACTTAAGAGATTTTAGGGGCAAATTTCTCTGTGTTGTAGTGCTCTGGCTGCCATAACAGAATACCATAGAGTGAGTGGCTTCACCAACAGAGATTTATTTTCTTACAGTTCTGGAGGTTGGGAGTCTGAGGTCAGGGTATCATTGTGATTGGGCTCTGGTGAGGGCTATTTTCCTGGCTTTGTAGACAGTTGCCTTCTCACTGTGTGAACACTTGTGGGATAGAGACACAGAGAGAGCTCTCTCCTTTGCTTTTGTTATAAAGCCATCATTCCTATCAGATTAAGATCCTACTCTTAAGGCCTTCGAAAACCTTAATTATCTCCTGAAAGCCCTTTCTCCAAATACAGTCACCTTGCGGGTTAGGGCTTCAACATACAAATTTTGGGTGTACACAATTCAGTCCATAGCACCCTGTATCTTAGTTTCTTAATCTAAAATATGCTTAATAATAACTTATCTAGCTCAAAAGGTAATGATAAAATGAGATAATCACTGCATATGAAAGTTATTTGCCTATTGTAAAATCCTATGCAAATGGAAGATATTAATCATAAAATTACTACTGAAAGAATATACAATAAATAGAGACACCAATGCATTTATGACTTCTGAGCTCTATGTGGATATCCAAAAAAAATCCCTTGACTATCTCACATCAGTCTAGGCAAATAAGGACAGCAATTACTATTAGAATGTCCTAAATAGACTACACAAATGAATGTGTAATCCTTTTGATAATAAAATATTTGTTTTTGTCTAAGTAATTAGCTTCAGAATACTTAATAATTACATCTTGCACCCCTTCTAAATTACATGCCACATGTCAATGCCAAATTGCTATAAAAATAACATTTAAATATCACAATTAAATATCACTAATAAGGTCTCCGCACATCTCAATCCCTTCCACAGCAGACTTCCACTTGCATTGCATCTAATTCATGTAAATAATACTAAAAAATGAAAAACTTTGCCACTTTAATTTTCTTAATTATTGTTATTATTCTTGTGTACCGACAAGATAACCAGTGCTGTGTAAAATAAGAAAAAAATATTATACTGGCATAAGACTTACGATTCAGTTAGATGATCAAACAATTCAAATACAAGGACACAGATGTGAAAAACTGTTAGACTTTCTTGCTTTGCTTCTTTGGGATGTCAGCTGTTTTTAGAGCTGTTTCACCAGTGTCTTCAGCAACCATGACTGGTGATTACACAGAACCTGTGCTGCTTTAGAAAAGCTGTTCTCAGATGGACTTACTTCCTGTTTCTGTGTTAGGCAATATGGTAAGCAGGGAAAGATATACTCAGAGGGAGGGTCCCCCTCTTCACTGAAACCCAAGGAAAGAGCATCTCACAGGCATTGGGCATTTTGATCTTCTATTCTTTAGAGATAACTGGCCACATTTATAATGATAATGATAATAATCATAATAACACACAGTAAAATCCAACAGTTCTTAAGCGGAAGTTCATCAATGGCTTCATGGGATCTCAAAAGTCCATGCAAGTCCATAGCTTTGAATGGACTCTCAAAAGGTCTATAACCTAAAAAGTTTTAAAGCCTCGACAATAAATGTCAGTTAAGTTAGTGTGTGCTGCTTTCCCATAGAGCTTTCTCTAATGTTACATATTATTTATAGGAATATTTTTTAATGAAAATTACAGCATAATCTTATTACGTGTAAGGCACTATGCTTAATGCCATGGAAAATGCAAATATGAACAAGATATATGGCTCTTACTCTCAAGGGCCAAATGATCTTGCAGCAGAGTTAAGGCATTCATACAAACAATAGCAAAACAAGGCAGTTTGTGATAAACACCATAGAACAGGCATGAAGAAATTCTTAAGGAAGCTGTCAAGGAGATTAAATGTCCATGGAGAAGGCAGTATTTGAATTTGACTTTAAAAAATGAGATTTCACCGGCTGTAGTTTGGAAATAGCATAGTAAATTTTCAGATATATCGGGTTACAGAGTATTTTAAAATGCCATATAAGAAGGGAGAAAAGTAAATAAAAAATCTGTATCAATAGTCTAGATCAAAAAGGAATAGAGCCTAAAGTAGGACATTATTTCCTTAGGGATGGAAACCAGTGTAGAGATGCATGTTATATGTAGGTTTCAGCATTAGAATGTTAGAAAACAGTGAGGCAGGGAAAGAGATTAGGAAATAAGTGTAAAACATATGATAGAATGTTACATTGTTAGAGTAGTTTTTATAGAGGAATTGAACCTGATCCCTTAGGTATAAAATGAACAGCTTTTAAATGATTACCTACTGTCCAATACCTACTGATATTCATTAACACTTTCATTATGGGTTTGATGGAGGTTCTCTTACTATTTAGATGACTTGGAAGTTTATGAAATCATTGAGGGAGAATATGTTAGAGAGGGACCAGAAAGGGAGGATGTGTACTTGTGCGTCAGGAAGGAAGATTAGGGACAATAACAGGGGACAGAGAAGAGATGAGAGAGGGTGGAGGAGAACCAGAATAATGTTATGGAAGCATAGATGTGGGAAGGAAATAGTGGTGAGCAGTGTGCACAATTTTGAGAGAGGCTAAAATGCCTGTAGCCTAGCAAGAGACTGTTGGATCTGTGAGTAACACTTTGCTCAAGACCTCAAAGAAAGCAGTTTGCATAGAGAGGTAGGACAGAAGCCACACATAAAGAAACTGAGGTTGAGGTACCCCAGCTGAGGATATGGAGAGAGGAGTGTTGCCCACACACAGGAGGAATTTAATGGTGAAATAAAGGCAATTGCTCACTTGAATGAGAGGGTCAAAGGGAAGTATGCAGAGAAAGAGCAAGAGAGGGAAATATTGAAGATATATGTGTGTGAGAGAGAGGAAGAGGGAGAGACAGAGAGAGAGAGAGAGAGAGTAGCAATGAAAAAGTTTAGCAAGGAGTGGAAGAGTAGGAAAAGAAAAAGATGTAGAGAAATTCTTAGAGATAAAGGTTAATAATATCATGATAAATTGTATTTATCCTTTTTGTAAAATTCCTTCTTTTGTAAAGAGAATGTCTAGCATTAGAAACTTAAAGGAGTGGAAAGAGTCAGAACAGCCACTAAATATTCCACAGTAAAAAGAGTAAAGGAACCCCCACACAGCAGTGAAGATGAACTGAGCTATGAGAGCATGGATTTGCAGTGCCCCCCAAATCCCCCAGTTTCTAGCTCTCTTCTGGCACGACTCAGCAGCCAGGAAGCCAGAGCAAAAGCAGATAGAGGGAGTGGCCCTGGGTGACAGAGAAACATGGGAGGCCTGGCCAAAGATCAAGTCGAGTGAAGTCCATTGGGTCCAATCTGGATAGTGAAGCCAGGGTATGCATTGATTGTTTCATGTGAACGGGTCCCATGTCCTGAGCTTGATTGTCAATATCTGGAGATGGTATAGCACGGAAGTTAAGAGCACAGGCTTTGAGGTTAGGATAGACCTGGTTGAGAATTGCAGTTTTGGGAGAGATTTTTAAAAATTGGTCCTATAAAGGACAAATTATAAAATGCAGGTACCCTTTCCCTGGGAGGTTGGGTTAAGGTTACTCGTGATTAAGAACTAATGATTAAAACGCATTTGCCTCTTGTCTGCTGCCAAGAACAAATTAGTATGAAAACATTTAAAATAAAATAAATACAATGGTAATTAGATCCCTATTAAAATATACACCTGAAAAGCGTATGTTATAAAATTAAGGTAGCATAGAAATGGATTCCTTTGTTTAAAATGTACAATTTTTACTGCTGAAAGTATAACTATAGTACATATTTATTTCTCTAAAAATAATGAAACATTCAACTTCAACTCATGGAAATAAAAAATTCTTCATGTGGTTTGATCAATGTTATAGCAGACCTGCTGTGTTTTGAGACTATTCAGCACCTAAAGTACTAAGGGGGAAAACGCAACCTCCTTTCAAATCCATGCTGCAGTCTGAATGACTCTCATACATATTTTTGATTGGAATGTGGTTTATTTTTGCTGGAGGGACTCTTCTCATAATCTATATTTTGCTGTTTTTCTCTGCTAAAGGCAAAAATTATTAGAGAACAAATTAAGGGTAAAAAGGTTAATGTCTAGTTTATTGAGGCAATGATTTATTTCTTCCAGGACTATAATTTACATAAAAGGCCACTAACCTCAACATTAAATATTAAAGAAGTAAAAAAGTTAATTAAAAACAAAAACAAATCCTCTCACCCCCAAACTCTATAGTGCAACCTGTAATAAATCTGAAAGAGAAGCAAGAGCCCGTTGATACCTTATTTCAGAAAGGATAAAATAATTAATTTCTCTTACCTTTAAGAATGTGTTTTTAACCTTTTAAAAAAAAATACTGTTATTGTGGCATATTCACATACAATAAAATGATGTTTGCTGTCATCATTTTATATAGATGTAGTATCATCATAGCATATAGTTTGACAAATTTTGACAAATAATATACCCATGTAATCACCGCCATAATCTAGATAAAGAATATTTATATTACACTAAAACATTTCTAGTCAATTTGCAGTGAATTTCCGATCCACTTCTTGCCCAAAGCAACCTCTGTTCTCATTTCTGACAGTCTAAATTGGTTTTGCCTGCTCCAGAATTTCATATAAATGGAATCATACAGAATATACTCTTTTTTTTTCTGGTTTGTCTCACTAGGTGTAACGTTACTGTGTTTATCAGTAATTAATCCCTATCTCATTGCTGAGTAGTATTCCACTGCATGGTTATGTCAAATTTGTTTATCCATTCACCTTTTAGTGGACATACGAATTTTTCCAGTTTGGGGCTATTATGAATAAAGTCACAACGAACATTTGAGTTGAAGTCTTTGGTGAACACGTGTTTTCTTTTTTCTTGGGTAAATCCTGAGAATGGACTTGCCAGGATGTGTAGGAAACGTACATTTAGCTTTATAAGAAAGGATCACACCATTCTCCAGAGTAATTGTACCATTGTCAGATTCCAGCCAGCAGTGTGTGAAAGTTCCGGTTGCTCTGTGTTTTTGCTAAAATCACTAATGATGCTTTATTTCTCATGTTTTGTATTTTTATTTTTTGCTTCAAGTTTAGTTCTTGGAATCTTATCTGTAGGAATTCTTTGAGACCTGCTTTGAGGAACGGGCTCTCCTGAAAGGACTTTCTTCTTCTAGTTGTATTAGAATAAAGGTTAAATATCCCTGCATCAGAAGTTTCTAGATGCTTCCGTTTTTGTTCTCTCTGGGGCTTGGCTGTTTATAATTTCCTGAACTTACAAGCTCTTACAGGAATTATTCTCCATGTACTGATGCCCCTATCCCATTCCCACTCCCAACTGCTTGAAGTAGTGACTGAGTCTTTATTTCTTACATCTAAGAGAACCTAAGAAAACCTTCATGTGGATATAGTGGATACTATGCCAGATTAGATATCTGAGGGTTCTTCCTCAGTTTGTTATGCAACACTGGGGTCTCCAAACCACCTTCAATTAGAAGCAACAAGTTCACCTTCCAGTGTGCTCAGAGGATGTTGTGGGACTAGTTTTTTCAAGCCCAACGAACCCTTGCGGGTAACTCACAGCTTAGTGCTGTGCTTCAGGTGGCCAATTCAGGAGCCAATCCGAAGGTAACTCAGAGAAATAGGGGAAAAGGATGTGGGAGTCCCATACTGTACTTCACATGCAGAATTAATTATGAAAATCCATCAATATCCAAACTGCAATACCAATTTCTGGTTTCTGGTTATATGAAATGTGGGGATGATTCTTTCTCTATTAAGTGACTTTAGTACTGCACTGTACACATACGTTTCCTGCTTTTAGTGCTTGCCGAGAACGGCATTTGGGCACCTAGTGACATTTTTACTACTGATTTTTGGCTGTGTCTCAGGTTCACAAGGTGAAAATAGCTATGCCATTTTCCAATGTACAGTGCTTATTTATTTACCTAGTAATATAGTGCCCCTTTGGATTAGTTGGTTTATTGATTAGTTACTGCCTTAGGCAACTGGTTTTTTTTTTGTTTGTTTTTGGTTTTTTTTAAGTTGGGAGAATAGTTCAAAGGCTTCTCATATTTGAAAAGTTGTGCGCTCTCTGCACATTAACTAATCAGAGATTAGTGGTTTACGGGTACTTTTGATAGTTGCAGGCTCATTGGCCCAGAGTTTAGAATTACAGATTTAGTCACAAACATGCATTCCGTGTTCTGGCTATCAGGAAGACACTGAGCAGGGCGTGCTTGTGCATGCACAGGTGCGCATTTGCAATGCATTTGTGTGCATAGAAGGAAGATGAATTAAAAAGGGATCAAGATTGAATTACGGACAACATTTTCCTTCACTTCTGTGTTCTAAACAGCCACACAGAGTCATAGTATAAGATTACTTACTTAGGACTGGAGATGTTTTTAAATAGAATTAATTTTTAGAGCATTTTAGGTTCACAGCAAAATTGAATGGAAAGTCTAGGAGTTTCTATTTATTCTCCTATCTCACACTTGCACAATCTCACTGTCAACATCCTGCACCAGAGTGGTATATTTGTCACAATTGGTGAACCTACACTGACACGTCAGTATCACTCAAAGTCCAGAGTTTACAGTAACTGCCCTAAAAATTCCTTGTGCTCCATCTATTCATTCTTCACTCCCCGCAGCCCCCGACAACCACCAATCTTTTATTGCCTCCATAGTTTTGCCTCTTCCAGAATATCATATAGTTGGAATCACACAGTACGTAGCCTTTTTCAGATTGCTTCTTTCACTTAAAAATATGCGTTTAAGGTTCCTCCGTGTCTTTTCATGGCTTGATAGCACGTTTTTTTGTAGTGCTGAATAATATTCCATTGCATTGTATTACAGTATGGGGATTTTTAAAGAATGTCACTATTTGGAAGTGGTTAGGAGATAACTGATTATGGAATAAGTCACTTAAAGTGAAAACAGGAAATGAAAGTCCGAAAATACTTAGTTTTGGGAATGGAAAGAGGTTGCAAAATTTCATAGGAATACAAAGTAGGCAATAAATGTTTGTTGAACTGAATATAAAGAGGCCTGTTCCCTGAAATAAGAAGACTTGTGTCCAGGCAGTAAAAGAAATGTGGACTACAATTAACTATATTAGTTACCAGGTCATCTATTAGAAGACAAATGCCTTCAAGCGACTGAGCGTTCTCAATACTCAATCTTAGATTATTAAATTGGCCAATGTTTTATGCAAATACCTGGCAGGAGGTCAGAGTAAAGTTGATTCTCCATGCCTTGTCTTTAATTAATTATTTTCATAAAGCAGTGAAAAATTCAGATTCTAATAGACATTCTTAGATCAAAAGAGTATTTTCACAAAATTCTTTTTCTCTTCTTCTTCTTCTTCTTCTTCTTCTTCTTCTTCTTCTTCTTCTTCTTCTTCTTCTTCTTCTTCTTCTTCTTCTCCTCCTCCTTCTTCTTCTTCTTCTTCTTTTTTTTTTTTTTTTTTGAGATGGAGTCTCACTCTGTCGCCCAGGCTGGAGTGCAGTGGCGATCTCGGCTCACTGCAAACTTCATCTCCTGGGTTCAAGCAATTCTCCTTGCCTCAGCTTCCTGGGTACTGGGATTACAAGCGCGGGCCAGCATGCCTGGCTAAGTTTTGTATTTTTAGTAGAGACGGGGTTCCACCATGTTGGTCAGGCTGGTCTTGAACTCCTTACCTCAAGTGATCCGCCCACCTCAGCCTCTCAAAGTGCTGGGATTACAAGGGTGAGCCACCATGCCCAGCCTTATTTTCTAATTGAGAATATTAGGTGATAATCTGATATTACCCGTATGTATTGCTCAACTCTCTGCTGGTAAAATTTTGCTCCTTGGATTTTTTCAGAAGTACAAAATAATGTTTTAATCGAAGAAGACAAAGAAAGTTTTTTTTAGATCAAGCTCTGAGGACATGACCTGGCCACTGCTGTGTGCTACAGGGGCGAGAAAATGACTTGCCCCTTTTGAGATGATTGGGAGTGAGGACATCCAATGAGAAGTTTTTATTTTCTATTTTGGGGCCTGAGGATTGGACTCTCCCTGGGTTCAAAAAGAAATATCACAAAGTAGTAAGCATGCTTAATTTTCTATGACATCAAAAAAATTTTGTTTTTTCCCATTTTTGTAATGTATATGAATTATTTCTTGAGATTGTAGTGGTCCAGCCATAGCATTTTCATTCATTACATAATTAATTCATTAATTCAACCAATACTTACTGAGCACCTACTGTGTGTCAGTGTTCCAAGCACTAAGGATACACAAGTAAACCAGATATATTAAAAAAAAAAAATCTTCTCTCATGAACCTTATGTTGTAGTGGGAGAAATAAACTATGAGCAAGTGACAAATTAGATGATTTTGAGGGTGGTAAGAGTTGTGAAGGAAATACAACAGGTTGAAAAAATAGAGAGTCACTGGATGGGGGTACTGTTTTATATAAGGTGGTTAGGAAAGGGCGTTACAACAAAAAGGATTAATTTGTCTTTAAAAAATTGAATGAACTTGTAGAGAGACAGTGTACCCCTCTGGATATATACATTCATTCCTAATTCTGGCTTTTAGGACTTCTCCTGTTCACTTACCCTAAATTGAAATTTGCCAACCAACAATTCCATTGATATATGCAATGGTCCTATTGCTTCAGTCTTTTATTTTTATTTCTAATTGACAAATAAGAATTGTATATATTTACAGTGTACAATGCAATATTTTGATATATGTTATACACTGTGAAATGATTACCACAACCACAAGCTAACATATCCGTCACCTCACATAGTTATTTTTTTTGTAGTAAGGACATTTTAAATTTACTTCCAGAGCAATTTTCGAGTGTACAATACATTACTATAAACCATACTGTTCCTATTAACCATTCCATGCCGTACAATAGATCCCCAGAGTTTATTCATCCTGTCTAACTGAAACTTTGTACTCTTTGATCGATATCTATCTGCTGCCTGCTTCAGCCCCTGGTAACTACCATTCTACTCTTGCTTCTGTGAGTTCAAAATTTTTACATTCTACACGCGTGAGATCATACAGTATTTGTCTTTCTGCACCCGGATTATTTCACTTAGTGTAATATCCTCCAGCTTCATACATGTTGTAAGTGACAAGATTGCCTTCTTCTTTAAGAAAAAACAGTATTTCACTTTGTGTGTGTCCGTGTATCTGTACACACACACACACACACATATCTCATATCAGATTTTTAAAAACCCATTCATTTATTGATGGACACTTGGATTGATTCCATATCTTGCATACTTAGATTGATTCCAATGCTGCAATAAACACAGGAATGCAAGTATCTCTTTGACACACTGATTTCCTCTTTTTTGAATATATATCCAGTAGTGGGATTGCTGGATTATATGGCAGCTCTATTTTTAATTTTTTTGAGGAAACGCCATATTATTTTCTATAATGGCTCTACTAACTTCCATTCCCATGATCAGTGAAGAAGAGTTCCCTTTTCTCCACATCCTTACCAACACTTATTATATCTTTTTTGTGTATGTAATAGGCATTCTAACACGTGTGAGACGATATCTCACCATAGTTTTTATTTGAATTTTTCTGATAATTAGTAATGTTGGGCATTTCTTCATATACCTGTTGGCCATTTGTATGCTTTATTTGGGGAAATGTCTATTCAGGTCCTTTGCCCTCTTTAAAATTTGTTTTCTTACTATTAACTTGCAGGAGTTCTTTACATATTTTGGATATTAACCCCCTACCAGATGTATGGTTTGTAAATATTTTCTCCCATTCTATAGGTTGTCTTTTTACTCTTAATTGTTTTCTTTACAGAGGATTTTTAGTTTTGTGCAATCCCATTTGCCTATTTTTGCTTTTGTTACCTGTGCCTTTGGGGTCATAGCCAAAAAAATCACTGCCCAGACCAATGCTATAGAGACTTTCCCCTCTGTTTTCTTCTAGTAGTTTTACAGATCCAGGCCTAACATTTAAGTCTTTAATTCATTTTGGATCGATTTTTATATATGGTGTGAGATAAGAGTCCAATTTTATTCTTCTGCATGTGGATGTACAGTTTTTCCAAAATCATTTATTAAAGACTGTTTTTCCCCATTGTGTGTTAGTGACACCTTTGTCAAATATCAATTTACTGTAGATATGTAGATTTATTACTGGGCTTTCTATTCTGTTCTATTGGTCTATCTGCTTTTATGCCGGTACCGTACTGTTTGATTACTGTAACTTTATAATATAATTTATAATAAGGTAGTGTGATTTCTCCAGCTTTGTTCTTTTTCTTTGAGGTTGATTTGACTATTCAGGGTCTTTTGTGGTTCTGTATAAATTTTAGGATTATTCTTTCTATTTCTGTGAAAAAAATGTCATTGGTATTTTGATAAGGATAGCATTGAATCTGTAGATTGCTTTGGGTAGTATATTTCTACAATATTAATTTCTTTAATTCATAAACATGGAATATCTTTCCATTTATTTGTGTCATTTTCAATTTCTTTCATCAATGTTTTATAGCTATCAGTGTATAGATCTTTTACCTCCTTGGTTAAATATATTTTCAGGTATTTTATCTTTTTGGAAGTTATTGTAAATGTGACTGTTTTCTTATGTTTTTGGATAGTTCATTGTTAGTGAATAGGACTACAACTGTTTTTTGTATGCTGATTTTGTATCTTGTGACTTTAGTAAATTTGTTTTTCAGTTCTAACAATTTTTTGGTGTAGGCTTTAGGGTTTTCTATATATAAGGCTTTGTCATCTGCAAACAGAGAAAATTTTGCTTCTCCTTTTCTGGTTTAGATATCTTTTGTTTATTTATGTTTTTCTTGCTCAATTGCCCTGGTTAGGACTTTCAGTCCTATAGTAAGTAAAAGTGGTGAAAGTGGACATCCTCATCTTGTTCATAACATAAAAGAAAAAGCTTTCAGCTTTTCACCATTGAGTATGATATTAGCTGTGGGCTTGTCCTATATGGCCTTTATATGGCCTTTATAAATTTGAAATATGTTCCTTTTATACCTGATTTGTTGAAAGTTTTTTTATCAGGAAGAATTTTTATTGAAACAGATATAAATAGACCACTAAGAATCCCAAGATATTTAGGAAATATAAAAATGTAAAATAAAAGATCTCTTCTTACCACCCACCAAGAGAAAAATAAAACCAGAAATGAATAACCCTGGAGGATTTAGAGCAAATTGTGAGAATAGGTGGAAACTTCAAACAAACAAACGATGGATCTAACAGAGGAGCTCAGTGAAAAGGCATTTGTGAAACAGGCTGAGTCCATATAGAAACAGAAATATGGAGGGCACTGCAAGGTAGGTCATTGGAATAAAGGGTGTATGATGGAGTAGATAATAGAGTGAGTTTGAGAAACCTTGATTAAGGCACACAAAGCAAGAAGAAAAGGTAAGACTGTCAGGAACTTCAATAAAAATCAACCAACAAACCAACCAATCAACCAACCAACCAAGCAATCTATTAGGTTGGTGTAAAAGTAATTGCGGTTTTTGTCATTACTTTTTTTTTTTTTTTGAGACGGAGTCTTGCTCTGTCACCAGGTTGGAGTGCAGTGGCATGATCTCAGCTCACTGCAACCTCTGCCTCCTTGGTTCCAATGATTTTCTTGCCTTAGGCTCCTGAGTAGCTGGGATTACAGGTGCACGCCACCATGCCCGGCTAATTTTTTTACTTTTAGTAGAGATGGGGTTTCACCATGTTGGCCAACCTGGTCTCGAACTCCTGACCTTGTAATCCACCTGCCTTGGCCTTCAAAGTGCTGGTATTACAGGTGTCAGCCACTGTGCCTGGCAGGTTTTTGCCATTACTTTTAACTGCAAACTAAAAGTAGTGGCAATTACTTTTGCCCCAACCGAATATGTAAGACAGATCTGATCCATATCTGTAGCAAACTAAATGTGAATTTAGCAGTTGATGAGTATGAAGCAGAAGAATCTTTTTGAACTAAATCTCAGGATTATTCTCCAAATGTCAGAGTGCCTATGACATTAAGATCTGAGAGAAGAAAGAATACTTCCAGCATGCCCAGTGCTCCTAAAGATAACAATACTTACCTGATTACTACAATGCAAACATTGTTGACTGATATTCAACTTTTGCAATAATCCTGTTAAAAAAAAAACATAGAAGATTTTACCACCATAACTAACTACTTTTAGCTTGGACCACATACAAGTGAAACTAGAGTTGACAGATGTTAGGAGGTAAAAGAGAGTGGAAGGCGAGAGGAAGAGGGATCACTAATATCTCCAGCTCCAAAATAGGGAGCCAAAAGAAATTGTCTGTTTGAGTAATAAATGGAGATTTAAGTCTGAGGTTGTAGAGGCAATCAGTGGGAGGAACTGAGAACAGTGATGCAACTATATTGGGAGGGAAAGGGTAGAGGCAGTGGGAGGTGGTACAAGTGAGCTATCATTTATCTCTTACAGCAGGAAGTTACAAATAATCGGTGGAGATGATACAGCATGAAATAGTGGTTTAAGCATACTATGTAGGGCTTTGTAGGTAACTACCAGAGACTCATTTAAAAGAAGCTTCCTCTAGGGAGAGGGAACACAGATGGCAATGGGTGGACCAAATACATGATGTTTTTCCATTATAAGCTTGTGGTGATAAATAATTTATGTATGTATATATAAATTTTGTATCCGGAGGACATTTCTGAACCATTTTTGCTTCCGTCCTATAAAGAGGAGCACAGATACCTCTATCATTTGCTGGCATGGGGAAAGGAATCTTTTCTGTGCAATGACACAAGCTACTAATTTAGTTTTGGGGGTGGCTGTAGAGAAAACCCTTGTTTGTTAAAGCAGAGGGGAAAATTCCACCTTAGTTTCTTCAGGTTATCTTTTCAAAATTAAAACAAATTATGGTAACTACATATAGCATAGAATTAACCATTTTAAACAATTTGAGGTGTAGAATTCAGTGACATTAATTACATTTAAAATGTTGTACAACTGTCATCCCTATTTCCAAACTTTTTCATCATTCCAAACAGAAACTGTGAAGGTTAAATAATAACTCCCCATTTCTTGCTCCCTCCAACTCCTTATAACCTTCATTCTACAATCTGTCTTTATGAATTTGCCTATTCTAGATATCTCATGTGAGTGGAGTCAGACATTATTTGACCTTTGGTGTCTGGCTTATTTCACTTGTCTTGAGGCTATCTTTGGCGATTCTCTGAAGCCATCTTAGGCCAACAGCAAGATGTGAAAGGCATGGAAAATATGAATTTAAAATTTTTTTTCCATAGCAAATCTTGGTGATACCAGAAAAAATATGTATTCTATCCTAACCTGATAATGGCTACTGAATTTTCTAGAACCCAGGACTGGTGACTGCACCCAAGCTTTCTCTTCCTCGGTCAGTACAGCAGAGAAGCACATTTTGTTAGAGTGGAGAAGAAAGTTGTATGAAATCTGATGTCTGTCAAAGATCACTGCTACAAGACAGCCAGCACTGGAAAGGGTCAGGAGCCATGCTTCAAAAGGCAGCCTGACTCACAGTGTTGACTCCTTTCATCATTTGAGACAGATATGGTTGCTGGGTGAACAACTTAAGAAGACAAATTGCCCAAATTTTACTTTACCACTTAGGCGTGACTGGCACATATGCCCTGAAAGGACATTTTGTTTTTGCCAGAGGAATTACTGTCCTTTATCTGTACCCTGATATTATTTTCTTTATGCATCGCATTTCTTTCTAGAAAGTCCAACATCTCTGAGTATGTTTGTAGGGCAATGAATATGTGTGCAATGGCGTGAGTTACAACATACCTAAGGAGATTAAACCATCTCTTGTTGCTTGTATTGATTTTCCATTACCAACTAAAATCCATTTCAAGGGTATAGCAATTGTAGGTAAACTCAAGACAAGACTGATAATGAGTGGATTATTTTTCATGCTTTCTTGAGTTCCTGTCACTACTGGCAGATACCCTAGAATGCAGATATGCAAGGAAATGCTAAAATGTCAGCATTTCATTAAAAATAAACTTCTGGAGATAAAAGGGTGGCTACTTAACACCCCAAAGCACAGAGAACACCAGTATATTTGCAAGAATGTCCCCAGAAAGCTCAAGAGCAAAGCATCTTCATGGATTGATTCACTTTTTCAGCCTCTGCAAAAACACAACAGGGAGAATCTTAAATTTCTCAGAGGTGACCATTCCTATGGGGGAATTGTGACTATAATGTAGCTTTCAAACTGAAATGGTAAGTGGGAGCTCTGATGTCACAAGTTAGCAGACATGAAGGACATAGGAAGTATGTGTGTGTATGTGTGTGTGCGTGCATGCATGTGTGTGTGTTTGTGTGTTGGGATAATGGAAGAAGAATCGTTAAGAAAGTTGCTCTATTCTGAAAACTGGTAGGGTGTCCCAGGATATAAGTCCTCATACAGGAGTTATATTGTTGGGGTGTTTTGAAGAGGACATTCATTAATGGAAATACCAGTAGGAAGCCAGGGATGAAGATGGTAATGGGCCTTAAAAAGCAAGAAAGGAGAAGTAAGCAATGGGGCTGTGAAAAAGAGACTATGTTTGTACCAGACATGTGGGTTGTACTGGTCAGTTCAGTTCAGGGAAAGTAGAGATGGGAGGAAGGAGGAGTAGGAGTGGGGTTGGAGGTGGGGAAAAGCCCTGCAAGATCACTACTCTCAAAATGGCTTGACAGTTGTGGGGGCGGTGGGGGGTCGGTTAGGACAATGGTTCTCAGTGGGCCACACACAAATGCCTGAGGTAAGTGGAACTGGTCAGTTACTTAAGTGTGTCTGAAGGTTTGCAAAACATGATTAGTTACGAAAGGGATCCATCTGGTGACAGCCTAAGATTGCTGATTTATAGCTCATTGGAGAATATGCATGAGGAAAGTTTGTGCTTGCCATGTGTTCATGCCCTCTCACAAAGCATGCTTCAGTACCATGTGTTTAGAACTTTTTTACTTGCTCTTCTGGTGACAGGTCAGAGAAAAGCAGAACAATGTAACCTGACTGTCTATGTGCTGCTGGTCTCAGGGGACATTAGTGCCACCCCAGGTAGCAGCTGTGACCAAGGGGACAGAAGTCCATCGGCCTTACAGGATCTGAAATAGAGGTTTTACGATGATTTGACTTTTCTTATCCTTTTCACCTTCATGGTTTGTAACCAAATATAACTCCTTGCTTGCAGGCACCTGGTGTCTTGCTGGGTTTGGGGGGTTTAAGGGACTCAGGAGACTCAGAACAGTGTAATATTGCTGCCCGGGATAGCCTGGCCTACTCAAGGTCTAGGTAGTGTCTTAGGCCAAAAAACCTCGGGGTCAGGCATGTGTCTCCTCCCTTCCTCTCATATCCCACAACCAAGGAAACTGTGTCGGCTTCACTTCAGAATACATTCAGAATCCAGCCACGTCTCACCACTGTCATGGCAAGCACACTGGCCCTAGTTACCTTCGCCTCCAGCCTGGGCTACTCTCACAGCCTTCTGACCAGCCTGCCCCTGCTGCCCTCGTGCCTGACTGCCTTGTCTCAACTTCTCTGTCTAAAGCCTCCAAAGGCCTCCATCTCACTCCAAATGAAGTCCTTCATGTGATCCACAGGCCCTACACAATTTGACCCCATAACTCTCAGGCCTCCTTGACTCTTCACCTGTTCATTCCTTCCACTCCAGCCTCACTGGCCTTTTTGCAGGCAGGCTCACTTTGCTCTTGCTTCTGTGCTCTTGCTCCCTCTGTCCTTCTTGTCCCCACATAGCCATGTGGCTCACTTCCTCACCTCCTCTGTGTCTTTGCTGATATGACACCTTCTTAGGCCTTCCCTGGCCATCTATTTAACATCTACCCTGTCCCCTGTCATGTCCTCTCTCTCTCTTCCCTGCTTTCCTATTCTCCATTGCATGAATCACCATTTGCTATATGTTTTATTATTTAATCTATTGTCCATCTCCCCTGATAGGATGCAGACTCCTTGGGAGCAGAGATTTTTGGATGCTCCTAAAGAGTACCACCTAGAATAGTGCCTGGAATATAGTAGGACTCTACATGTTTGCTGTACCTTATTTTCTACTCCTGGGACCAGGACCTGGCTGTGTTCTAATAAGTGTGTTCCCGATCCAAACTCTGCGTCTGAGGTCCTTGTCTTCATAGCTTAACCTGCCCCCAGCTCTCAATGACTTGGGCTTGTTTTTCTCTGTCATCATTGCTCTTCCGCCCCATCCAGCCCTGAAGTCTGTTCTTGAGCCTCAGTCTTGTGAAGTGGGGGCTACCACTCTCTACCAGTGCTCTCTGAGACTGACTGCTGGTCTGCCTGCCAAAGCCACTCTATCTGGTCTGCTCTTAGGATTCCTCTTGTCCTCCTCTGCTGACTGGCATGGTACTCCTATTATCGCTTCCCACACTTCTTTGTGCTTAGGACAGCCTGTTCTGTCTTACCATGCTTTCCAGGTATTGTTCTCCAGCACTGTGATTCCCTCATCACCTCTCCAGTTTGGAGCACACACGTTGTCATGTTTTACATTCAGATTAAGCAATCGACTCACCATCTTGCCTATTGTGCAAAGTTTCTCTTACCTTATCGGTCTCTTCTCCCATGATAATGAAAAAGGTCTTGCTCAATCCAAAGATTCAGGTCAAGGAAAGAAAACCAGAAATTGGCTTAGACAAGTGGGAAGTCTGATTGTCACTGCCACATGGTGTCACTATTGAAACACTGGCAACCTGGCATGCTGGTGCTGCCCTTGTCTGCTGGCAGTACAGTGGTGGTTTCCTGGAGCTGAGTAGGTGGTGTGCCACTGCTGATATCTAGAAATCTGGGATCCTGGGGAAGTCTCGTCCACTGAGCTAAGATATCTTGGGACCTGGGGCTGCTGCTGCCAGCCCTGGAAGAGAAAGTCCTGCTCTCTGTGTCAGCCTCCGCTGCTGCCCCTGCACACCAATGTGGGTCGGACTCCTGTCACTGACCAGCGGGGCCCTGCTCATAAGTTAATGCACATGCACATGTGCACATCCATGCACATTTTCCAGCAGATGTGGATGTCTCACCTCAAACAAGTTAGTTCCTAAGTGGTTCCTGCACTGCCTGGAACCAACCTCTCCCCTAAGCTCCGAGTTTGGATCCTGAGAGTCCAGGAAATCATTCTCTTTCCTTGGTCTAAAATCTGCTTTATTTTATGGCTCAGGACAAATGATGTTCCTTTTAGACAAAAATTCCATCCTTTTACACATATAGTTAGTTCCATGTTCCAGGTACTCACTTCACCCAATTGGAGAGGTGCACTTTTTAGATTGCCCCAAACTTCATGCTTTGACTCTTGTATTTACCTCTTTTGTTCCTGTCTCAGCCACAGGATATGACAGAGCTTGACTTTAATGGAAAAGGAAACCCAAAGGGAGTACTGTAACTTTATACCATGCTATAGGGGCAACAAAGAAAGAGCAAGAGAGCTGATAGATCTCACCTATTTATTAACACTACAAATAATCATGGCAATAGTTACCATTCGTTAGACAATGAATGTGTCTGGCATTTTTAGGTGTATCATCTCATTCAACCCTTACAACAATCTTGAAAGACAGATATTATTAAAAGGAATGTAGGGATGAGAAATCTGAAATGCAAAGAAATAAAGTAACTCAAAGCACAAAGCCATCTGCAACAGAGCCAGTATCTAAACTTAGGTCTTTCAGACTCTAAAGCTTGGAGTCTTGCCAATGTACTACACTTACTCCCTCATGATTGAGTAATTACTGAGAGTCTTAGGTTCATGACTGTTGAGGGATACATACATTGTTGGTTGTTCCCAGCCTCCTTGACTGCTACTGAAACCCTTTACCTACCATTCTAAATGGTTTTATCCTTTTGGTTTTGCCAGGGTGTGTTTCGTTAGTGTCTCCTTCCCATTTAGAGGCCTTATTTGAACTTGTTCCATTATTAGTGCGGTGTGATTGTTTTCTGATAGCTCTTTCATATTCCAGACGAAGGAAAAGAGGGAGAAGAAACCAGCTACCTGGAAGACTGACCCTCTGAGATGCTTTGGAGTCGTGCCATTGTTCTCATTGGCAGATCAGTCCTGTCCCTCCAATAAAAGCGAGGGTGATCTTGGTGTGAGATGTTCTCTTTTGAAGTGTGATCAAAGCTTTGGGCTCGGGGATTGCTTAGCAAGGTAGAATTCTTTCTTTCTCTTGAGAGTTTAAATGACCTCTGTAATTGATAGGTATCGTAGTCACAAAATGAAGTTTTGAAGTGGAGAAGATAAAAGGTCACTACCTTGGAAAATAGTGAGAATTTCTTTCCTTTGGTGTTGCCTTCATTTCACACTTGATAATTCTGTAGGGTTCTGATTGTCACCCTGCAGCAGTTTCCCTATGACTCAGAAAAAGCCCCCAGGCTCTTGCTACCCAACTTGAGATCATTAAAATGCTTGAGTGAACTTTGGAGTTCCTGTCTGTTGAATAGAGATGACACTGACCAGAGAGGGAAACTTATGTAGGAGGTGTGTCTGGGTCAGGCATCAAAATGCTGTGGAATTGTCTCAAAAGAGAAACACTAACATTTTGCAATGCTTTCATAGGGACATATTCAATAATTTCAAAGCTTCTTGAAATTGACATTTTTTTTCTTGATTTGCCTTAAGTATTTCCACATAAAAATTACTTGATGATATATTTGTGCTTTTGATATCTTACAGCACACCTCAGGAAGGTGAGAAAATATCCAAATTAGGAGAAATAAGCAGTTTCCTAACCTTTAAGCTAGAATTTGCAAAGATTTTTATTTTGTTTTATTTTCTGAAATGAAAGCAGGAAAAAAAATGATGGAGAGTCTGAAGTTCCTAATTCTGAAAGCCTCTACCCACAGGATTTTTTTTTTTTGCCCAATTATCTCAACTTTACTGACCCCTAAAGGCCTTCAGAGTTTTGATGTCGTGAAAATGACTCTAACAGCCTTCATACTTAACTATGTGATTCTTATCCCTCTTTCTGACTGACTCAATTCATTCATTTTGGTTTACCTTTTTTTGAGGATAATGGTGTGGAACTAAAACATTTTTCATTTACTAAATGGATTTTACTTGAAATATGTACTCCATTAATTTTCCCAATAATATATAGGTCATACTATTAATTACAGAATGTCGTGGGATGTCTTGCTTTGGTGATAAACTAGACACATAAGTGTTTGTTATCATTTCTAAGTAGCTGTTCTTCAACGTCTTCAATAAACCAGTACTAACTTTCCTTCTTGATTATGCCAGAAGAGGTAGAGCAGAAAGTTATGGATTTATTATTAGGAATTAGAATTTAGAGTCTAGAGATTCTCAAATCCATTTTCCACAATAAAGTAAAATTGATAGAACAAGGTAGTTCACTAATACAAATGAGGACTGTCAGCATTCCAGTTTCTGGCTAAAATTCAAAGGACTAAAACATTTCAAAACGCAGTGGAGTTTATTCCAATGTAATAAAAATAAATCCTTTCTCTAAAGAATAAGAACATTAAACATCTGTGATGCTTGCTGGAACTCTGGATTTAAGTCTATAAGACTATACCAGGGATCATAAACTCAAATGTCTACAGGGCCAGGTCAGAAATACTCATCTCGGCTTGTGAGAATGGAAGTGAACCGGGGTTCTCATATCATCAGAAGGGGCAGCTGCAACTTGGCTTTTGCCGGTTGTTATCATTAGGAAATGTGCACCTGGCCTTGCTAAAGCTTTCACTTCTTTAAAAGAAGCCATAAATCCAGATTTGTATGAGAAAGTTCTTGTATCCTTGGCCTAGACTTTCACAGGATGCGTTTTTTAATCTTCGATATTATCTATGCACCTCAAATAGCTATCACCAGGGGAACAATAGTGTCTAACGTTGGCTACATGAGTCAATAATCCAAACTTCCTCCAAGGGCAGCCAATGGAGAGGGAATTATTATTCAACTGATTAATTTTGTTATAAAATAAACTCTTTGAAAAACAATCTAACACAGATTATGAATGAACATAATTGCACAATTAAACAATATAAAAAACCACCAAACCACGAATTGCTAACCTTCAGTAATATCCATACACACACATATATATAGGGGATTGTATAATTTGAAGCAAAGTCCAATGATATACATACAATTTCTTGGTTAAACGTCGTTACTATTAATCATCGTTCTTAGTTTTCTCTATGAGAACAGCAGAAACCTTGAACTCGTCGTAGACATAGAGGAGTCAGAGCCAAATCTCAGCCCTTGATTTTGATACTTTTGGACTCAAGGTCTCTTTAGTTGCAAAAGATTATAAGGCCTTCTCTTTTGCCTTTGATTCCTCTGTCGTGGGATAGATCTGTTTACAAAATATCCTCATGTATGTGAAGGTTCTTATAAACTTAATTAAATGCACTTGCATGTTTAAATTAACCTCATCTATATGCTTCAAATTTCTAACTCCTATAACCTTAATGAGTAACTTAACTTCTTCATGCCTAAGCCCTAACGTGAGGGTTCTGGCCTTGTAAATTTCCAAGGCTTTCTCCATCGTTCTGGCTGATGCACTACATATGTTATTTGGCTTTCAGGCCCATCCTCTGATTAGGATTTAGTTACATCATTTTTATACTTTGGTGACTTTATACAATTCTGATATGTCTTCCTAACCACTGTGGTTTTTGTGCTCTCCTTACTCCTCCTTCATGTGCCCAGTGAATTGCTCATTTATACCTGTGTGTTAGGACTCACTAGCTTGTGCAGGATGTGTGTTTATGTGTGTGAGAGAGAATGAGAGAGTGTGTCTAATCTTGGAACTCTTAAAAAATAAGGATGGCATATTTTATCTTATATTCCCAGCATGTAATACAGTTCTTGGAACACAGTAGGCATGCAATTAATGAACAAACTCTCAAACTAGTGTTTCTGATTTTTATTTTATTATTTTTTTGAGACAGAATCTCCCTCTGTCACTCAGGCTGGAGTGCAATGGCATGATCCTGGCTCACTGTAACCTCCGCCTCCTGGGTTCAAGCGATTCTCATGCCTCACCCTCCCAAGTAGCTGGGACTACAGGGAGATGCCACCACACCCAGCTAATTTTTGTCATTTTAGTAGAGATGGGTTTTCTTCACATTGACCAGGCTAGTCTCGAACTCCTTAGCTCAAGTGATCCACCCGCCTTGGCCTCCCAAAGTGCTGGGATTACAGGTGTGAGCCACTGCACCTGGCTGTGTTCCTGATTTTATCAAAAATTTTTTTCTCAGCATAGTTTAAAAACATATTTTAAATAAAACACAACTTAACTTTGAAAAGATTGATTTTTTTTCACAATATCTAAGATCCAAATCATTATAAAAAATAATGAGTTATACTGACAGATATTTTGGTACCTCACTTGGGTTCTACAGTATACATACACCCTATATACATACATGTATATATTTCACAGCTATTTTTGAATGTTGATGACAGTGACTAGGACAATAGTGAAGGCCAAATTTATAGTCCTAAACTAACTGTTCAGTCTTTGTGTTTGTGTTTTAGGGTTTAACGGCACATACAAACCAGTATGCTCTTCTATACGTTTCATGTCTAGTTCAGTGTAGTATCTTGCTTGGGAACTGTTATGCAGTGCAAAATAGGTTCAGAATATGGCAGATTGTGGTTATTCTTTGCAAAATTTAAGGTTATACAATTTTGAGCACAGGAGGCTCTTGGACATATGAGGAATGTTCCTATTTGCTGCAGAGATATTACCGAAGAAAATAAACCATCTTTAGTCCAAACATTATTTAAATTGCATTTAGAGACACTACAGCCAATTCACCCTATGCAGAAAAACCCCGTAGGAAGAATATTTGTGTTGCAGCTTTTATGTTTTTTAGCTTTATGTGGTTAATAAATAAATACAAAGAAGCATATTCAAGGGTGGAACATCAATTTATATAGTATGTAACATAAGTTTATATTACTAAGAAAAAAAAGTTTTATTTAACTTAACAATGGTGACTTGTGATCATAATGCAGAACTGATTAGACTGTCTCTTCACAAGGAAATCTGGATCTAGAACCTAGAACCTGGATTGCTCTTGCCAGGTTCTGTTGACCCAAGCCTGTGGTTATCACAGTAAATGGAATTAGAAAGTTCTGGATCTGCAATTTAAATCTTCAGAATTGTGTCTTTATTAGGAAGTCCTTTATTCCAATTCACTGGTCAGAAGAGTGAACCAGGAGACAGAGGTAGAAATACTTTTGATTGTTTTGGGGCAACAACCGCTTAATTACCCAAGAGTGTATAAAGGAAACTTTGACTTTAGGAAGCACCAAAAATTGTATCTGGGTCATTTGTCTTCTCTACAGGGGACGGTCTTTTATGTGGCAGCAGGGAAAGAGCTGATTGTCTGATGTCACTTAACCACTGGGATTGTTGAGAAGCAATTTTTCAGCTTGCAGATCCTAAGGAAGCAGCTCCAACTCAGATCCTTCTTCATCATTGTTTCTCATCAGGACTGGACGATTCTGCCCATGCGACTTTTTGGCATCTGTGGATCAAGCTTTTGGAAGGTGCAGAATTTCTGTAGATTTGAAGTTTTTCTGTTGCTATCATTGCAGGAGAATGGAAAGAATGCTGGGGAAAAGTAAAAGCAGAGCCTGGT
This sequence comes from Mandrillus leucophaeus, assembly GCF_000951045.1. NCBI lineage: Eukaryota > Metazoa > Chordata > Mammalia > Primates > Cercopithecidae > Mandrillus > Mandrillus leucophaeus. The sequence continues at coordinate 579,423 of NW_012099222.1, forward strand.
GCCCCCGAATCCCTTCTGAGTTCTCATGAAGGATATAGGCTACTCCTGAGGCTGGATGCCTGATAGCTCCTGGAAGGAGCTTCGTCTTATTTCCCAGAGTCATGGGTAAGAAAGCTGGACTCTGTTTCCTTCTCTCACATGTTTAGAGACCAGTCTTTAAAATAGCTTGGTCAGATGAAAGATTGTTCTTTGGAGGACTCATAGATAAGTGCTTTATAACATACCCCTACAAAATGTAGAAATCGATAGTGATTTCTACTTAAATAAAGATATCTCCTATACTCTACAATAAATTGTATTTAGGTCATTCAATTTAATTGAAATTCAAGATATTTAAAGGCCAATTCTTTTTCTCAAAAGCCTTTAGAGGCCTCCTTTAAAGATGTCCGTAAAGTTGAGCTCACAGACCCATAGAGCCTTTTGTTTAAACATAGTCTCAGAGTTACTCTTAATCACCTCCTTGAACTTTTATCTTAGTGTATTGTGAATGAGCAGTGTCAGGGATTCCGGCCTTCACTGAGACCATTATGGCCTTGGTCATCACCATGATTGATTCTGCATTATGATTCAGGATTGAGCCATTTCCTTTGAGGAGGTAAATGAACTCTTCGTGGATCCCCCTAGATATTAATTATTGGGCAGGAGTTGGCCATAGAAATAAAAATAAAATTATTAAGAAAAAAAGTAGAAGGAAGATTCTGCTCAAATTCATGGGAATAAAGAGAATGTGTAAGCAAAAATCTCCTTGATTTAAAGGAAACCAAAGGAACCTCTCTCTCTAAGCTATTACTCTTGTCGTCTCCATCCACCTCACAGATTTCTTTCCTCCTCCCCTCCTCTTCTGGGTCCTCCCCACCTGTACTCCATCTCCTTGAATTTGCTCTGTTTATTTCACACTTAGTCTTTGATATTCACCTAAAAAATTCATAAGAAACTCATGTTTTTCCTCTTATCTGGAAATCTCTCTTTGATTAAGGGCAATGATATTGAAGTCAGATAGAACTGGGTTCAGATCCCAATGTTTCCTCTTATTAATCTTGTTACATTCTATAAGTTTTTGTTTTACCTACTCCAGGTTTTATTTCTCTGAACAGTAAAGTGGGCTAATTACATCTCGAAGGACTGTTCTAGAGATTCAGTGAGATAGTGTACGGAAAGAAAGTCTCCAATAACATTGTTTTGAAGAGCCTACCTTTTGTTTTCTGTTTTGCTTCATTCATGAGGTTTTTTTTTTTTTGATCACTTTACTGACATTGTTTTAACCATCTTCTCAATTGCCATAGGAATTTCTCTCAGTGCTCACTTAACACTAACAGCCCAGAGGTGGCTTTGGTACAGTGGAGAGGGCACCGGGTCAGGAGTCCCATCATCAGGGTTGGATTCCTGACTGCCATGCACTAGCTAGACACTGGGTGAGTTGCTTAATCTTTTGAGGCCTGGTTTTCTTCCATAAGAATAAGCAGTGCTTACCATATTAGATTTTTCATTAAATAAGGTAATTTCTACTGATGGCTTAATCTGTGCTAATTCCCAAATTCACTGCGTGCATCAATCTCATTTAAAGTTCGAAACAACCCTCTGATTTAGTTACCCACATCTCTGATGTGTTGATGAGGAAACTGAGGCTTAGGGAGATTAGGTTACTTGCAGGGGTGGAGGTGGGATTTGAGGCTAAGACTGGCTGACACCAGACACATGCCTGTTGAATACCTAAATATCGCAGCATGTTATTCCTGGAAGGGCTTTCTCTTCTCCCAAGAGTAGCACCCGTGAAGGATCTTGAATGTTGTCATGCACTCGACACTGTTGAAATGTGTCATGCGTCTACTTTATCTCCTCAGTGAGGCTGTAAAACTTCTTTAGGGCCTATGGTGTGTTTTTGTGTTTAGTTCGTTTTCTATTTCCCAGTACCTAGCAGAAGATTGACTTATAATATGCATTTAATAAATTTCCTATTGATTTAACTGTGTGCTCTTACCTTTCTCCCCTCCTAAGAACTTTTTTGAAGGCTTTCATGTTCAGACATTGAGTAATGTCTGAATTTAGTTGTCGACAATAACAACACAATAATGATAACAACATTATAGTTAAGAATTCCCAAACACTTACAGTACAGGCAGTTTATGTGGATAATGTCATTTATCCCCTCAACAATCCTAAACATGACATGTTGTATAATTGACCCATTTTATAGATGAGAAAACTGAGTCTTAGAACAACGACATAATGTGCCTAATGTCACAGAACGAGTGAGAGGTGAAGCTTAGACACTCTGATATGAAACCAGTACCCAGTTCTACAGCCAGGACTCTTCACTTTTTAAAAACACGCAATAAATGGGCATAACATTGCCTGACCACTTTCTAAATTTTTGCTTTAGGTACTGTTTGCTACTGAAATGCTGTTTGTAAATATGGTTTTTTATTGTGGTAAAATATACATAACATAAAATTTACCATTTTAGTGATTTTTAAGTGTACCATTTCAGTGGCATTAAATACATTCACATTTTTATGCAGCTGTCACCACCATTTATCTCCAGAACTTTTCCATCATCTCAAACTATATGTACTCTACCCACTCAACAACAACTTCCCATTCACCCCAGTCTGTATACGTATTTTCTTCCAAGGTATACACTTGACCATTTTGACTCTTGAGGAGAAATCTGAAAATTTTGATAATACAGGCCTTTTCAAAATCTGCACCTCTCTAACTATCTTACTCAGCGTAGTCCTAGGCCTTGTGACTTTTTCAGTCCTTTATTTCTTATATGAAATCAGCAGACCTTGGGTCAGAAAGGTCTTTGGTGATAAATAGCCTGTCCTCTCTGAATCAGCCCTTTTGCAGATTTTTCCTATCTTCAGGACTTGTTCATTTTTCTTCTGTTGCAGCCACATCCCCACGACGTGGGCCCAGAATTCTGAGTCACCAGCTTTACTTGCGTCAAAGAAAGTATGATGAGAAAGGGAAACTGCTGTATTTATTATTTGCCATAAATTGTGTGCTGACTTGCTTGGAGAAGGAGAATCCCTATATTTTGAGCAGAAAATTCCAGTGTCATCTGAAGCTCAATAATTGGTGGAATTGAAATGAAACAATCTGGCTAGATATACTAGAAATAATCCATCTGTATACACAATGAGTTTGTAGAGGGTAATTGACAGACTTTAAGCGCCCTGGTTCTGTTGCCCTTTCCCGGATATTCTTCTGGTTGTGGAAAGTAGGACATTATTCATCCTGACCAGCCCAGTTTGTGAAACAACATGGACACAGAGTCAGAGACCACCCTTGTTTCAGGCTTCATGCTATTCAATGTTCTTGTGATAGTCATTGTCACCATATCTCTAAAACAGAGGTGATGTCCACAGCAAGGTCATGGGTGGTGGCCATGTAATCTAGGCCCTATTAATTAACACAGTGCTTATATGGACACAGATACAATTATAGATTATTTTATGTTTTTGCTTTCAATTTCTAAGCTGACAGAGACCATATTTTTGATTTTTCTTAGTGGATATAATCTTTTAAAAATTAACTTTTCTTCATTTTTCCAACCTTCTGGACTCTATATCTGCTTTCACATATGCTATAAATCCTAGGCGTTTTGAACAGGTATATCTTTTTTTGGTGTGCTTTGCTGATATAATTGAAGGTTTGTGGTAACCCTGTATCCAACAAGTCTACTGGGGCCATTTTTCCAACATCCTGTGCTTGTTTCATGTCTCTGTGTCATGGTTTGGAAATTCTTGCAATATTTTAAATTTTAAAATGATTATTATATCTGTTCAAGGATCTTTGATATTACTGTTATAATTATCTTGGGGGGCCATGAATCATGCCCACGTAAGACAGTTAACTTCATTGATAAATGTTGTTTGTGTTCTGAATGCCCCACAGAACAGCTTTTTCCCCATCTCTTTCCATCTATCCCCCTCTCCTCAGGCCTCCCTATTTCCTGAGACACAACAATATTGAAATTAGGCCAATTAATAACCCTACAATGGCCTCTAAGTGTTCAAGGGGAAGGAAGAGTTGCACATTGCTCACTTTAAATCAAAAGCTAGAAATGATTAAGCTTAGTGAGAAAGGCAGGTTGAAAGCTGAGACAGGCGAAAAGCTAGGCCTCTTTCACCTAACAGCAAAGTTGTGACAACAAAGAAAAAGTTACTGAAGAAAATTAAAATTGCTACTTCCATAAACACACGAGTGATAAGAGTGTGAAACAGTCTTATTGATGATATGGAGAGTTTTAGTGGTCTAGATAGATCAAACCAGCCACAATATTCCCTTAATGCAAAACCCAGTTTGGAGTAAGGCCCAGACTCTCTTGAATTCTGTGAAGGCTGAGAGAGGTGAGGAAGCTGAAGAAGAAAAGTTTGAAGCTAACAGAGGTTGGTTCATGAGGTTTAAAGAAAGAAGCCATCTCCATAACTTAAAAGTGCAAGGTGAAGCAACAAGTGCTGATGTAGAAGCTGCAGCCAGTTATCCAGAAGATCTAGCTAAGATCATTGATGAAGATAGCTACTAAACAACAGATTTGCAATGTAGACAAAACAGCCTTCTATTGGAAGGTGATGTCATCTAGGACTTCCATAGCTAGAGAGGAGAAGTCAATGCCTGGCCTCATAGCTTCAAAAGACATGCTGCTTTTCCTGTTAGAGGTTAATGCAGCCGGTGACTTAGTTGAAACCAGTGCTCATTTAGTATTCTGAAAATCCTAGGGCCCTTAAAAATTGTTGTGCTCTATCAATAAAACAACAAAATCCAGATGACAGCACATCTGTTTAAAGCATGGCTTACTAAATATTTTAATGCCTCCATTGAGACCTACTACTCAGGAAAAAAGATGCCTTTCAAAATATAACTGCTCACTGAGTGATATTTTAGTAATCCTAGAGTTCTGATGAACATGTACAAGAAGATTAACGGTGTTTTTACGCCTGCTAACCAAGCATCCATTTTGCATGAATCAAGGAGTCACTTTGACTTTCAAGTCTTATTATTTAAGCAATATATTTCACGAGGCTATAGCTGCCGTAGATAGCAATTCATCTCATGGATCCGGGCAAAGTAGATTGAAAACCTTCTGGAAAGGATTCATCATTCTAGATGACATGAAGGACATTCATGATTTATGGGAGAAGGTAAAAAAAATCCACATTAACTGGAGTTAGGCAGAAGTTGACTCCAATCCTCAGGGATGAGTTTGAGGGCTTCAAGATTGCAGTGGAGGAAGTAACAGCAAAAGTGGTGCAAATAGCAAGAAAGTCGAAGTAGAAGTGGAGCCTGAAGATGTGACTGAATTGCTGCAATCTCATGATACAACTTCAATGAATCAAGAGTTGCTTCTTATGGATGTACAAAGAATGTCCCTTCCTTCCTTCCTTCCTTCCTTCCTTCCTTCCTTCCTTCCTTCCTTCCTTCCTTTCTAGAAGGAGTTTCACTCTTGTTGCCCAGGCTGGAGTGCAGTGGTGTGATCTTGGCTCACTCCATCCTCTGCTCCTGTGAAGATACTGTAAACGTTGCTGAAATGACAACAAAGCATTTATTTTTTATTTATTTTCTTTTTCCTTTTCTTTTTTTTTTTTTTCAGAATCTTTAATTTTCTTTAATGGCCTTCAGATAATAAGAAAAAAACATTAAATTTTCAGAGGTTCTGTAGCTGTTGAAAACAGACTGATCAGAACATTCATTTTAATAAGTACCCAGGTGATTCTGATGAAATCAGAATCAAATCCACAGAAATAAACCTAGAGAAATTCTGGTTTGCCCTTCACTTGTTTTTGATCCTCACAAAAGCCATTTCACAAATATTTTATTTAGGGGGTATAAGTGCAATTTTGTTACATGGTACATTTTGTAGTGGTAAAGTCTGAGCTTTTAGTATAATCATCACCTAAATAGGTATAACTTGTACACCAAAGGTAATTTTTCGTCCCTCACCCACCACTCAATTTCCCACCTTTTAGAGTTTCCAGTGTCTATTCTTCTACTCTGTATGTTATCTGTGCACATTATTTAGCCCCACTTATAAAGGAAAACATGTGGTGTTTGACTTTCTGTTTCCGAGTTATTTTACTTAAGATAATGGCCTCCAGTTCCACCCATGTTGCCACAAAAGTCATGATTTTATTTTATTTTTTATGGCTAAGTAGTATTCCATGGTATATCACATTTTCTTTATCCAATCATCCAGTGATGGACTTTTAGGTTGATTCAATGACTTTGCTGTTGTCAATAGTACATTAACATATGAATGTAGGTATAATGTTATATAATTATTTATTTTCCTTTTGGTAGATACCCAGTAGTGGGATTGCTGGATAAAATGGCAGTTCTATTTTCAGTTCTTTGAGAAATTAAAAAAACACCAAAATCAGGAGAAAGCAGAATGTGGTGAATGTAATTAAGGAAGATTTTATGGGAACAGAATTTGTTTTGATTCTAAAAAAAGGTGGGTAGATAGATAGATAAGAGAATAAAGAACGGGCATTTATTTACATACTATATTTTCTCTAAGGAGACACCACCATTCTATAAGCAGCAATATTTTGAGCGTTGGCAGGCAAGAATGATAAAAATGAAGACCCCAATATGCAGAAAATTGCATTAAGTCACTGAAGTGTGACCAAATGGCCTGAGTGTCTTCAAGACACATGTATTGCCAGATTTTGTCTTTCTGTGAATGTACATTTCATTGCTCTTCTTGAGGAGACAAATATCCCATAACTGACCTTAGTAACTATTCATATAGGAAGCAACTAAAAGAAATACTTTAAGGTGTCTTAGCTGTTTAACTTTCTGATTTCTAGAGCTATGTCTCCGCCTGATGGGAGGTAATGGAATTACAGTAAATTTACAGGAGCAACTTGAGTAGAATAATGCTTATTACATCAGCTAGAAAATCACCCAGCTAATTATAGGAAACGGGGAAAAAACCCAAAATAATGAGGACCATAAAATATGTAGTTTGCTGAAGTTACATTTTCTTATTGCAGTGAATTACTTAAGATGTATTTCTTCCCTATAGAGAGCTATACTGTTTTAATGCATGTACTATTGGGAACACTGAAAAGCATCAATGCTATTTCATTTAAGGGGTGTTGTTGCACTTCTCAAAAAGTATTTCTTTATTTGCTGATATGTATTTAATAAAAGGATAAACTTCATCTGGAATGTTATTGACATCAATTTGGGGGGGGGTTGTGGTGGGAGGAATATATTAGAGAGAAATTTCAAAATTTTTCATGGATACAGAGCATTCCCATACATGATTCATGTAACAAAAATATAACAGTATTGATTACACTTCAATTTTTATTGGACTTAGTATATATCAGTCTTTGTACTTTTTATGACTCGTTTTCTTCTAATCCCTGATAAGAGCATGGATTAACACATTATCAGCCTCCTGGTTTAGAAGTAGAGATGAGGATTTCTCTGTCTCAGAATCACCCATGGCCTCTTTGGGTATAAAAGCTAGAGTTGGAAATAGCATGCAATATTTTTAAAAATCACATTAGTTATTTATGATCGCACCATAAACAAATTTAGATATGTTTTAGAACTCTTTATACTTTGTCTGGGAAAGAGAGAACTAAGAATTAAGCCACAGTATGTTTAAAAAATTACATGATTTATTGGATAGTTATGAGAAAGAAACTAACTATTGGCAAATATCCTGAGCTCTAAATTTGGCTAGGTGCTTTAGATAGATAACCTGCTTTTGAAAAAGCAAGTGTTATTTCCCCAATTCACAGAGGGGGGAAAAAGGTGTTTAAGCAACTTGCCTAGGATCACATTGCTATTAAGATGTGAGCCTGATAGAACTGGCCCCACATCCTCATCTTTCTCACTGCTTCATTTGTATCCCCATTGTAGAAATTAGAGGAGCTTTATTGTAGAAATTGACTTATGCAATTATGGAAGCTGAGAAGTCCTACGATCCGCTGCCTGCAAGCTGGACCACCAGGAAAGCTGGTGATGTGATGCAGGTGGACTTCAAATGCCTGGGAACAAGGCCAGGCTGCTGGTGTAAGTCTCAGGTTCAAAGGCCTGAGAACCAGGAGCTCTCATGTTTCAGAGAGAATAAATTCATCCTTTACTCACCTTTTGGTTCTATTCAGGACTTCAATGGATTGGATGATGCCCATCAACATTGGTGAGAGTGATCTTTACTCAGTCTGCCTATTCAAATGCTCATCTCTTCCAGAAATATCTTCACAGGCACACCCAGAAATAAGGGAGTGCTGTTTTGCCAGCACTCCCTTAGCCCAGTTGAGTTGATTCATAAAATTAATCATCACACCCACTCTTCATTTCAGCAAAAAAAGCTTAATGGGACCATCACCCAAAAGTAATAGGCCAGTTAAGAAAATGATTTAAAACCAAGTCAGTGAAAATGTGTAACAAAAATGTAAATGTCAATACCTTATATTAGTATGTAATGTCTTCTATTTGTAATACTTATCAGTTTAGAAATGCTTTTATAGACATTATTTTGTTTACTCCTCACTGCAATCCCAAGACGAAGAAACAGCTGAGAGTGATTTTCCTTTATTTTTATTTATTTATTTTTAAAAATTTATTTATTATTATTATACTTTAAGTTGTAGGGTACATGTGCATAACGTGCAGGTTTGTTACATATGTATACTTGTGCCATGTTGGTGTGCTGTACCCATCAACTCGTCATTTACATCAGGTATAACTCCCAATGCAATCCCTCCCCCCTCCCCCCTCCCCATGATAGGCCCCGGTGTGTGATGTTCCCCTTCCTGAGTCCAAGTGATCTCATTGTTCAGTTCCCACCTATGAGTGAGAACATGCGGTGTTTGGTTTTCTGTTCTTGTGATAGTTTGCTAAGAATGATGGTTTCCAGCTGCATCCATGTCCCTACAAAGGACACAAACTCATCTTTTTTTATGGCTGCATAGTATTCCATGGTGTATATGTGCCACATTTTCTTAATCCAATCTGTCACTGATGGACATTTGGGTTGATTCCAAGTCTTTGCTATTGTGAATAGTGCCGCAATAAACATACGTGTGCATGTGTCTTTATAGCAGCATAATTTATAATCCTTTGGGTATATACCCAGTAATGGGATGGCTGGGTCATATGGTACATCTAGTTCTAGATCCTTGAGGAATCGCCATACTGTTTTCCATAATGGTTGAACTAGTTTACAATCCCACCAACAGTGTAAAAGTGTTCCTATTTCTCTACATCCTCTCCGATTTTCCTTTAAACAACAAAACAAAACAAAACAAAAAAACAGCACAGGGGATTGAGGCTTGGAGAAGTTGTCTCTTGCCCAAGACCACTGAGCTCCTTTTGGTGTGTGATTTCTGCAGGCCCAAATGAAAAATGTAATGTCTCACCACTTTCTTTTCTATTCCCATCCTTCATACCTCATTGTGGGCTTTCTATGCTAGGCATAAGGCATGGAGAAAATGCAAATTTAAACCCAGTGGGTTTTACTCTCTGGCACCTTTCTCATCCTTGAGTTCAGAATCTCAAAGGCTTTCCACAGAAAAGCATATGTTAACTCATCACTTACTGTACCTCAAGTAGATAATTTTAACAACAACAAAAAATTGGTGATGTCCAGCAAGATTCACATTTCAAGCTGAATGTGAAAATGATTTTAAGATGCTAAAAGTTAATTAATTCAAAATTATCATCAACTACATTTTGAGCTCCCATTTTACTCTGAGATACACCTATTCAACAAATATTGATCAATAAATTAGTCAATGATTCCATAGTACTGAAATGTGGGGCACAGCATCATGGAGGAACCAAGTTTGCCATCTGCCAGCTGTGAGACCCTTGGCAGGTTAATCTTTCCTAATTATTTTTTCATTTAAAAAAATTAATCTGTTTATGCTTATTTCATGGGGCTCTAGTGAGGAATAAATAATAGTGCATGTAAGGGACTTTGTAAAGTGCATTGTACACAGTAGAAACTGGGTAAACATGCATATTTATAAAGAATATTTTCTGAGAGAATTATGTTTTAAAAGGGGAAACAAAAACTCCATTAAAAACATTAGTAGTAGAACTATTTAAACATAACTCTACTGTAGCAATATACAGGTATAATCTAATGGCATATTTTAGTTCTCACAGAAAATATGACATTTAATTGATTTTTTCCAAAATGAAAAGAAAATTAAGTTATGAGTCAAAAGGAGTCCCAGCTCTATGATTTACCATCTTTGTAACATTGAGGAAGCCACTTAGATTCTTTGAAATTCAGTGTCTTCATCAATGAAATGGAATTATCTACCTTAGATACCTCCTGTGTATGTGGTTATAAAGGCAAATCAGCTTCTGAATGTGAAAGAAGTTTGTTTTTTCTCTACTGTATTATCATATAAATCCATCCATATACAGCATTGTTTTCTGGTGAGGCAATGGGGTCTCCTTTGCCATTTTTTGAGTCTAAAATCCAGAACAACAGTGTCTAGTTGACACTTCATGTCAGGATAAAATGGCAGGTTATTGTAAATAAGCTCTTTCCATCATTTATTTTTTTCTTTTGAAATCTCCTGGGTGTGACAATTCTTCCCATGAAATGTGCTGTATTTAAAACTGCTTTTGGGGGATAACTGGAAGAGCTTTAATGGTTTTGACATCAGTGCCCTTCTTGGGCTGGTATTGGTGCTGTAATCCTCTGGGAGGGCTTGTACTCCCAAGCTGTCCAGGGCAATCTGTCAGTCCCAGGAGCGACAGTCTAGATTGAATTAGCTTTGGTTCTTCCATCACTAATTAGATGGCGCAGCAGGCCTGCCTTGGGGCACCAAGGCATCGATTTAGTTTCTGTAATAAGCCTAATGAAGTGCCTTCACCATGTTTCAGGATGCCAATTCTCTAAAAATTGCCCTGAAATGTAAAGCTTAGGAAATGTTGAAGCTACGCAATCAATTTACAGACAACAGAATACAAGAAAAAGTGACACTGATATTTTAAAGGATGTGCTTACATTTTTTTCAACCCTTGGTTTGAAAATGACCTTGAGATATCCATTAATTTACCTCTCAGAGTTCACAGTGGATTATAACAAAAGAGTCCTAGGAGTCAGAATTTATTCTAAATTTTGAAATGTTGGAAGTGCCACAATTGTTTTGTAACATATCCAAGTACCTAACCATTTCTTCTCTGCTCATTAGTATGAAATATGCCTTTTATTCATAATTGAATATCACCTGTTTGCTGAATATTGCCTTGATCCAAGCAACTTTCGTGTTAAATTGACAACCAGATATGTAGAAATGAAAGAAAATTAATGGAGTACTATAAAATTCTCAATATAAACTCATATTTTATATGGTGCTATATATTTTGCAGAACATTTTCACATCCAATTTTTCAGAAGAGGGAATCTGCAGTGAAGTTCATGGGCCTGGAACAATAGGCTGAGGGAAAACCATTAAGAGGGAGACATCAAAGAGATAATAAATAAGATGCAGATTCATAGCATCTTAGAGTTGAAAGGGATCTTAAATTGTATCGTCTTTTCTCTCGCCCACATAGGAATCATCTTTGCATGCCTAACTGGCAACTGACCAGTTCCTCCTTAGCCTTGTCAATTGCAGAGGCATGTCCAAGGTTATGAGGCAGCACTTTCTATCACTGAGTGGCTCCATCTGCTAGAATGTGCTTTGTTATATTTAGCCAAAATCTACATCTTGCAACTTCTTCCACTTCTGTGTTTGCTTTTGGTGACCAGAATGCACAAGTCTGTTCTTTATTATGACAGTTATTCAAAATTTAAGGACTGAAAGTATGTCCCCACCATGCAAACCTTCTTCGTGCTCAATAGTCCGGTTCTTTCCATCATTATGATGGTTTATGGTTTTCAGATTCATAAGTCTTCCAGCTGTGGGCCTGTCTCAAAATAGACACTAGTGCCTTGCTATTTTAAAAAAATGCTCTGTACCCCAGAAACATCAATATCATCTGAGAGCTTGTTATAAATGCAGATTCCAGGCCCAAAACCAGACGTACTAGCAAAATGGTTTGTATAAGCGATAAAGCTGGAGAAGTACTGTTTTCATTTGTTGGACTATCTCTTAAAATATAGCAACTGGCCTTGCATTTTGGGAGTCCAAGGCAGGTGGATCGCCTGAGATAAAAAATTAGCGGGGTATAGTGGTGGGTGCCTTTAATCCCAGCTACTCAGGAGACCGAGGCAGGAGAATTGCTTGAACTCGGGAGGTGGAGGTTGCAGTGAGCCAAGATCACACCACTGCACTCCAGCCTGGGTGACAAGAGCAAAACTGTCTCAAAAATATCTATCTATCTATTTATCTATCTATCTATCTATCTATCTATCTATCTATCTATCAATCAATCAATCATCTATCTATCTATAGATATCTATCTATCTATATAGCAACTGGAACTACATAAATCCTTCGAGTGTGGTCCCAGGACCACAAAATGTAGTGAGATTATTTACCTTGCTTTGTACATTCTATACATTATATTTGCATTAAAATCTATCATTGCTTTATTTTTTTATTCCTTGGCTGAAGCTTTACACAGTTAACACTGACTAAATTTAGGAAGAATGGTGAGATCCAGATTTTTTTTTATGTCAACTATTGCTAATCGGGTTTGCTTCTTCTCACAACTGTGCAATTGACAGTTTGCACCTATATAGGAGAATATACACATATCATTATTAAACTTTATCCTGACAGTTGAAGCTAATCTTTCTATTCTGTGGGGATAATTTTGAAGCTCGATTTCATCAGCCATCCCATTAGTTATCTCTCTCACAGCTTGTGTCCTTTTAAAAATGGATGTGCATGTCTCTCTTTATTTAAGATACTGGTAAAAATAGCAAATAAAATAGGGTTAAAGGCAGAGTGTATCATAGTAATACTTCTAGAAATTCCCTTCATAGAAATGCATTAGGTTCTACAAATATTTGCTGGGCACCTGTCATGTGATGGACATTAACCTGAGTTAGACCCTTGGAATAGGAAGAGGATGAAGCAACCTTCCTGTCCTTGAGAAGTCCACAGTCCAGTGAGAATTCTGGATCTCAAGATCATGAAAGGACATCTCTTGCCAGGGCTGCAATCCCTTTATTAGGCTAATTATGGAAACAGAGTCCATGTCTGTGTGCCTTGCAGCAGGCCTGCTTTGCCACCTAATTAGTGATGAAAGAACCAAAGCTAATTCAATCTAGTCTGTCACTCTCTAGACTGAAGAATTATCCCAGACATCATGAGAACACAAGCTTTCTCTTGAGGTTATCAGAAAAGACAGCTAATACAACAAAATTTTTATTTCTCCTGAGGAGTTCATTCAATCAAAGAGCAAATGTGACTTTTAAAATGTATACATTGGAGAGAAGTACACAAAGTCATCAGATACATTGCATATGGCAGTATCTCAGACCAAAGGCATAGGACGGTACTAAGAAATACGCTAATTTCTGACCAATTTTATTTTAGTGGGCTGATATCTTAGGACAGATCCATCACTGATTAAATAAGCCACCTCAAGATCTAAAGTAAATTCACACAAACGTTCAAAAGAATTCAGCTTCACATAAGGAAGATCTGAATACAAATGTTTAAAAATGACCATTGCTTTGACTATTTGAACCCCTTATTCAATTTTCAGTGACCTTGAAGTCTGCTTTGTCCTTCAGGCCTCTACCAACCTGCTGTGTTTCCAGTTCACCGGCATCTTCCTGCCTTGTCCCCGGGCCTTAGAACTCTATCCAACAACCATTCAATGAATGTTTATTAGGTTCCTTTTATGAAACAGGCCTTCACAAAACACATTCTAGTGGGGAGAAACAGAAAATAAAGGAGCACATCAATAAAAAATGAGATAATCTCTTATTGATAAATGCCGCAAAGGAAATAAAACATGGCAAGTTGTAAGTGACATGGGGACGTGCTACTTCATGTTTGATCAGTGAGAAGAAGGCAGCATTGTCCAGTTTCGAGGGAGGAATGCTCTTGGCAAAGGGAATGAGAAGCTTCATCTTCCCATGTCTAAATTTCCCTGAGGCTGAGTCTGGGATCCCTATTGCTGAATCCCCTCAAGTTCTCCTGATCCACTTGGACCTCAGCCAGGTGTCTGCCCTACCTCATTTTCAGTGGACACCTTAGACCTTGAACTTGGTTTGGATATTTTGTTAATGGTATTTGCAAATCTCTCTTGCTCAGGCCTAAGGTCTCCTTTAAAACTCCTATCTTTATGTCCTCCTTTTGAAAGCAATCTAACCCCAGTCCTGCTCGTCTGATCAGAACCCAGGAGTTTTACTTTGTGTTCTCATCATACCCTGTGCTTTCCTTTCTCTGAGAATTTACCATGCTGTCTTATCATAATCCACATGGCCTTAATCATCTCCAGACAGTGAGATTTTCAGACTCAATGTCCATTTGACAATTCCATTATCTAGAGAAATATCTAACACATACTCGGCACCTAGACACTTGCGATGAGTAACTCTACTGAAACTGCTTTGGGCAACCAGTCTTAAAAGACAATATAAAATTCAGTGGGGCTTTGTGGCACAATAACTATGTATTTTCAGTTCACTTCTGGTGATATTTTGCTCTATTTTAAACAGCTGACAAAAAAACTTTGATGTTCACATTAGAAAACCAAGTTGTTTATTGAGTATTTACTTGTTTGTTTAATAGTCGTCTACTCAATATTCATTTATTTAATGTAAATAATGTTCTTTTTTCCTGTGATTTGTGTGCATCTGTTTGTTTAAAAAACCTCATGAGACTTTTTTTTTCTTCTTTTTTTGAGAGTTTTTCAATCATTCTCCTTTGATACAAGAAGAAATCATTATTTTACAGGAAAGCTAGCCTGTGAAAACAGGCAATTTTAAGCTTGACTTAAAACTCAGAAACAGCGACACTCTTGCAAGTGTAAGTCACAGAATAAGTAATGTTATCTGGGGAAAGGAAAAAGAGTCTCCACGTCTCTCTCCAGATGATCTTCTAGCCAACGAGTCCTTTTCTGAAATTTCCCATTTAAAAAATTTCTTGTTAAAATGCAAAGTCCCTTAGGAGAGATTAGACATTAAGCCTTGTTCACAGTAAAATTTAAGTGGCTAGTATTATATTTTTTCCCTGAGAAAAAATTAATAGCTTATAAGCCCCTGAGCTCAGGAGAACAAAGGGAGGGATGAGAACTAACTACAGAGATGAGGAAAGTGTGTCAAAAAAGGGGCTGGTAACCCCTAAATTAAACTTTGTCAGCTTCACAGTTCTGTAGGGTTTGATGTCCCCAGCTGGGCAGGGGCCCAAGGCTAAGCCTGCTGGAATGTGCTGCTCTCTTCCTAGCCTTGACAGTTTTTAGATTTGGTATTACTATAATCCTTTAATGATTTCCTGATGGCATACCATAACAAGTAAGGAAATAAATCCCTTGTCTATTTCAGAATTTCTAGTGAATATTCTTAGTTTATTGATTTTTAGTATGTAATTGATTCTGGTCAGTCATTCATTAGTAATGGGCAAATTGATTTTAAATATTCAATAACTGTGCTATGCCCAATCACATATTTACATGTGTCTTTTTAAGAACCACTGAGGGTAATTTTACATTTATCTATTCAAGTGCGGGCTAGTGTTGAGTTCAGCATTAAATTACTCATGGCAATTTTTATTTTAGAGCCAGATTGGGATTCCAAATTGTATGTGTTTGCCAAATGCTGAATAATTCAGGTGGTTTTAACCAATTCTCACTGCAAATGTGGAGAATGAGAAAATAAGTGATTGGGAGTAATTAACAAGAAAGTAAATGATGAGTTAGAAAGATAGATTGTCATTCTAATGGCAATGATAAGGCGATCTGGGCTGATGACTGGCAGAAAACAAGAAGTGAATAAAAGCGGTTAATGTTATCAAGTTAGTGCTATGTTCTGAATACTGTGCTGACTCCTTTACATGCATTCTCTCACTGAATCATTATACAAGACCTAGGAAATAGGTGCCACTCTAATCCTGATTTCATAATAAGGAAATGATTGTTGAGAGATGTTAGATCCCATGCCTATTCACAGAGCTAGAGAGTGAAAGGTCATCTAACTTGTCAGATGCTGGTTATCTAACTGCAGAGTTGCCATATAATTTTAGTGCCCAAATGTGAAACCACTCTGAAAGGGATTAAGATAAAAGCAAGAGGGAGGAAAATCCAAAAGATATTCGGCTCTTGGGATATAGATTGCTGGGATTAGAGGTACACACACTGCAGCTTCATCTTCTCTATGAGACGTTCTTGATACCCAGTCAGAATCAGTCTTGTCTCCTCTGGATTCCTATAGCGCTGTTCATGTAACCCTGTTATCTCACTTTCAGAGGTTGATTTCTTCTTCACCATGAAGTGTGTGTGTATGTGTGTGTGTGTGTGTGTGTGTGTGTGTATATATATTTCACAACTTTATTGAGGTGTCATGAAGTATAATTGACTTACAATAAACTTCACATATTTAAAATGTACAATTTGATATGTTTGACATACATGAATGCCCTTGAGACCATCACTACAATCAAGAAAGTAAACATACCCCTGACTTCCAAAAGTTTGTTTGTACTCCTTTATAATTCCTTCCTTTATTCTTGCAGTAGGGTTCTCCAGAGAAGGAGAACTATTAGGATACATACACACACACACACACACACACATAATTAGCTCACATGATTATATGATTATGGAGACTGGGAAGTCTCCAAATCTCCATCTTTCCAGCTAGAGACCCAGGAGATTCAATGGTGTAGTTACAGTCCACATCAAAAGGCGTGAGGACCAGGAAAGCCAATGTTGTAACTTCTGATCTGAAGGTTGGCCCGCTAGGGACCTAGGAAGAGCCAGTTTTTCAGCTCAAGTCCAAAGGCAAGAAAAGACAGATTTCTCACCTCTGGTAGGCAGGCAGAAGTACCCTCTTACTCAGCCTTTTCTTCTATTCAAGTCTTCAATTGACTGGATGAGACCCACCCACATTAGGGCAATCCACTTTACTCAGTCTACCGGTCAAATGTTCACCTCATCCAGAAACACCCTCACAGACACACCCATAATAATGTTTGGCTAAATGTCTGGCATCCTGTTGTCCAGTGAAGTTGACACATAAAGTTAACCACCATACCCCTCCTCTCTTCCCCAGTTCCCAGGCAACTACTGATCTGCTTTGTGTCACCATACATTAGTTTGCATTTTCAGAATTGTATATAAATGAAATCATACAGTATGTGCTCTTTTTCCTCTAACTTCCTTCATTCAGCATAATTATTTTGAGTTTCACCCATGCTGTTGAACATACCAAGAATTCATTCCTTTTTATTGCTAGGTAATTTTCCATTGTATGGATGTAGCAGTTTCTTTATTAATTTCTTAATGGACATTTGGGTTGTTTCCAGTTTTCAATTATTACAAGTAAAGCTGCTATGAATATTCATGTATAAGTCATTGTGTGGGAATATGCTTTTATTTCCAGGAGTAGAATGGGTGAATCCTATGATAGGTGCTATGGTCTGAATGTATATATCCCTCCCTTTCCTGCAATTCGTATGTTGAAATCCTCAATCCCAAGGTGATTGTATTAGGAGACAAGGCCCTTGGGAAGTGGGATTAAGACACGGGAGCAGAGCCCTCATGAAAGGGGGGCCTTATAAAAGAGGACCCAGACCTCTCCACCCTTTCCACTGTGTGAAGGCACGGCAAGAAGGCACAGTCTATGAGCCAGAAACCAAACCCTCACCAGACACCAAGTCTTCCTTGATCTTTGATTTAACCTTCAGAATTGGGAGAAAGAAATTTTTATTGTTTATGAGCTACCTAGACTGTGGTATGTTTGTTACAGCTGTAGGTTTAACTTTGTAAAAAATGGCCAAACTCTTTTCCAAAGTAGATATTCAATTTTACATTCCTGCTAGCAGCATATAAGAGTCCCATTTTCTCCAGAACTTTGCAAACACTTGGCATGGCCAGTCTCTATGTTTATTCATTCTAACATGTGTGTGGTGATAGCTCATGTTAGTTTTAATTTGCATTTTTGTAATGACTAATGATAGCATATTTTCATGTGCTTTTTGTCATCCATATATCTTCTTTGGTGAAAATGTCTATTCAAATATTTTGGTCATTTTTATTGGCTGGTTTATTTCACTGTTATTGATTTTTGACAGTACACATTCTGGTACAATTATTTTATTAGATATATGATTTTCAAATACTTTCTCACAGCCTATGGCTTCTCTACACATTAACGCAGCAGTTTCTCTTCAAGAGCAGTTTTTGATTTGATTAGGTCTCTTATCTAAGGATTGTTTTTTAAGCTGATTATAATTTTGTTGTTGTTTCAAATAAATATTTGCCTAACCGAAGATCACAACATTTTTTTGTTTTCTTCCAGAAGATTTATAGTTTTTAGGTTCTGTGCTCCATTTTGAGTTAATATTTATGCCTGGTAGATGTTATGGATCAAAGCTTTTTATTTTGCGTAATAATATCTTTGTTCCAGTACCAAGGAAAGACTATCCTTTCTCCATTGAATTACCTTTGCACATATGTTGAAAATCAGTTGTCCATGTCTGTTTGTGTCTATTTCTAGGTTCCCCCATGGTGTCACATTGGCCTATATTCCAGTACCACACTGTTTGGGTTACTGTGGCTTTATTACAAGCAGCTGTGTAGCAAGCAGTGTTAGCTGTTCTGAAATTTTTTTTCCAAACTTTTTGACTGATTTAGGTCCTTTGCTTTTCCAATATGAGTTTTTGAACAAGTTTTTAAGTTCCACCAAAAAGTCTACTGGAATTTTAATTAGGATTACACTGGATTATAGATCAACTTGGGGAGAATTGGCATTTGACAATTGTGTCTTCTAATCCATGAACTCAATATAACATATGTCTTTATTTAGGATTTATTTAATTTTTCTCAGTAATGTCTAACATTTTTCAGTTTATGTCATATCATTTGTTAGATTATCCCTAAGAATTTCATATTTCTTATGCTATTATAAATGGTACCTTTAGCAAATGTCAATTTTTGATTATTTGTTATTACTTCTAGGGATTTATTTATAGATTTTATTGGATATTTTAGATAGGTTATCATGTCATCTGTGAATAAAGACAGTGTTACTGTTTCCTTCCCAATTTGAATGCCTTTTCCTCCCTTCCCTCCCCTCCCCTTCCCTTTCCCCCTCTCCTTCCTTCCTTCCTTCCTTCCTTCCCTCCTTCCCTCCTTCCCTCCTTCCCTTCTTCCTTCCTTCCTTCCTTCCTTCCTTCCTTCCTTCCTTCCT
>NW_012099222.1:598772-599290 GCF_000951045.1 Mandrillus leucophaeus
TTCCTTCCTTCCTTCCTTCCTTCCTTCCTACCTTTTGTTTTCTTTCTCTCTCTGTCTTTCCTTCATTCCTTCCCTCATTCCTTTTTTCCCTCCTTCCTTCTTCTCTTGTTCTCCCTCTCTTTTTTCCTTCCTTACCTTCCTCCCTCCCTCCTTCTCTCCCTATTTCCTTCCTTCCTTCCTTCCTTCCTTCCTTCCTCTCTTGTTCTCTCTTTTTCTCCCTTTCCTTCATTTCTTCCCTCGTTCCTTCCTTTCTTGCTTCCCTCCTTCCTTCTTCTCTTGTTCTCTCTTCCCCTCCCTCCCTCCCTCCCTCCTTCCTTCCTTCCTTCTTTCCTTCCTTCCTTCCTTCCTTCTTTCCTTCCTTCCTTCTCTTTCTTTCCTTTATTCCTTCCCTCATTTTGTTTTTTCTTCCATCCCTCCTTCCTTCCTTCTTCTCTTGTTCTCTCTTTCTCTCTCTTCCTTTCTTTCTTTCCTTCCTTCCCTCCCTCCCTCCCTACTTTTCTCTCTCTGTCTCTCTCTCT
>NW_012099222.1:605650-618109 GCF_000951045.1 Mandrillus leucophaeus
TATTCATATATAATATATATATGAATTTAAAATCAAACCTGCATGGGCCTCAGATCACCTAGAAAGCATTATGAGAATATATACATCTGGGTTCTAATCTTGATCTACTCAGTTTGAATCTCTAGGGTGGAACCTCAGAGAATGTATTGTTCAAAACGCTCTGTGAGCCACTGCGATTCAGCTGGTCTTCTGCAGTTTGGCGATAACAGCCATCAAGTCCATCTCATTTAAGACTCTCATGCTCTGCCAACCAAGCTAGCCGGGCATACCAAACACATCTCATTGAAGAAGCAGCACATAGTCGTTGTAACTGTGATAACGTCTTCATCATTACCGACCTGTCAGAGCACACTAAAGTTTAGCTGTCCTGGAATTTTCTCTGACACTACATATCAGTCGTAATGTGCTATGATCTCATCTGTCAACCAGCACCAAGCCATTGGCTCGTGTTTTGCCAGCAATGACTGGATTATAATTGAACTTGAGCTTGTAGACCTTGGGCATGATATTCACAATGCTGGAGTCACTGAACTGAAATAAGGGTCACTAGTCTCTTTTGAGAAGTCAGTTACGAGATTGACCCAATAGCTTATGTGTCCCTATTTTTTAGTAACAGTTTGTAAAATTTTTGGTTTTTGTTAAGGGTAGCCTTGAACGCATTGTGTTGCACAAGTTACCATTAGCACCACCTGTCTTTCCATTAGCTGCTGTAGCCTAATTAGATTTATACCATATCAAGAAATATTCAAAGTGTGCAAATGTCAGAACTTCACCCTATTTAGCTATCCATTGGGAACCAGGGCATAACAAAGTGAATTAGCTCTCTGACCTTGAAAACCTAAGAACTGTTTTTAGGCAGTAAGTATTAAGTTAGAAGTATCGCCCTGAAATATAAACTCCAGGTCCTTCTTGGAAGACGTTGCAGCCCTTCCTGGTAATCATCACAAGTGCTAATGCCGGATGCATTATTAACAAAGCATATGCACACACTGGGAACTTCAGAACAGTAAAGTTTGTCTTAATGACCAGGCGGACTCCAATATGTAGGTGACACAGGCTCTGAACAGCTGCGCTGCGTAATTCACCTTCATCTTACAGTTTTGAAAGTGAACATGTTTGCCTCATAATCTATTGCAGATGTGAAGTAATTCCAACTGCTTCAAAGCCCAAGTCTTCCAATACAGTACCTTCTTTATCGGAGTGTACCATACTTCATTTGAGAAAAACAAGTCTAAAATATTTGATTTGTAGAAATACTATAAAATCTCACATATTATATCAATCACACTTTTCAAGACTACATGGAAACTAAGCTTGATAACATCAACCTCTACTCCTGAAGGAGACTGTTTTGTCATTCAGAGTGCATATTAGGTGCTTAAAAAATGATGAAGTTCTAAGAATTCTGTAGAACTAAGCAAACTAACCATTAAATTATTGATTCATGCATTCATTTATCTATCTAATCATTCAAGAACTTTTTAATAAGTACCTTCCACATGCCAGGCACTAGGATACTGAGAAGTATAATGAAGAAAACATAAAGTAATAGGAAAGAGAGTAACAGGAGGGTTGGGATGTGTATGCTACTTTAAATAGAAAAGGCCCCTTTGATGAGGCATCATTCTAGCAGAGACCTGAATGAAGTGAGGAAGTAAGTCATGGAAATATCTAGGGAATATGTTCCTGGTAGAGGAAAAAGCAGGTGCAAATGTCCTGAGACAGACACCTGTTGGAATATTTGAGCAACAGCAAAGAGGACAGGAGAACAAAAGGGGGTAGGAGATATTAGAATATGGGAAATAATTTGAATATGAGCTTAAAACTGAAGAGAGGCTGTTTATAGGTCTTAGGCAGGGAGTAGCATGGTCTGACTTAGGACCATAGAGGATTGCTGTGACTACTGTGTGGAGTATTGATTCAGTGGGGCTGGGACAGGGGAGGGATATATCAGGAGAAGTGTAGAGGCAGAAATTTGTAGCTCCTGTGATCCTTATGCCAGTGTTAAAAATCTACAGCAGATCTTCAAAGACTGTTTATATATTATTGATTTGCTGCTACAGCTGTGTTATCTTCAGAAAAACCCTACATTGCTATAATTCAGTTGTGCAAGTAAGTACTAAAATAAAATGCACCATGTTCTAAAAGCCAGGTTCCCCTGAACTCCTTTAAGAAGGAGGAAGGTTAAAAAACAAATGAAACTGTCTCTTGTTTTTTTCTGCACATGTAGCATAAATCGTTACTTATCTAGAGTGAGTAGGAAGGTATTATTTATAAAGCAGAGTTGTTAAGTGTTATTGCACAGGTTGTCCAAGATTTGATTTTATAAGAGATCTTCAAAAAAGTTTTTGGAGGAAGAAAAATAATTCTAAGTTTTGATGAAAACACAAAAATTATTAAGTATATAATTTTTTTCCAATACCAAATTGTATGAAAACATAAACATCTGTTTTGTAATGCAGATTCATGCACCTAATACCCAGAGGTCTGAAATAATAAATTTGGATGCGTTCCAAGAATCTCTATTTTTAATCTAATGGACAGAAATGAATGGTCTGCACATACTTCAGACAATTGTCTATGAATAGTTTTTCTCAATACTAAGCCTTTGGTAAAGTTTGATAATATATGTTTAATTAAGAAAAGGAAGTTCAGGGTTTATATTTCAGGCATTTTAGCATCTATTCAGACTGTACTTTTCTGGAAACTCTTTTCTCCTCCCCTTCTTATCACATGGTTTTTGAGGGACAGTGGTTTCCTGAAATATTATTTTCTTTCTGATTCTTCCTCTCATCCCTAGCTAGTGTTGATTGGTCCAAACTGCTGTCTTCACTCAAGCCAGGCCAATCAGAACTGTTCCTTGGGACCAGAAATTCAAGCCTCCATCAGATAGAAAATATAAGAGTGTTTTATGGTACATTGGAGAGAACTGATAATTAGTAATAGAAAGGAAGTAGGCTGGGCATGGTGGTCCATGCCTGTAATCCCAATGCTTTGGGAGGCTGAGGTGGGAGAATTGCTTGAGGCCAGGAGTTTGAGACCAGCCTGGGCAACATAGTGAGACCTATGACCAATCAGCTGGTCATGATGGTGTGTACCTGTAGTCCTCAGCTACTCGGGAATTAAAACAGAATAAATTAGAAACAAGATTTTCTAAAACTACGTAAATGTGCAAAGGTGTGTTCTCAATAATGAAGAGTAAAATCATAGCTGAAAACATTCTGTGGATACCAGTCTTAAACAAGGTCTTCCTCAGCATGGAATTCCTCTTAATAAAGAGCCCATATTAACTCACTGGCCATTCATCCGTCTAGCTTGTGTGCCTTCTTTATTTTCACATCCTTGGAGTCTGGCATATTCTAGACATAGGTGCTTAATAGTTGTAGAAAAAAATGAACAAATGTTCTGTGAATGCCTCTTATTTGCAAGATACCTTTTGGGAGATGTTTATGTAAATTAGCTCACTTCAGTTTCATAATAATCCCACGAACTATTTGTACCCTCAGTTTATCAGAGGGTGAGGCTTAAAGAAGGTGCGATTCTGCCTAAAATCACAAAAATAGTGTGTTAACTTTCCATCTGAGTACATTTTGGGGGTCACACACACACACAACACATACACACACAACAGTATTAACAAGTGGGCCTATGGCTATCACCTGTCTCATGAGGATCCCTCATTTTAACTGCACAAAGAACATCAGATCCTATTAATTCTCAGAAATTATCCAGGGACATACTGCTCTAGTCAGCTACTTTCAGACTTAAATTGTGAGAAGACTATAGCAGCTGGCTTCTCTATACATGCTAATATAAATGACAAAGCATTTGCACTTTGCTATTGTACACGGACTAGCTAAACCCATAAAAGCCCTTGGTACAACCTCAGAGGCTGCATGGATACTATTAGTGCATTCATGGGGTATAGAAGGAAAACTGGATTTGACTGAAGCAGAACCAAGGATAAAGGACATTTCCTCACAGTAGAGTGAAGGTGATTGGTCCTGTCCCTCCCCTGGATCAAGGATCAAATGAGACCACAGCTTGAAAGGCAGTGTACAAGAAAGGTGTTGGCTTTGGAGTCAGAAAGAAGTAAAATTGAATCCTGGCTCTCCTGCTTACTGGCTGTGTGACCATGTAATTTAATTAAAATTTCTAGCCAAAGACTTAAACTCTCCATTTCCACATGGAGACAATACAGTACTGCCTATTTCACAGGTTTCCTGTGAGGATCAAATAGGTTACCAAAAATACAACATATAGTTAGCATTCAGTCTACACAACAGCATAAACAGAACAATACTTTGAGGACACTCCAGGGAAGGAAGACAAGGGAGTGTTTGTGAGTGCTTTCTCACTCCACCTCTGGGTGTACCTGGGATACCACATAATCCCAGCAGGCCTCTCGCGACAGATGAGATGAGTTAAGACGGATGTTATGGTCGCAAGATAGGAGTCTTATTTGCTGATCGTTTCATGTGTCAATCTCTTGTGAAATACTCAATAAATTCCATGGACTAACAGACAGTGTTTCATACTTCATCTGATATCCTGAGGTGCCTCGCATGGAGCTTGGCCCTGCCCAGGTGCTCAGTAGAATTGTTTGAATGATTATCAAGGTGTTTTGAATCTCTGGCTTAATTGCTATGTTCTTGAAAGACAACTGAAGCATGGACTAGGACTCTAGTGATCTGGTTCTGGTCCTTCCTTTGCTATCTTTTTAGTGGTGCACATTGGGTAAATCACAGCCTCTCTGGGCCTCAGGTGGCTTATTTTCAAATGGATACTCCAAACAGGACACTGAATCAGGTGTTTTTATTTCAGGAGTGATCATCTATATCTTATACCTCTAGGGTTAACATAGCCCTGTGTAGGAAAATCATTGCATGGACACGAGGTGGGCTCAAATTTCCCCTTTCCTCTGCGCTTCCCCACTAGCCTCCAGGGCTGTTTTGGTGTCAGAATCCTAGGAGAGAAATGTGTGTCATCTTTACTTCAACTTCATTTCACAGCTGAACCAGTGAGCCTTGAGCTCCCTGTTATAGCCAACGCAGCTTTCCCTTTGGGGCAAGAATGCGCTGCTCGGTGCAATGAAGTGCATGGGCTGCTTGCTTGTGGAATCTTCTGTCTGTCAGTCAGGCCTTTGGACAGGAGCTGGAGAGCCATCAATTCAAGGTTAAAGTCTCTGGCAAGGACGGGCACCCTGGGATTCGTTTTGGCTGCCTGAAAGAAAATCTTCATTTGTTGGCTATTTTCATCTTATTAGGAGTAGCTTTGGGAGGAAAGAACATATTGTCTGTGTAGAGCAGGATATTTTTCTTCTTGTTTGCCAAGGTAAAATGGTATGTATTTAGTTAACCTAAGAAATGCACAGAGCTATTAAGATATTTGGAGGTAAACAATCTTTTGAAATTTAAATTAGCAATATTCATGCACAGTAAATAGGACTAGTTATCTCAAGGAGAAATCCTCTGTACAGGTATAAAGAGTTGAATTTTTATTGATTGATTGGCTGATTGAGACAGGGTCATTTTCTGGTGCCCAGGCTGGAGTTCAGTGTTGCAGTCATAGCTCACTGCAGCCTCAACCTCCTGGGCCAAAGCAATCCTCCTATCTCAGTCTCAGGAGAAGCTGGGGCCATAGGCGTGTGCCACCTGGCCTGGCTAATTTTTAAATTTGTTTTTGTAGAGATGGAGTCTCCCTATGCTACCTAGGCTGGTCTCCAACTCCTGGGCTCAAGCGTTCCTCTTGCCTCAGCCTCCCATAAGTTACAAATTAGTGAGTAGAATCCTAATACGTTACTTGTATCTTACTTGGAGAAAGACTTTGAGAAGTTACAAACATATACATTGCAAAAATGGTAATTGATCCATCATCGGTGAGCCAACAAAATCTGACATCACCAAACTCTACTGATAAATGGCATCTTATGAGAGCTTTGGCCACAGACAACTGGCCTTATCTTCCTAATCATCTGTGTTACATGCCATATTATTTAAAATTTCAACAAAACTACAAAAAAAGAGTAAGTAATGGCTCTGATTCATAAGAATTATAATATAAATTAGGAAATCCTGCATTTTTAAAAAAAATTATTTTTATTTTTTATTTTAGATTTGGGGTACACATGCAGGTTTATTACATGGATATATTGCATAATGGTGAGATTTGGGCTTCTAGTGTACTCATCATCCAAATAGTGACCATTGTACCCAATAGATACTTTTTTAATTCTCACCCGCTCCCAACCTTCCCACATTGGAGTCCCCAGTGTCTATGGTTTCCATCTTTATGTACCCATTGTTTAGCTTCCACTTGTAAGTAAGGACATGTAGTATTTGATTTTCTGTTTCTGAGTTATTTCATTTAGGATAATGGCCTCTGGCTCCCTCCTTGTTGCTGCAAAGGACCTAACTTCATTTTTTTAAATGGCTGCATAGTATTCCATGGTGATATATACCACGTTTTCTTTATCCAGTCAACTGTTGAGGGACACCTAGGTTGACTATGATTTTCCTATTGTAAACAGGATCCTGAACATTTTGATTCTAGTAGAGTTCATAGAATCAAATGCTGATGACAGATTGTTAACATCCAAAAATCTTATTCATCTTTAGCTATTTCCTAAGGAAAGTGAAAAGGAATGGCAATATTTGCATGTTTCTGATAAAAGATACTATATTAGGAGATCAGGAACTTCAACTTTTTAGAAAAAGACAATGTATATTTTTGATGCAGTATCTGGCAATCTAATGAGTTTTTAGATACCTTTACCCATACAGGAGAAGCTGTACTTGAGAATCAACTAGAATACGTAGTTTAACAAAAAATGAAGCCCAACATCCAGAAAGAGAGAAGCAAAATACCTCATTCTGGAATCTTTCAGCAAGTCTCTTACAGTAACTAAAAAATTCAGACACATTGTTCTGAGTCATGAGAAATAACTCTTATACATCAATGGAAACCTGTCTTACACATTTTTTATAAAAGAAATGTTTTTACATTTATTAAGAATAGTATTACTATGTTTGAGGCTGTCTTTTCAGATCAGTCATACTTTGGATTTTTCTTAAGAAATAGAAGACTTAAGAAATAATATTAATTTCATAAACTTCAGGATGGTTTCTTCTATGTTTCTTCTATGGTTTCTTCTATGGAAATGCAAACACAAATGTAGTGATTTCTCCATTTGGAGCTTGTCTAGCTGTTCCTTCTCTCTTATATGAATACATATTCATGGCACATATAATCCTGCCTTGTAGATCTTATAGGAAATTTTTGAAGACAAAATTTTAATTTTTAGATCAAACACAACTGATAGACTAAGCAAATCTCCCATAAACCCCAAGGACAAAATAATGCAAATATAATGATGATTTTTAAAAATTACTTGCTTAAGCAGAAAATTGGAAGTTTGTGTATTCCTAGATAAATTTGAATCTAGCTTAAAAGTCAAAGTTGATATTGATAATCAACTTTCACTTGAATGAATACTAGGAAATCTGACAAAAGTGTCTCTCTTGGTTCTGGTTAACTGGCATGGAAACTGCCCATAATTGCTTAACACAATCCATTGTCATCTCCCATGAGGTTCTGTCCCAGGGATGGTAAATTTTTGACAGATGATCCTTTTGTAGTCGTTGCATCAAAGCATTTTTTTCTTGT
The DNA here is from genome assembly GCF_000951045.1 of Mandrillus leucophaeus. Classification (NCBI taxonomy): domain Eukaryota; kingdom Metazoa; phylum Chordata; class Mammalia; order Primates; family Cercopithecidae; genus Mandrillus; species Mandrillus leucophaeus. The sequence continues at coordinate 613,316 of NW_012099222.1, forward strand.
TGAGCCTAGATGTGACCTCAGAATCTTCTTCAACACACTTGAATCTGCCATTGTTGGTTGATTGTCATTTATATATAAGATGAAACTTATTTACCATCTCTGACAAAGCACAGCATGTTCTTGCATTTTTATTTAAGCTGTAGTTACTTGAATATTTAATTATTTACAATATAATTGTGAGCAGATGGCAGCCTACGAGTTATCCACTTATCCTGTGTGAGAGGAAGTAAGATCTTGCCTGCAGATTGTTCCTCATGGGAGGTATTATGATCAATGCCTAGACACTCCATTTTTCAATTTTATGAATGACCTCCTTGCAGAATGCCAATGCAGTGCTTATGTATTATGGGGTGTCAAATCAATTAGAACAAGTCAAAGAGATCTGTGAACAGACACTAATTTGCTGACATTTTAGTGACTTTTGAAAAATTGACTTAAATTTAACAGCAAGGTCACTAACACGAAATGACTTTTTTTTTCTTGTTAAAAGAATAAAATCTGAGTATTGCATAAAAAGTAACTTCAGAAGGTCTAGGATTTTGGAAAACTTTCCCAGGGCCTTTTTGACAGACATATGTGTTGACCGGTAGGCATATTTAATTATATCTATTGTATTTCTCCTCCAGATTTTAAAACACTAGGAAAACCACTGGGTCAGGTATGAAGCTAATGCCTACGTAGAACCAGAAGTTTCATTTCTGCTCAGTTACCTGACTATAAAAATTTTCTCTGGAGTAATATGTGAGACCCATTTTAACCTAGATGACTTTTGTATCAGCTCATTCTCATGCTGCTTTGAAGAACTGTCTGAGATTGGGTAATTTATTAAGGAAAGATGTTTAATTGACTCACAGTTCCACATTGCTGGGGAGGCCTCAGGAAACTGACCACCATAGTGGAAAGCAAAGGAGAAGCAGGCACCTTTTTTCATAGGGCAGCAGGACCAGTGAGTGCAAGCAGGAGAAATGCCAGATGCTTATAAAACCATCAGATCTCATGAGACTCACTCATTATGAGAACAGCATGTAGGAAACTGCCCCCATGATTCAATTCCCTCCACCTGGTCCCACCCTTGACCTGTAGTGATTATGAGGATTGCAATTCAAGGTGCGATTTGGGTCGGGACACAGAGCCAAATCCTATCAACTTGTGTCTGTTTATTGTTCCGTTTTGGAGTCAATGAGTTAATAAAATCATTTCTAGGTAAAGTATGTGTAGAAATCAGTCATGGAGAACATGTATGGTCATATCCCATGAGATTGAGATTATATTGCTAAATACCACAGTTAAGTCTGATTCTACTAAAATAGCATAAGGTGCCAATTGTGTTCAATTTTTCCCCCACTTTCAATATATGATAATTAAAAAGATAAGATTTTATTCTGAATGATGACTGCCTCAATGCAGTTATTCTAGTTCCAATGGCTGAATAGATGCTGCTTTACAAACATAGACAGCAGAGAATTAAATCCACCAACCTTTCAGCCACAGATTAATAGTTTGTATTTGTAATTAATTTAGATCTGATTCAAATTCTCAGATTACTACAATACCGTAATAGTTATGTTTAACTCTAGACAAAGCTTTGTATCAGTATGAGGTAGTATAAAATATATTTCCTTTTAGGAAAAATTTAGCTTGCCAGGGTTATGTCTGTTCCTGTGGAATAATTATCCCAATTTCTTATATTCTGGGAAAAGTCATGCTAAGCAAATGGCTAAATAGCACTATTTCATTGGATAACTAGTCTAAAAATATATTTTAGAGTTTATTTTACCTTTCAAAACTTTTCTGGAGCCTATAGGGAAAAAAATCCAAGAAGCCATGTTTAATTTTATTAGGTTTTTTTTGATAACCTCTAAACATTAGTCCTTAACTCATAGATCTGGAGAATCCTAGTCTTTTTGTCTGTATGCCTTCAAATCTAAATTCATTTAGTCCTTCCTCTTTACTCTAGGCGAAATGATCTAAATGCTAACCCTTTGTTGTCAACTGTTGATTTATCTACATATCAACATTGGCTTCCCTACCTCCATAGCTCTACCAAAATACTCATCTCTGACCTGGGCTTCAACTCCAGCAGTAGCAATAGCTGCATGAGTGAATGGTGTATTGAACACTCTACAAATGATGGTGGTGAGAAGAATACATGAGGAATAAAGTTGGATTTTTTGTCATTAAGAAATTCCCATCTTTTAAGGAGACAAAATATAAATAGAATTTACTTACTGCCTGCAAAACCACACACATGTGCACAGATGCACACACACACTTACAATAAAAATTTAAAACCTAGCTGAGCATATATATCTGAGTATGAAGATGAATATCAATCTTTACTTTTAGATGCCAGACAAATTTTTTTTTCATGGAATAAATTTATAATAACTCATGAACTGTGCACATCTTTTTTCATCCCTCATTTGCACATTGCTGGGCAATCAACAGAGCACACAGACATTCAAAGTAATAATTGAACTCAGTCATCCTATTAATTTTTGCCAAATTTTAGACATATAAAAACCATCATTTTATACACTTAAAGTTGTATTATTATAAAGATATATGTATATTTTTTATATATTTTTTTGAGACGGGGGCCAGACAAATTTTATAGTATTACATGTACACACACACTCTGATAGTGTCTCTCTCTTTGCAAAAATTACAAGGATTAAGCTGCCAGTTGCCACAGTGAGATCCTTCATTATAATTATTTCATTAACTTTACATGATGTACAACAATAAGTTTATCTGTGTATTGTTAAGTAATATGTTTATAATTAAAACTCCATCAGACTTGTTAGAATAAATGAACAGAACTCATTCTCCCTTACATAAGATCCTTTGTTTTCAATTTTTTTTTTTTGTTTGTTTCTTGCACTTTTACTGAAACACAACTTCACAACCTAGAGTGAAGATAGCCCAACTTAGTTTCTGGCACAAAATTCACACTGAATATTTGACAAATGACATAAAACAAAACCCCCAATATGCCTGATACTTTATTGATGATCCTGGATGAGATGAAGCACTGTATTCCACCTTCTCCATTTCCTTGTGGTGGTCTCATAATTTCAACCAGAAGTTGGAGGAGAAGTGGAGACCAAGCTAATGAGAGGCCCATAAGTGAAAAGGAATGACCAGGGAACACACTCCAAAATAACTGAGGTTTCCAGCTTCCTGGGGATTGATATATTGGGAAATTACACAACTAAAAGATGCTTGAGTATACTGTAAAGCTTGACTAAGCTCACCTTAATCATTATACCATGCAAATACAGGAATAAAAATGCCGTTGTTCAACTATACTGATCTCTGACACATATCTTGTCTCTTCTCTTAATTACATTTATATTTTCACTGAATGTTCTTTGAAAATCCATTTGTGCCTTAATAGTGAAACTTAATTTGTGCAATTGAATTGTCATGAAAACATTACGGCTTCTTTCTCTTTGCCTCACTGTTATAGACTCTTGGGATGAAAAATAAATAGCAAATGGCATTAAAAAGCTATGGTTGAGGGAAAAATTCTGAGTTCTAATCCGTTTACTGCCATTAACCAGCTAGAGATATTGGATGAGTCACTTCTTTAACCCCTGCCTTCTCTTTAATTATATTTTTGTTACCAGTTTTTCAAGAATTTTCCTACTTCGATTAACTTTTCTCTCAAACGTAATCAATCCCTATGTCTCCATGGGGTCATTCCTATATGTTTGGATATTTCCCATCTTAATTTAAAAAAATGAAATGAAAACTTACCATGTCATCATATCCCTCTAGTCAATATCCCTCCATCGAAACGGATGGTAAAAATTATCCATATAACTTATTTCCCTTTTTCTTTTCTAATATAGCTTCTGTATTTATTATGCCACCAAAACCACATCAGTGAGTACCACAGCAACCATTATGTTACCAAATGCAAAAGATACTTTTCTAGACTGATAAACCACTTTGCTGTGAAACATTTTCCTATTTGGTCATTCTAGCATCACACTCTTGTGATTTCCTCTTACCAGTAGGCCATCCCTTGTCAGTTTCCTTTATCAGCTTCTCCCTTACACCTGAACTCCCTCCCTAGATAATCCCACCCCTTTCCATGGCTATGTGAACACTTGGACCCTGGTTCCTACTCTTTCCCAAGAGCCTCTTTCACAAGTCTTTGAAATATCAACAGATTTTTTTTTTTTTTTTTCCTGCGGAGCCAAACTGTAAGTCAACACAGGTTCCAGCCCCACCAATAGTGGATCATTGCAACTTCCAGTACATTGAGTTCTCAGTTGCAGAGGTGGCAACATTAAGTAGTGAAGTGTGCAGACTCTGTTTTTCCTGTGATATTGTGAGATTCTTAAGAGCAGGTATAGTTTTTTCATCTTCTGTATTTTTGCCCCTACCCCTTACATTCCAGCACCTAGATGAGTACCCAAGAGGTGTTCACAATATGTTGACTTATTTGTAAGTGAACAATTCATGAGTGCCATGGTTGAGAAGACATTTTCTCTGCAGGCTGTGATGAAAAACATTGCACTTATTCAAAAGGTTCAAGTAGCACTAAGGATGGTAGAGAGACACAATGGTTAATAAGCAAGCAAACATTTAATTTTTTAAAATATAGAAAACAGAATTAGAGAGGCTGTTAGTACAGTGTTACTTTTCAATGAAAAATATTCTTGGGTCTCCAGAATGTAGCATGAATGTAGCAAGAATGAAGGAACTTGTGCTGCATAGCCATTTTAAAAATAATATATTTGTCAGATGAGTAGATTGCAAAAATTTTCTCCCATTCTGTAG
>NW_012099222.1:619775-655438 GCF_000951045.1 Mandrillus leucophaeus
TGATGGGTGCAGCACACCAACATGGCACAAGTATACATATGTAACAAACCTGCACGTTATGCACATGTACCCTAGAACATAAAGTATAATAATAATAAATAAATTTAAAAAAAATAATATATTTGAAGCTAGAAAATATTATAACTATACAGAATTGTTTAATGACATAGGGGTTAAATCTAGTATTTAGCATTACATTAATACATTTAACCTCTATGGCATTAAACAGTTCTATACAGTTATAATGTTTTCTAGCTTCAAATTTATTCTTTTAAAAATGGCTATCCAGCACATTTTCTTCATTCTTCTTTAGAACTGTCAGAACATTCTTCAAGGATCTGAGAAACTGTGTCCCCAGTGGGTGAAGAGACACCTAAATAAAGATGCACATTGGGCCACGGTTGTAATTTGCTTTGGTATCAATGGGGATGGCATGTGCTAAAGAAATACAGGCTGATATTATGACACAAAGCTGAGCTGTATGATGTCGCGTTAAGCACTTGGCACCAGGAGAGTTTGATCTGATCTGAAGTGTGAATAGGATTGGTGAAAGAGTGTTGTGTGCTTTTGCTGAGTTTAGGATGGTGTCATTTGTGCTTCAGGAGAAGAGTTTAGACATTCTGTCCTGATGAATGTAATCAAGTCTTTATTTCATGGTTTCTGTTAACACTAATAGATACAGGTTCATATTTGTTAATGAGGGTGAGAGGAAAACTATCACCAACAGAAAGAATCCAGATAGAAAGAGAAAAAAGGAAGACCAGAGGTGGTATATCGTGGTGGTTAAATGCCAGAGCCTGGGGAAAAAGTGTTTCTGGGTTTAAAGTCTGCCTTCAGCATTTTCTTGCTGTATAATTTTGGAGAAGTTAAGAAAATCTCAAAACCCAAGTTTCTTTGTAAGATACCTACATTTCAGACTTCTTGTGAAGACCAAAAAAGATAATGCACGCACAAGGCTTAGCCCAGTGCTGATACAATAAGTGTGCAATAATTTGTAATTTGCATATGTCTTTATTCAAGAAAGTATTGGTCCAAAGAAAAAGCATCTGTTTATCTAATGGTTTACTTTTATCTGCTAAAAGTGCTTTTCTTTCATTTCTGGCTGAGACCTGCTTGGTCCTATTTCCCCCAGGATTCTCCAATTCTAATTTTGATTCTCCATGATTTTCTCTGATGAGCCATCCTTCCTGTATTTAGATGAGATAATGCATGAGACACATTTAGAGTAATGCATAGTTGGAGATAAGTGGTCTATAAATGGTAGACATACTATTAGTTGTCATTTCCATTCACCTTACAGGATTTTACATCCTTTTTAAAACAGCCTCAATCACCTGATTCCTCCCTGCCACTTCTTTGCAAATGATAGAGTTCACACATCTCCTATAATTTTCTCACAGGTTCGTACGGGCTGCTCCTTATAACCCTACTCAGACCCTACTGAGGCATCAGGATCTTTAAGGTTCACGTGAGTTGCCTCTTTCTCCCACTGCCTGCTCCTCTCTTGGCTAACTGGTCAGTTCTCTGGTTTTCCTGGGAATAACAATTGGGCATCTCCATATGAATGTCTTTTATAGTTCCTTGCCTTGAACCTTGGTGAACTCCTGACCTGGCACCTGGTGTCCAGATTTCACATCTGACTACTTTGTTTGCTCCAGGGCAATGTAGCTTTGAAAGTAGTGCCGTGAATCAAATTGAGTTCAAAACCATGAAACAGAGGATGTAGTTTAGATATTCATTACAGCAGTTTCAATCCTATTTGGTGCAAGAATGCAAATGCTCCCTGAGAGAAAAGCATCCCAGGCAGAATTATTGTTTCAAACCAGGTATCAGTAAGTCCATATACATGAAAACTTCCTAATTCTTATTTTGTATTTTCACTGAGAGCTATTTCTGGAGAGTTTATTTAAAATCATTTTTTTAAAAAAATTCTTTAAGTTCTAGGGTACATGTGCACAATGTGCGGGTTTGTTACATATGTATACATGGGCCATGTTGGTGTGCTGCACCCATTAACTCATCATGTACATTAGGTATCTCTCCTAATGCTTTCCCCCTCCCTTGCCCCCACCTCATGACAGGCCCCAGTGTGTGATGTTCCCCTTCCTGTGTCCAAGTGTTTTCATTGTTCAATTCCCACCTATAAGTGAGAACATGCAGTGTTTGGCTTTTTGTCCTTGCAATAGTTTGCTGAGAATTATGGTTTCCAGCTTCATCCATGCCCCTACAAAAGACATGAACTCATCCTTTTTTATGGCTGCATAGTATTCCATGGTGTATATGTGCCACATTTAAAGTCTTACGTTCATGAAAGTGACTGTTAAAATGCAGCATGGCAATTTAAGGGGACCGTAAGTGAACACAACTTTCTGACAACTTCATCACATTCACCTTAACAAGATTCAGAAAAGTGAGATGTATACAATGTAGGATATACAAGGCAGGAAAATATTAGGGAGAAGAAGAGAAGACTGAAGAACCTACCAGTTGGGAGGCGATGAGGTCAAAAGAATGATGGAAAAATATATTAGGGGTAGGGGTGGGAGAGACATATAAAAAGAATGTTCTAAAAGGCAAGAACAAAAACAGACAGGAGAGCTGAAATCTAAAAGTGTGTGTATGTGTGTGTTTGTGTGTGTGTGCACGCGTGTCCACGAGCTTTGTCCATAGATGTAAAGTATAAGATTTAAAGTAGATTTAATATTCTTATTTAATGAGACAAGAGACGTACAGAATAAAGAAAAGGTTAAGAGTGGCTGTAGGAGTTACTGAGTTTAATTTGAGCTTCATGATTATGTATGTATGCTGTTATTTCTAGTCTTTTCAGAAAACATATGCAATGAAATTCCCATACAGTGCTTTTGCAGACTGTGGCTTTTTCTGTTTGCATCTCCCCCTCCTCTTTACTTTTTAATTGTGTTTATACAAAGTAGGTTCTAATTTCTGCGTAGAGCAACACAATTCTCTGCCTCAGCTATATTTTGCAAAATATAAACTAGAGAAGGGGTGGAGGGATATTGTGCTAACCTTGAAAAGCCTGTCAGCATGTTCCCTTCCTAACTCAACTGGCCACATGCCTAATGGGAAAATGAACAGGGAAGAGGAATTCAGTGGCATATTTAGTCATGTAATGCTATAATTCTCCTGCCCAGAAAAATGTGAAATATTTGGATGAGAGGTCAAAATGCAAAATACAAGATTAAGAAGACAAAATTGTATGTTTCACACATTTCTCAATATTAAGTGTTTGTTCCCAAGGATCAAATTTTTGTAGATAAAGGAAACGAAATAAAGGAAACTTACATCTCAAGAGAGCATTCATAATGATGTGCTATACCTTGGGATAGTTTTTACTCCCTCACCCACTCATTTGATTCTCACAACAATTTTGTAAGATTTGCACATGAGGAAAACCGAGACTCAGTTTTAAGAGGTTAGGCAACTTATCAAAGCCTCAGAAGGAAATTGAAATCCAGTTTAGTTTGAATCTCACATTTTAAATTCTACTTTTAAACATTCTTGGTTAAAAAAAGTATTTCAAAATATGGAGAATGTATCAGAAATGGCAGGATTCAGAAATAACTGTAGTTCTTTTGCCCCACATATTTAACCGGGATGAAAAGAAAATTTAAAAAAGTACCTGTTCAAAACATTTGTCATTCATTATTTTGAGGAAATCTTGGAGTAAGATGTCCAGGTTTGAAAAAATATTTGCTATTTTTTCTGTTAATGACACATTGCTATTTAGTTAAAAAAGGAATTTTGAAAAATGTAGAAAATTATGGAGAAAATAAAAATCATTAGGAAGCCCACTATATTAGCCAGAGTTTATGCTGGCTGCTATAATAAAGTCGCCCCCAAATTGAGTGAATTAAAGATTACAAAAATTATTTTCTCTTTCATATTAGAGTCCTCAGCACATTTTAAGTTGGGTAGTAATTTCTTCATTTTCAATGTGTCTTCAAAGTTTATTCTAGCCATCACCATTCCAGCCAGCAGGAAGAAAGGAAAGAACCCCCGTGCAAAAATTTATGGGCAAACATCTCTTCTACTCACTTCTGTTTTCGGAAGCAAAACTATGACCCATCCTAGACACAGGAAAGTACGGTCCCCAGATAATCTATTCTTCCTCTAGTGCTGAGGAGGAAGGGTAGTGTCTTTTTTTTTTTTTTTTGAGGCAGAGTCTTCACTCTGTCGCCCAGGCTGGAGTACAGTGGCGCGATCTCGGCTCACTGCAAGCTCCGCCTCCCGGGTTCGCGTCATTCTCCTGCCTCAGCCTCCCGAGTAGCTGGGACTGCAGGCGCCCGCCACCGCGCCCGGCTAATTTTTTTTGTATTTTAGTAGAGACCGGGTTTCACCGTGTTAGCCAGGATGGTCTCGATCTCCTGACCTCGTGATCCGCCCGCCTCGGCCTCCCAAAGTGCAGGGATTACAGGCGTGAGCCACCGCGCCCGGCCGGGTAGTGTCTTTTCTCATTTGGACTGCTACAACAAAATATGTTAGACTGGGTAATTTATAAATAACAGAAATTTATTGTGCATAATTCTGGAGGCTGGAAATTCCAAGATCAAGGCAACAACACATTCAATGTCTGGTAAGATCTTGCTCTCTACTTTCAAGATGGTGCTTTCTCACTGTGACCTCATGTGGTGGAAAGGCAAGGCAGCTCCCTTCGAATTCATTTATAAGGACACAAATCTCATCGCCAAAGACCCCACCTCTTAATATTATTATTACATTGGGTATTAAGTTCAAATGAATCAATTTTTGCAGAAACACCAACATTCAGATCATAGTAGGTAGAATAAATTTCAGATGAAAATTAGCTCCATACACAAATAACTATTATTATATTTTATTTGATATCCTTACAGAATCTTAATATGAATACCCACATATACATGATTTAAAAACAAAATATCTGCTGTTTTGTAACATGCTTTTTTTCATTAAGCAAGAATATTGGCAATACTGTCCCATGTCGTTAAATATTCTGGTATAACATCACTGAAGTGTGGCATAAATATTCCATTATCTGGATGTCACATATTTTATTCAACCAAACACCTGTAATTTTCCCCAGTATTTCACTAACATGAAAGTGAGGTGGATGACTTTATATAAAAATCTTTCTCTACATCTCAGACAAATTCCTAGAAGTCAATAGGTAAGAAATTGCTAATATATATCACAAATATGCCCTAGAAAGATAGTATCAATTCATTGTCCTATCAGCAACATTTCCCAGTAAAAATATCCGGGACTTAGAAATACGAGAATCACCGACCCTTGACTTCTTTAGCACAATTATCTCCATTATTATAGAAATGCTTCAGACTAGGCCTCTGCCTATGGACATTAGTCATTCCAAAATATTTACTTCCTTCTTTGACCCTTCTGTGGAAAAAATATGCTTCACTACCTCCTTGAGTTTGGGCTTGGCCATGTGGTCAGGGCTTGCCTGGTTGTGCAGCCTCTCTTGTTCCTGTCACATTGCCATGAGTTAAGTTTCCCCTGGAAAGCATTTAATTGAAGAGGGAGGAAGACTTAGGCAGACTTAGGTCCAATCAGCAGCCTACAGCTGCCCAGCCAAGCCCAGCCTATATCAGCCACATGTGAAAGAAATCAACACCTTAGTGTTGTATGACGCTGAAATTTTGTGGTTGTATATTTTGCAACAATGGCTGACTGATACTCTGGTAACTGACACCACCCATGAGAAAGGAACTGACCAGCATCTGGGGCAGGCTGCTCTGCCCCTGGCTCTGCGCACCTTTCCTTTGATCTCTCTGTGTAAGTGATTGCTCCTTAATTTCCAGGTGTCGGCAGGTGATTTGAGCTAAAATTATTATCCTAGTTGTGCCATTTCAGTCTTACATGTTTTTCCATTTTTACTTTCTCTTTGTTCTAAACCTCAGTCCCAATCCAGTGCAAGAGGCTAATAGAGTGTGGAACAGCATTTGGCTTCTAAAATGTCAAACTATAATGAGAAAAGGAAAACAATTATTAACAGAACCGGTCACAGACACCCATGGGGTGCATCCTTTTATCCCACACATTGTAAAGGCAATGCAGTGAGGTGATCAGCAGAGCCTAAACATCAGATGCATGACTCCAGTGGAGAAGCTGTGATACAGTTTCTTGAACGCTTAATAAAAAGGACAACTTTAGTAAAAAACAAAACAGAACAAAACAACAAGAACCGTATGCAGCTTAATTAACTCTTGTGGATAAATTCCAAACATTTTATTCTAGGGAGTGCTCAAGATCCTTGTTTTAGGGACAAATTTGGTATTTTCAACATTTTATTAACTCACGGAACTTCTGCAAAACCATTCCACAGATAATGATCTCAAGATTATACTACTTAACTCAGTCAATCAACATTTATCAGCCATGTACAGGAATATCTGTTAAAGATCAGGGATCCAAAGACTCAAATGCATGTTTCCTATGCTCAGCAAGTTTACAACCTAGCAGAAGAAGAGAGACACGACATATAAATAGGTCCACTTTAGAAGTGCTGTGATTGACCTATGGACAAGGTGCTATCTAAGGGGAGAGGAATGATGTAAAGCCAGGCTTCGACCCAGTACCCTGTCTCCCATTCTATCAAACCACACTGCATTTTACATACCAGACTTTTTTAGTTTCATTTTCTACTTTGCCTGGCTTCTTGCCACCAAGTCATATACTGTCATCCCAGTTGTTTTTCTACATAACCCACGTCCTTTTTTTTTTTTTTTGAGATGGCATTTCACTCTTGTTGCCCAGGCTGGAGTGCAATGGTGCAATCTTCGCTCACTGCAACCTCCGCCTCCCGGGTTCAAGCAATTCTCCTACATCAGCCTCCTGAGTAGCTGTGATTACAGGTGCATATCACCACACCCAGCTAATTTTGTATTTTTAGCAGAGATGAGGTTTCACCATGTTGGTCAGTCTGGTCTCGAACTCCTGACCTCAGGTGATCCTCCCGCCTCGGCCTCCCAAAGTGCTGGAATTACAGCCATGAACCACCATGCCTGGCCCCCACTTCCTTTTAAATAAATTATTTCGAACTCCTGTGACCCTCTTGGTAGAAAAGTCTCTATCAGTCTCCATTCTGTACATTTTAGCCTCAACCCTGGTTCATCTTTCTAGTAAGTTTGCAGAGGTTGAAATCTCCTACATAAAATATGCAGGACTTTTGGAAAGTTTCAATGGAGTTTTGCCCTATACAGAGATGATTTAAAGCAAACATCATTTAGAAGTAGCTAAAAGAGGCTATTACATTATTACCAGTCTGAGACAAGATAAGATTATTTTTTGTTTATGTTAATCTAGATCTCAGACATGCTATGAGCGTGAATCCATGACGGCAAATCTAACTGAGAAGAAAGCAACTCATAAACTATGTGCCTTCCTCACCAAGGAGCTCTTTTCTACAGCAAAATTAGAGATAATTAATCATTAGTCTCATTTACCTAATGATGATACCAAGACCTTATAAGAGGAAACTGATTAAAGACTTTCCTATGAGTTATAAAATAGTCAAGGGCAAGTATCTGCTAATTGGTTGTGTAAATTATACTTTTTGGTAAATATAAAACAGTGTTATCCAAAACAGTCACATATCAACAGGATCATCTGGGGAACATTTTATAAATGATTCCAGGCCTCTCTTCACCCTTTAGAGATGGGGATCATTACAAAGCAGATCCAGAATCTCTATATTGTTGTTGAGAAGTCCCTCAGATGATTTTAATAATCAGTCTTCCCAGGATTGCTTTATAGAATATTTCTTGGGAACCTTTAAATTCTCTCCTTTAACTTCTAGTCAGAATAGTGACTATGATTCTTGTTTCTTAGACCACAGTACCGGTGGAAAACTGAAGCTCATAAATGCTTAAGCTCTAGGACTCAGCAGGATTCAAGGTTTTGGGGACCAATGTGTCTCACTGTCAATGATAGATTTTGATTTTGGTCTTCCATGACTATGTGTATAATCAGGAAAGGAGGCAACTTCATGGTCCCTTTCCTTCCCAGGAGGTCCTGTGGAGGGCTTCTGTGCTGGATAATTACAGGTGGGCACCCATATGTCACTAAGTGTGTGTCTCTTGAGAGCTTTAAAGTATCTCTTCTCCATTGTAGCTAATCATGCTTGCTACTCTCACTTTATATACCTAGGCTGCATGAGTTTTTGACCTTTGAAGGTTGCTTGCTCTTCTCAAGGTTACAATTACTATTTTGGGGGGATCTAAATCAGCACTCAAAGTGTAGGTGGGGAATTCACTCTACGACTTCTTTTTCCTAAAACTTTTTGATCCATTATGGGTTTGGGTATTGACTCACTAAGCTTCCCTTCATATAGAATCCATTGCCCTTCTTGCAGGTGTCTGAGGCTTAACACGGGAAACCTAGCTTTAAGCTAGCTTGGCATGTGACTCATAGGTACACTTTAGAGAACAGTGCCTTACTTACTATGACTCCTGACAACCTGCCCTGAAATTTCATAGTTACTAGGGTGAAGGTATAGAGCCTTGTGCTTCCTTTGGAGTCATGTATGTGCATGCACACACACTCACACACATATACGCACAGATAAAAAGGTGAAAGATTTGAAAGATTAGGAGTTAGGGCCAGGGAGGAAAGAAGCAATGTAAAAATAGAATACAAGTATTACCTGCGTTGCTCAATATGGAATCTGATCACTAGGCAACACACACATGTAAACAGGTGCTGTTGAAATTACAAAAGAAATGTGTTCTCAAGAAATTTGCCAGATTTGGCAGTATTAACACATCTAAAATAGTATCAAATCATGTAATGCAGAATGAAATTAAGTGCTAAAATATTTGGAAGACTATAAAAAAGTGTTTTAGGATTCTATTGCATTGTCTGCCCCATGTCAATTTCCCTGTGCCATAAAAAAGAAAACCATAACAAACCACCACCACACAAAACATGCAAAACTTGCTCGATTGGGTCATGCTGCTTTACTAAAATGACATCTTTCTCTTTGCTAGGGCTTATTTTACTATCTTCTCTCTTTTCTTTTTTGTTTTAACCTAGCAGCTAAGCATAACAAATGTAGAAAAACTAAATAGGAAAGTGGGAAAGCTGCCTCTCTTATTTTAGAGCTTGACAAGATGTGTTAGCTTTTACATTTTGAGCTCTGTAGGATGTCAGGCACTTCAGAGCAGGGGTGGCATCTATCTTTATGGTGCTAGATGCACAGGCATCCTATTTGGATGAAATCATCCTTTGTTTCATTTTTTTAAAAAAATAGAGTTTGTCAAGATCCCCAAAGTTCCTTCTAAAGAGGCAGTATGTCCTCTAGTTTCATTTGCAATTCTGGGCACCCCACTGCAGAGCAACGTGCTGCTGACTGCAGAGTGGCCTCCTGCGTGAGCCTTTGTGTGCTCAAGCTTCAGAATGTTCCTGCCATTTGAGAGCTCATCATGCCTTTTCTTGGGGGCCTCCAGGGACGTAGCAGTGGGAATGCACATGTCCTGTTGTCCCATGCCACTTGTCATCACCATCAGAAGCTCTCAAATGCCCATTTTTTTTTGTGAGGCAGCAGTTGCCTTGGCTGCCCATGGGAATCACAAGGGGAAGCTTTAAAAAACACTGAGTTCTGAGACCCATCTCAAGATCCTGATTTAATGGATCAGTGGTACAGCATGACTATTGATCTTTAAAGTCTCCTTGGGTGATTCTAATATTCAGCTGACATTGAAGGACACAGGGAGGAATAGGGTGGAGACTGTCTGTGTTGTGGGAGTTAACATGTAGGTGAGGTTAAAATAGAAGAACTTTAGAAAGAATGGTGCCAGAATGTGCACATTCAAATTGGCGTTTCTGGGAATTGTCTTTAGGGCCTACTTTACATTGTCATAAACCTCTACGTGGGGACTAAACTTGGTGCTTTAAAGTTGAAGATGAGCCTTGGCAATAGCAAGTGATTGGGGTAGAGGCTCCACTGAATTATTTTTAAATCTAATAATAGAAATGATTATGAAGTGAGGAGACTGGTTTGTTCCACTCTATTCTCCACCCATCTGCTAGAATTATCTTGCAAAATGTAAATCAGATTACATCACTCCTCTCTTTGAGACCTTCCAATGGCTTCCCATCAGGATGAAATGCAAATTCTTATCAAAGCCTCTGGCCTCCGTGCCCTACACAGTCATGTGGCTTTTCCCCATTGCACTGACCTCATCTCCTCCTGCTCTCCCTTTTAATACATGTCAGCCAGATAGGCCTCCTTTCTATTCTTTGAACTTGCCAAATATATTTCCACCTCAGAGCCTTTGTACTTCCTGCTCCCTTTAAAATGCTCATTCTCTCAAATATCCAAGTGCCCTTCTTGTTATTCAGGCCTCAGTGCAAATGTCAAATCTTCAGAGAGCCTTTTTTCTCTCCACCTTATCTATTCTAGTCACCCTTGACTATGTTATCTGTTTTATTGTTTTCATAGCACTTACTGCTTTCTGAAACTAACTCATTTATTAGCACATGTGTTTGTTGTCTATCTACCCTCACACCCAAAATGTAAGCTCCTGATGCCAGCACCCTGGTTTGTGATGTTCATTCTTATATTACCAATACCTACAATAGTGAGTGCCTGGTACGTAGTAGGCACAGAATAATTACTGTTGGAGAAAAGAAATGAAGGAAGGAAGGGAGGAAGGAAGGAAGAAAGGAAATGCAGAAGGAAAGAAGGAGAACTAGGAAACTAATGAGTTCTTGATAATCTCATCTCTAGCTTTCCAAATATGTACTTAGCCATCTGCATGTGCATGTACCTTGCTTATCCCCACAACCAACAAAATCTGGGTGAGATGGATCCCCATACCTCTATAGTCTTGATGACTCCTTTCCTAGAGCTCTACACTACATCAACTAGTGGACTACTGAAACATCTCAAGAGTCCACATCGGTTGTAGAGGCTCTATATGCCCAAAATGTGCACAAAATTTCTGAAACAAGAATTCAGGAAAAAAAGGAATCCTCTGTGTGGAATTTGTGCTACAGGTATGCATAAGTTACCATCTCTCGAATGCATAAGTATGTGTCAGCACTGAGCCAGTTTCCTGTGAGACTTAGAGTGTATATTAAGTCCATATAGAAGGACTGGGAGAAAGAAGAAGCCACACAGTTCAGGCTGTACAAACCAACATCAGGGTCCCTCATCTCTCCCAAGAAGTGGTTCTCAATCATATTCACAAGAAGAATCAACAAATTAGAAGGTACTATATATAAAAGAAGCTTATGGATGAAATAGTTTGCAATCACACGTGCACAGTCTGGTTGCAAATTCAGTCCTCCTCCTCTCCCTCTCTCTTTCTCTCATATTAGATCATCTGGAAAGATGAAGGTGAGCTGCAAGAAAGATTATTTGCCCCCATTTGAATAGGAGAGCAAGTTGTCTCCTGGGACTTCTAGTGGAGCGGTTCTGTGCTCATATTTTCGGAATAGTACACTGAACAAACTTTCTGATTCAGTAACGAGAACACCTGGAGCAACCTGGCATCTACTTTTCAAATCTAGTTATTTATGAATATTTAGATTTTATTTCAAATCAATGTAGTTCTACCCAAGACTCTCAAGTGTCCCACGCATACAGATGGTTTGGTGGGTCCTGATGGTGATATATATATTTTTTCAAATCTTATTGCCTTGCCTGAAAAACAGCATAGCATTGTATAACAGGCGGGAACAGTGGAATACAAGGCTCTCTATGTCTGGAGAATCATCTTCTGCCCTAAAGTGTCTTCCCACCTCCTCAATTTCCCTGCAGCTTCTTTTCTCCTGCTGGAAGAGTGGGTGGAGTGGGGGGGTTGTGGCAATATTTTATATTCCATTTGCTGCCTTCTGTTCTTGTTGTCTCTGATTTTGCATATGCCTTTATCAAGGACTGGAGATGCACATGGGAGAACTATATGATGTGATTTTAGGTGTCCTGGGAAGGACAGTCTGCCAAGCACAGATTGCTACCAGGCTGTTTACTGTGGGTGCCCGTATTACACCATTGGTTACTGTTCCTTTGAGTTTGCATGTGATTTAACTTATAAGATCAGCTAAAATCTGTGCATGGAGAAAATGGGAGTGCTGAAGGGGAAAAAAGAGTGAGGAGGGATGGTTGATAAATGAGGGGTTGCCCTTGGAAGGGGGGCATGATAGAACAGCCCAAGAAGACTGAGACGCTAAGATAGGAGACAGGGATTCAGAAAGGGAAAAGAGGAAGATGCCAACATCAGCTCCCAGGGGTATACTAAGTCCCTAGACACATGTACTGTCCTTTCTCCTTGGGATGCTGGAGAAACTAATGAATCTGGCTTAATTTCTTCCCCCTGCTGCTGTCTGCTACTGCATACCTCCACTGCAACATATTTTCCTGCCTTAACTTTCCTCCTCTATGAAGAGCACCACCATATGACTAGGAGGCCATGCCTAAGCAGATGTCACCCTCACCAAGTCCTAGAGACTTTACCCTTTCATGTCCTTCCCTATGTTGCCAATCTTTTTGCTACTACCTGTGGTGAGTGCTCACCATTTCTTAGCTGGAAGCCTGGTAATCTCACCTCTAGTTCCATCTCTCCAATTATTGCTATGCTTTCTCAGGACCTTTTGCACAGTTTCTAACTAACTGAAGAAAGCATTATTATACTATCATTCACTGAGTTTTTACCATTTTCCATAAATTGTCTGCAATCCTTATAGTAATCCTGCAAGGAACATGCCATCATTTGGGAAGTAAACCACATACCTTACATTTGGATACAGAGCTTATTGATTCCAAAGCCTTGTTCTTTTCACTATTCTTCTCCCAGCCTGTTCTCCACACTCTCATCCATCCATCCATCCATCCATCCATCCATCCATCCATCCGTCCATTCTGCTTCCTATTTCTCTGCCTCTGAATCAATTTCTGCACACTTGCAGTATTGAGGCTAGGAGTCAGCTTCTCCAAGACACCCTTTTCAAATATACATTAAGTATGTCACAATTTATTTTGTGAGACTCTTTTAGACATTCATTACATTCCCTATTACCCTCCAAGTCTGTAAATACCATGAGGCTAGAGACTGTCCATATACTTCATTTCCCTTTCTTCTCTCCATTCATCCCATCCCTGC
This sequence comes from Mandrillus leucophaeus, assembly GCF_000951045.1. Classification (NCBI taxonomy): domain Eukaryota; kingdom Metazoa; phylum Chordata; class Mammalia; order Primates; family Cercopithecidae; genus Mandrillus; species Mandrillus leucophaeus. Next base: position 632,897 of record NW_012099222.1, read on the forward strand.
TTTCTTTTGAAAGGGATTTAAGGCTGTGAGGGTAAATATTGGATCTTTTATCTTTATATTCCCACTGCTTAGAACAGTTTCTGACACATAAAATGTGACAAGTAAAGGTTTTATGAATGTATGAATGATGTCAATAAAACTATGTGAAGTAACAGCTAGGAATTAATAAAGTCTCCATTTTAGCAATGAGGAAAGTGAAGCTTGGACAGGTGGGATGGGCCTGTTCAAGGATTCTCACAACTTATTGACACAGACAGGACCTCAGTATTTGTCTCCTAATCCAGTGAGACAAAACTGCACCACAACTTCTATGATTTTTGTTGCTTTTACTTCATTTCTATTGAGAGATCTTCCTTCTTCTTTCTCTTTCTGTTCTACCAACTCCCTCTCTCTGAAAAGAGGCCCAGGGTTACTCCAATACCTCACTCAGACCTTAATGCACATGAATACCCACACATTCACTTTTCTGTTTATCCCTGCTCTCATTTGGCAGTTTGTCCATCTCTTCACATGAGGGGCCCTTCCAATAAGGCAAGAATGAAAGTTCAGCTTTTTCAATGTTTCTGATGAAATAACATCTTTGCCCATTTAAGAACTTTGCATCTTGCCTCTAGATTATAGAGCACATGGATTTCCATTCAATTAATATCAGAGAAGAGCAACTCTTTAAGAACTACTGTTCATATCAATTAGAAACTGACTGACATTCAGCCCCTGTCAAAAGCCTAGTAAGGTAGCCAATATTTGACAGGGTCCAAGAGATAGATTAACTATTAGCTCTTCATTATTTTCCAAAATTCATTTCTTTATCCAATCAGACCATGGGAAATTTACCTAGCTTCCCTACAATTCAATTTCCTCTTCCGTTACTGAGTACAATAATAATGATATCTACTTCATATGATTATTGTGAAGGTTAAATGAACTAACCCACATACAATGTTTGAGTGACTGAAATAGATTTACACTTATGAGATTGCTTTTTTCCATGCCCTAGGATTTCATAGAGAGTTGAAAGCTGTATTTGAATAACCCAAATTTTTGTGAAACAGAGACTACCATTGAGGACAATGTTGTTCAAATTTCCCCTTTCTAAAGGATCTTTCAGGAAAAAAGATAAAGGAAAAAAGTCCTTCAGATTTCAAGACTAGAAAAGAGTTTGTCTTTTCTGTGAAACTCCATGTTTCTTTTTCTAGCAAGTAAGACATGCATGATAAGAACTCTTGTTATTTCCATCTCTGTTTTAGAAGGGGTATAGAGCTGAGTTTTATGTTCAGAGATAGAAGTTTCCTGATATCAGCATTCTCCCTTTTATCTTTCCTTTTTCTAATGATACTGACCTAATTATAATCTGTCTCAAATATCTTTTTGAAGTCCTAGAGAATAAATTCCTAAGTAGGCAAATAAGTACACGTATAGGCACAAAAATATTTTATTAGTCTTTAATGTCACATTAAGATTGACATTAACAATGATGAACCCTGAATTCAGGGAAAAGGGAACTGTAGTAGGCAGAATCCCAACATGGCCCCTAAAATGCCCACCCACTGATGCACATGCCTAGTACAAGTTCCTCCCCTTAAGTATAGGTGGAATCTGTGAAAATGATGGGGTTTCACCTCCGTGATTAGGTTAATAGTCAGTGTCTTTTAGATAATCAAAAGTGGGGTTATCCTATGTGGGTCTGACCTAATTAGGCGAACCCTTTAAAAATAAAGTGAAATATTAGAGTGTCCTGTTAGCCCCAGTGAAGAAAGCAAACATCCATGTTGTGAGGTGCGTATCACGGAGACCACATAGCGGGGACCTGAGAATGGTCTCTAGATGCTGAAAGCAAACTCAGGCCAGCAGCCATCAAGGGAATGGGAACTGAATTTTGACAAAACTGACCACATTGGGAAGAAAGCTTTTATCTCCAGAGAAGAATGCAGCTGATATCTGCTCCTGTAAAACCATGCTGTGTCTGGACTTCTGACCTGCAAATTTTGTAAGATAATAAATAGGTGGTGTTTTAAGTCACAGAGTTTGTAATCATTTGTGTGCAGTGAAGGAAAACTAATTTTTTGTTTCCAATAAAGTAAAACTAAAGTTCTAAACAATTCTTAGTACAGACAAATATGGCTTATCACCAACTGATTGAGGTCCCAATTCTCTTTCCCATGGGATACTAATAGGTAAAATGCAGAGAGAGAGAGAGAGAGAGAGAGAGAATGAATATCATGCCAGTGGGAGCTATGTCACATTTCAAACAGCATAATTTCCTCTGTATTTTGTTTGCATGTTTGCTAGAAGTGAATAATTATTTTTACCCATATTCAAAGGGAAAGGAATTAGACTTCATCTTTTGGATGGAAATGGTGTCAAATAATTTGCTGACGTGTTTTAAAAACACGGTATCTCCTGTTGCCCCTTACTTAGCAGAGAACCATGTTCTTATGGTTCTTTCCAAGGCCAATGGAGCTTCAGAAATAGCCATCTCTCTCTATATATTTTAAAAACTGATGTGTAATTTACAAATAGTAAAGTATAGAAATTGAAAGTGTATAGCTTAATGAGATTTTACATATATGTACATTTTACACATATATGCAAATTGTACATGTATATATGCACATCTCCGCCTGCCAGATCAAGCTATAGAACATTTCTAGCATTCCAGATGGTTTTATCATGTCTCATCCCAGTCAGAACTCACCATAATGTTTAATACTACTCAAATCTCCATCATCACAAACCAGTTTTCCATGTTTTTGCCCCTCATATAAGTTGAATTATATTGTATATACTATTTCTTGTTTGGCTACTTTTGCTTCAAAAGTTTTTGAGATTTTTCTATCTTGAATTATATATCATTCACGAATTATCTTTCTTATTTCTGTATATGATTGTATATTATTCCATCATGCAGCTATTCTACAGTTTATGCATTCTAATATTGAGGCTATTTGAGTGGTCTACAGTTTTGGGCACTGATGAACACTGCTATGAATATTTCTGTTCATGTCTTTTTGTGAACACAAGTACTCATTTCTCTGGGTATATACTGAGAAGAGGAAGTGCTGAGTCATAGAGTGGGTGTATGCTCAGCTTTAGTAGATATTGGCACACCATTTTCCAAAGTATTTGTATCACTTTAAAATTTCACCAGGCAGTAATTTAAGCCGTGCTGATGGGCTATGTAGGGATACCTCATGTGGCTTTAGTTTGCGTTCTCCTGATAATGATGTTTAATACCTTCTCATTCATTTATTGATAATTTGGATATCTTGTTTATAAAGATATCAGATATTTTGTTTATTTTTTAATTGCATAGTGTAATTTCTTCTTACAGACTTGTGGAAATTCATTAAATACTTTGGATACAAGTTCTATTTGGATCTATATATCACAAATAGCTTCTCCCTGTCGTTTTCCTTTCTATTCTCATAATGGTGTCTTTTGATAAAGAGAAGTCTGTAATTTTGATTGAGTATAATTTTTAGTCTTTATGATTAGTGCTTTTGGTATCTGTTTAAGAATTCTTCAATTATCCTCAGCTCATTAAGATAGTCTCCGAAGTTTTCTTTAAGAAATTTGGTAATTTCATCATTCACTTTTAGATCTATGGTTCATCTTGTTTTAATTTTTTATTATGGTGTGATGGATTAAGACTATCAACATGGATATTCAATTGACAGTAACATTCATCAAAAAGAACATTCTTTTCCCCACTGACTTGTAGTGGAGACTTGCCATTAAATCTGGTGTCTGTTATGCATGGACTTACCTCTGGGATCTTATCTTGTTCCATTAATATATTTGTCTATTCTTCTGCCAATATCACATTTAATAACTGTAGCTGAATTATTAGCCATAATAAGGCTGAAAGTTAAGATATTTAAGTTCTCCAGCTTTTTTCTTCTTTAAGTTTGCCTGGCTATTATATATTTTTTTGTATCTCCATATCATTTTAGAACCAGTTTGGCAATTTAAAAAAATGCACTGGGATTCTGACTGGGGTTTTCAATTCAATTATGTGATAAAGAATTGACATCTCAGCCTAGTATGAATTTTCTAATCCATGAGCATTGTATATCTCTCCATTTGCTTCACTTTTTTGTTCTTTCTTTCTGTAATATTTTATTTTTTAGTGCAGGAGTCTTGCATGTTTTAAAAATATTTACTCAGGTGTATGATGCTTTTGGTGCTATATGATATGGTAAAACCTTCATTTTTATATTTCAATTATTTGTTTCCAGTATATAGAAATATAAAGAATTTCTAAATATAAACCTTGTATCCAGCAATTTTGTTAAATTCAGATGTTAATCCTTATAATTTGTTCCTTGATTGTTTCAGAATTTTTATATAATCATGTCATCTGTAATACATTTTTTGCCTTTTATTTTGAGACAGGGTCTCACTCTGTTGTTCAAGTTGAAGTGCAGTGGTGTGATAATGGTTGACTGCAGCTTCAACCTCCTGAGCTCAAGGGACACTCTTATCTCAGCCTCCTGAGTAGCTGGGACTACAAGAATACACCACAAAGCCCAGCTATGTATGTATGTATGTATGTATGTATGTATGTATGTATGTATGTATGTATTTAGTAAAGACAAGGTCTTGCTATGTTGGCCAAGCTGGTCTTTAACTCCTAGGCTCAAGTGATCCTTCTGCCTTGGCCTTCCAAAGTGCTGGGATTACAGGCATGAGTCACCATCCTCGCCACCTCTTTCTTTTTAATATTTGTGCTTTTGATTTCTATTTCCTGCCATATTGCACCAACTAGAACCTCCTGTAAAATGTTGAATAAAAATTTTTTAAATCATGAGATCAACAAATACAGGAAACAATGTAATAAAATTTAATACCTGCTCATGACAAAAACTTTCAACAAGCTAGTAAGGGAAATAAATGTTCTCAACACAATAAATAAATATACAAAAACCCTACATTTGTCACTATACTTAATTGTGAATTACTGAACACTTTCTACTGAATTTTGGAACAAGAAAAGTGATCCCATGATTTAAAAAATTTTTCAATCAAATGTGATTTGATTGATTTTGAATGTTCAATAAGTCTTGCATTCTTGAAATAAAGCTAACTTTGTCATGATATATTTCTTTTTTTCTATATTATTGATTTGTTAGGGTTTTTTTGCATCTAATAATAAGATATATTTACCTATAATTTTCCATTCTTATAAAATCATTATCAGGTTTTGGCTTTAATATTATTCTTAAATCATAAGGCAAGTTTGGAAGATTTTCTTATTTTCTATTCTCTGGAAGAGTTTGTATGATTTTTTTTATTTGTTTCTCAAAAGTTTAGAACAATTCACCACTAAAACCATCTGGACCTGCCAATCGCTTTTTTTACTCACCATAATTTCCTTGAGGTTCATCCAAATTGTTGTATGTATCAGTACTTTATTCTTTTTTGTTGCTGAATAATATTCCATGATTTGGATGTACCACAATTAGTTTAACCACTCACCCATCGAAGGCCATTTGACTTGCTTCCAGATTTGACCATTGAGATTAGATCTGCTATAAACATTTATTTACAGGTTCTTGAATGAACATAAGCTTTTATTTTACTGGGATAAATGCCTAAGAGTATAATTGTTGTCAAATTATTTTTCCAGAGTGGCTGAACCATTTTATATTTATACCAGTAATGCATGAGTAATCCAGTTTCTTTGCATGCTTGACAGAATATAGCATTATAACTATTTTTTTATTTTAGTCATTATGAAAGTTTTGTAGTGATACCTGATATGGTCTGGCTGTGTCCCCACCCAAATCTCAACTTGAATTGTATCTCTCAGAATTCCCATGTGTTGTAGGAGGGACCCAGGGGGAGGTAATTGAATCATGGGGGCTGGTCTTTCCGGTGCTATTCTCGTGAAAGTGAGTAAGTCTCATGAGATCTGATGGGTTTATCAGGGGTTTCTTCTTTTGCTTCCTCCTCATTTTCTCTTGCTGCCACCTCCTGCCATTCTGAGGCCTCCCCAGCCAGGTGGAACTGTAAGTCCAGTTAAACCTCTTTTTCTTCCCAGTCTTGAGTATGTCTTTATCAGGATCATGAAAACAGACTAATACAGTAAATTGGTACTGGTAGAGTGGGGCATTGCTGAAAAGATACCCAAAAATGTGGAAGTGACTTTGAAACTAGGTAACAGGCAGAGGTTGGAACAGTTTGAAGGGCTCAGAAGAAGACAGGGAAATGTGAGAAAGTTTGGAACTTCCTAGAGACTTGCTGGATGACTTTGCCCAAAATGCTGACAGAAATACAAACAATAAGGTCCAGGCTGAGGTGGTCTCAGATGGAGATGAGGAAGTTGCTGGCAACTGGAGTAAAGGTGACTCTTTTTAGGTTTTAGCAAAGAAACTGGTGGCATTTTGTCTCTGCCCTTGAGACTTGTGGAATTTTGAACTTGAGAAAGATGATTTAGGATATCTGGTGGAAAAAATTCCTAAGCAGCAAAGCATTCAAGAGGTGACTTGGGTACTGCTAAAGGCATTCAGTTTTATAAGGGAAGCAGAGCATAAAAGTTTGGAAAATTTATAGGCTGACTATGTGATAGAAATGACAAATCCATTTTCTGGGGAGAAATTCAAGACAGCTGCAGAAATTTGCATAAGTAGCAAGGATCCTATTGTTAATCCCCAAGACAATGGGGAAAATGTCTCCAGGGCATGTCAGAGACCTTCATGGCAGCCCCTCCCATCACAGGCCTGGAGGCCCAGGAGGAAAAAGTGATTTCATAGGCTGGGCCCAGGGTCCCATTGCTGTGTGCAGCCTAGGCACTTGGTGCCCTGTGTCCCAGCCGCTCCAGCCAGGAATGAAAGGGGCCAATGTAGAGCTTGGGCTGTGGCTTCAGAGGATGCAAACCTCAAGCCTTGGCAGCTTTCACATGGTGTTGAGCCTGTGAGTACACAGAAGTCAAGAAGTGAGGTTTGGGAACTTCTGCCTAGATTTCAGAAGATGTATGGAAATGCCTGGATGTACAAGTAGAAGTGTGCTACATGGGTTGGACTCTCATGGAGAATCTCTGCTAGGGAAGAGTGGAAAGGGAATATTGGGTCAGAGCCTCCAGATAGTGTCCCTACTGGAGAACTGCCTAGTGGAGCTGTGAGAAAGGGGCCACCATCCTCCAGATCCCAGAATGGTAGATCCAATGACAACTTGCACCATGCACCTGGAAAAGTCAGAGACACTCAAAGCCAGACCATGACAGCAGCTGGAAGGGAGGCTGTACCCTGCAAAACCACAGAGGCAGAGCTGCTCAAGACCATGGAAACCCACCTCTTGCATCAGTGTGACCTGGATGTGAGGCATGGAGTCACAGGAGATCATTTTGGAGCTTAACATTTGTCTGCCATGCTGGATTTCAGACTTGCATGGACCTGGTAACCCCTTTGTTTTGGCCAATTTCTCTCACTTGAAATGGCTGTATTTACCCCATACCTGTGCCCCCATTGTATCTATGAAGTAGGTAGCTTGCTTTTGATTTTACAGGCTCATAGGTGAAAGGGACTTGCCTTGTCTCAGATGAGACTTTGGACTGTGGTCTTTTGGGTTAATGATGAAATGAGTTAAGACTTTGTGGGAAGGCATGATTGGTTTTGAAATGTGGTGACATGAGATTTGGCAGGCCCAGGGTCAGAATGATGTGGTTTGGCTGTGTCCCCACCCAAATCTCAACTTGAATTATATTTCTCAGAATTCCCACATTGTGGGAGAGACCCAGGTGGGAGGTAATTTAATCCTGGGGCCTGGTCTTTCCTGTGCTATTCTCGTGATAGTGAATAAGTCTCACGAAATTAGCAGGGGTTTCCACTTTTGCTTTCTCCTCATTTTGTCTTGCCACCACCATGTAAGAAGTGCATTTTACCTCCTGCCATGATTCAGAGGCCTCCCCTGTCATGTGAAACTGTAAGTCCAATTAAACCTATTTTTCTTCTCAGTCTCGGGTATGTCTTTATCAGCATCATGAAAACAGACTAATACAATATCTCATTGTGGTTTTAAGTTTTTGAATTTCAAATTAAGATGTTCAACCTTTCTTCTAGCCTCCTGAACATATATAGTACCATTTTAATAAGTGTTTTATTATTCTTTTATACTTATTCTATCACTGTTGGCATTTCTGGATTGGTATATTTCTCCTCATTGTGATTCTGTGACTAATATTTCTTTTCATTGCGAGTTTTATTTTTCTGCTTTTTTTCATGACTGAGTAATTTTTGATTTGATATTAAGCATTGTGAATTTTAACCTGTTAGGTGTGGAATACTTTTTGTTCCTATATATACTCTTGTTGTAGTTGTATGATGCAGCTAAATTTTACTTAAAATAGTTCAATCATTTCTGGTAATGATTTATTTTCAATCTTTTTAAGGTGGGGCCGAGCATATTTAAGATGGGTTAATTTTCTTCTACTACTGAAGCAAAATAGCTTTGCTTACTCTATTCAATGTCTTGTTACTTGATAAGGTTTTCCACTCTGACTTGTGACAACAGCAACTATTTCTGGCTCTGTGTGATCTACAGAGATTGTTGTCTCTAATCATTTTGGGTGTGATTCCCTAGCCTTGGGTAGTCTCTTTTCCCATGTATTGATTAGTACCCAGCTGAAGATTCAGGAAGATTCTCTGCATATCTCTGGAGCACGCTCTCTCTTTCTTTCTCTCTGAAGTTCTCTCTTCCCCAGTACTCTGTACTGTAATGTCTAGTGTTCTTTTTCCTCATTATTTCTGCTTTGTTTTATTTATTTTTTTTCTAGTATCATAAATTTCTTTTTTTTATTATTATTATACTTTAAGTTCTAGGGTACATGTGCATAACGTGCAGGTTTATTACATATGTATACTTGTGCCATGTTGGTGTGCTGCACCCATCAACTCATCTGTACCCATCAACTCGTCATTTACATCAGGTAAAACTCAGAATGCAATCCTTCCCCGCTCCCCCCTCCCCATAATAGGCCCCAGTGTGTGATGTTCCCCTTCCCGAGTCCAAGTGATCTCATTGTTCGGTTCCCACCTATGAGTGAGAACATGTGGTGTTTGGTTTTCTGTTCTTGCGATAGTTTGCTGAGAATGATGGTTTCCAGCTGCATCCATGTCCCTACAAAGGACACAAACTCATCCTTTTTTATAGCTGCATAGTATTCCATGGTGTATATGTGCCACAGTTTCTTAATCCAGTCTGTCACTGATGGACATTTGGGTTGATTCCAAGTCTTTGCTATTGTGAATAGTGCCGCAATAAACATACGTGTGCATGTGTCTTTATAGCAGCATGATTTATAATCCTTTGGGTATATACCCAGTAATGGGATGGCTGGGTCATATGGTACTTCTAGTTCTAGACCCTGGAGGAATCGCCATACTGTTTTCCATAATGGTTGAACTAGTTTACAATCCCACCAACAATGTAAAAGTGTTCCTATTTCTCCACATCCTCTCCAGCACCTGTTGTTTCCTGACTTTTTAATGATTGCCATTCTAACTGATGTGAGATGGTATCTCATTGTGGTTTTGATTTGCATTTCTCTGATGGCCAGAGATGACGAGCATTTTTTCATGTGTCTGTTAGCTGTACTCATGTCTTCTTTTGAGAAATGTCTGTTCATATCCTTTGCCCACTTTTTGATGGGGTTGTTTGTTTTTTTCTTGTAAATTTGTTTGAGTTCTTTGTAGGTTCTGGATATTAGCCCTTTGTCAGATGGGTAGATTGCAAAAATTTTCTCCCATTCTGTAGGTTGCCTGTTCACTCTGATGGTAGTTTCTTTTGCTGTGCATAAGCTCTTTAGTTTAATTAGATCCCATTTGTCAGTTTTGGCTTTTGTTGCTTTGTTTTATTAACGCAGAGAACTTTCTGAATCTTTTTAGTTTCTTCCTCCCTGTGCCACTGCATGGGATATTTTTTCCAGGAAATAAGCTGATGTAATTTTAGGGCTCACTTCCTTGGTTTTCTGAGTCTCACAGATCACTGTCCTTTGTTTCTTAATGTTAAATGTCTTGAAAACTATATTTTCATATATTTTGTTCAGTTGTTTTTTCCTTTTACTATTTTATGTGGTAGAGTAAATGTAGTCCCTGGTCCCTGTTTCTCCATCTTGGTTGATGGTGGGAATCTTGTCAAAAAATTTTACTTTAGAAAATATTTACAAACAATCTATTTCAAATTCAATTTCATTATAGGTAAGTTATTCCTCCTTCTACAGTCTAATAATTATGATTAGCATAAACATGTACTTAACCTTTAAGGTTACACAAAGTTCCTTCCAAGTCATTTAATATCTATTTTCACATAGTCTAATTGGGTCCCAGTACAGAGTAAATATTCTTCAGTGAGGAGTTATCTCCAGGAAATCTGCTAAAGATTCATGGTATTATAGCATTTATCATTGTTCATTTGAGAGCTTTCAGGTTGCTCAACACGCGGAGGTGCTGGGAAGTTGGCACTCCTAGAGACAGAGTGGAAGCATCACGTCCCTTTCCCCTATACCTCGCCCTGTTTATCTCTTCCATCTGGCCTTCCTGATTTGTATCCTTTTACAATAAGTAAATAAACATATGTCAAGTGTTTTCCTGAGTTCTGGGAGCCCTTCTAGCGAATGACCAAGCCAGAGGAGGGAATTGTGAGAATCCCCAATTTATAGCTGGTCAGTCAGAAGTACCAGAGGTCTGGACTTGCAATTGGCAAGTGGGGGCAAGAAGGAAAAGGTTTGTGGAACTGAGACCTTGACTTGTGGATCAGAAGACAACTCCAGGTGGCTAATGTCAGAATCAAATTGAAATGTGTAGGGCACCCAGTCGGTGTCAGAGAATTGATTGTTAGAGAAATTGTCCCCCTAACATTTGGTCACAGAAGTGTTCTGTGGTGAGTGTTGAGAGTAGAGAAAGAAAAACAAAGTTTTTCCTTTAATGTAAGTGGTTGTGATGCAGGGTATATTTCGATAGAAACAATGCAATGAATTTGAATCTATATTATTGACATTGTATTATGAACACAGTCACGTACATTTTAGGTTAAATCGATTTTTGTAAACTGACATTTGATTCAATCCCTGGGACTTCTAGAGGAAAACGCATTTGGGCTCTAAATCAGAATGCAAAGAAATCATCTTCCCTTACTGGTTTCTGTAACTTCTGTCAGCAGTTTTAGTTGACAGGAGCTCCATTCCAAGCACCTTTTCCTTACCAGCAAATTGCTAACTAGTTCTGTTTTTTCATTAACATTGAAAACTCTCCCTTGAATGAAAAACAAAGAAATTTTTTTGGGGAAGACACAGGGTGTTGGGACTTAAACTCAATAGATCTTTTTCCAAGAAATTTATCTACATTTGTGTTTGGTATTCCATGTTTGTATGTTATAGACTTTATCTGTCAGGCTGAATTTACCCGTAGGCTTTCTGGGTTGTATTTTGTTGTGCTTAGGTCTATATATAGTATTATATGGGAATAGAAATAAAATGAAACGATCTCATCATATAATTATACTTCTAGGAATTGATTCTAAGGAGATTATGAGAAAACTATGAAGAAGAATGTGTATCAAGTTGTTTGTCTTAGGATTGCTTATAATAAAATTTAGACACAAATTAAATGCCCCTCAATGGGAGATTGACTAAATAAATATGTGCATATCCACACAACTGCAAACTTTGCAGTCATTATAAATAATGATATAATTCTAGATTTATCCATATGAAAAGATATACATAAAAATTATTAAATAAAAAAGGTTTAAAAAGCTGTTAACATGTGAACAAATTTATTTAATATTTTATGTAGGGATGTGTGTGTTAAGAATGGATTATCTGCAAGCTTATTGATCAATCATTTCTACAGTTACTTCTCTGGTTGATGGGACTTTGTATGAATATACATCTTTTTACTTCATGTATAAATTTTACTACAAACTGCACAATAAGGCTGTTTGCATTTTGAAAACTAGTCAAGAGAATCTGTGCCCTGTAAATTTTCAGTTTAGAGAGTCAAAAACAATCAATGAAAAATATGAGGCAATTTAGTATATAAATAAACACCAAAATATATCTTGCCTGATGTAGAACCAAAATGAGTTGAAAAAAGAAGAAAATACATGTGAATTTAACAAAGGAGAGAGGCCTTGACCTGGCTTTTGAGATAAATTGTAGACAATGGATAGAACTAGGGACCCAAATGCCCATCAATCAAAGAGTAGATAAAGAAACTGTGGTGTGTGTGTGTGTGTGTGTGTGTGTGTGTGTGTGTGTATATAATGGAATACTACTCAGCTATAAAAAGGAATGAGTTAATGGCATTTGCAGCAGCCCGGATGGGATTGAAGACTATTATTCTAAGTGAAGGAACTCAGAAATGGAAAAACAAACATTCTACATTCTCATTCATAAGTGGGAACTGAGATATGGGGATGCGAAGGCATAAGAATGATACAATGGACTTTGGGAACTTTGTGGGGGAAAGAGTGGGAAGGAGGTGAGGGATAAAACTACAAATTGGGTTTAGTGTAAACTGCTCTGGTGATGGGTGCACCAAAATCTCACAAATCATCACCAAAGAACTTACTCAGGTAACCAAATCCCAGCTGTTCTCCCAAAACCTATGGAAACAAAAAATTTAAAAAAAAAAGTAGAGAAAGGAGAGGATTCAGACAGAGGGCAATATGAGTAGTAAAGGAAGGTCTGATTTGGTGGGCTGGCAGCATGCAGCAGTGGAAGATGAAATTGTATAGACAATTTGGAGCCAAATTATCTTCTAAAATCTGCAACAACCATAGCAAGTGTACTTGATTGTTTCATCCTGTTTTGGGTTATTTTAAAGCAGATCTTCAATTCTATTGTTAGATCTTTCTTGTCAAAGCACTTTGCAAGTCCCACATCATTCTGTTCTTATCTTCCTCAATCTCTTCAGTTTTGTGGTTATGGGATCCTGTGCCTTCCCTGACCTCACTTTGCCTCCTGTTCCCTCCAAGGTTTACTTTATTATAGACTGTATGTGGTCTCTAATACCATGTCTTTGGAATCAGATCTGATTTGAATCCCAGTCTTGTCACTTATTATCTGTATATGTTGGACAAATCACATTAACGCCTCAAAAGTTTCATTTCCTTATCTTTAAAATGGTAGCAATAATTGTGTAAAATAATAGTAATAATATAGCATGATAATAATAATGAATAATAATTGCTCCAAATAAAATGGAACAATTATTCTTGCTCCATTTTACTTGGAGCAATTATTAATTGTCTTGGAGACAAGAGGGAAATAGAATGTTAGCATGTTTCTTCCTCTTCTTCTCCACTTCTTCTCTTTCTCCTCCCCTTTTAAACTATAATTTGTCATCTCTAGTCATTCAACTAGGAAATACTACAGAATTTCTAAAATCTAAATATATTAGATCATCATTTATTAGCTTGAGCATTGTGGTAATTAAAAGCTAAGATTTATACATTATCCTTTCCACATACATTTTAACGAGGACCTTCTGGAAACAAATTGCTTTAAGATAGAACAGTGTCTTAAATGATGAGAATGTTAGGCCTTGTGGTGGACCAGTGGGAGAGAAAGTTCTACAAGAACATTGAACACATATAGCACGTATTTCCTCCTGTTTCTGTAGCACATATGTTAGACACTTGGCTTGATTTACATATTCATCATTTGAAGTTTGAAATAAGTTTAATGGAAACTATCACTCCCACTTTAGAGTTTTGAATTCAAGGCTTGAATAGTGATTTACATTAGATGATTAAAAAAGTTAAAAGTTATAATTGATTGATCATCTACTATGTAGCAATTTATATCCATATACCATTGAATCCACAATCTACATTTTATGGATAAGGCTGAAACTCAGAAAGGTTACATAGCTTATCAAGCAAACACAGTAAGTGATAAAGCCAGGCTTCATGACATAACTCCTTTGCTCTAATTGTGCTGTTTCTACATTCGTTTATTCAAGAAGTGTTTATTGTCTGATAGGCACTTTTGATGTATCACTGAAAGTTGCATTTCAGTGGATAGTATTAATGGCTAACATTTAGTGCTTCCAGTGTGCCAAGAACTGTTCTAAGAGTTTCCATATATTTGCTCATTTTATCCTCCTAACCACCCACTGAGAATAGATGTTGTTATTATCATCACCATTTTTAGGGTAAGGAAGCAAAGAAGCTAAGTATTTTGGCCAAACCACAAAGCTAATAAATACCAGAGTTAGCTTTAGAGTGCTCTGCTTGAATCCTTGGCCAGTGCTTTATGCATTCTTCAAGAACACATGCTACTGTATTTAGCAACAGTGATGATAAATGGGCCAAAGACTGGGAATCCAGGCATGACAAATTATCCTTTGGGATTCTGCATAGATGCCACCCTATACCTACAGTATTCTGAACTGAAACTGCTGGTGCTTCCTGGGGTCTCAGAGCTGTCATACCTCTTTCATTTAATACACCATACGAACGCAAAGGACAGCAGACTTGTATCACTGGTGCTTAAACTTGTATGCATGCTGAAATCACCAAAACAGCTTAAAAAATACTGATGCCAGGGCCCTATACCCAGAGATTTTGATTTCATTAGTCAAAGATGTGGCCGGAGCATCAATATTTATCAGGTGACTCTAATAGGGAGCCAAGTTTGAGAATCAATGACTTAGATCAGTAGTTCTCAAAGTGTGTTCTACAGACTTCAAGAAAGTCCTTTCATGGAGCCCATAATTTATTTCCATAATAATATGAAAATAAAAATTTTCATAACAACATGGAAACACTAGATTTCTTTTTGACTATGTTGACATTTGTACTGATAGCACAAAATCAATGGTGGATAAAAGCGCTGGTGCCTTAGCATGAAGCAAGGCTGCAATACCAATTGTTACAGGAACGTTGTATTTTTCACTGCCACACACAGTAAAAAAATCAGTTTTGTTGAAAAATTCCCTCAGTGAAGCAGTAAGAGATATTAATTTTATTAAACTTTGAACCTTGAGTATGTATCATTTATATATTCTGGGTGATGACATAAGAAATATGTGTAAAGTACTCTGCTGCACACTAAAGTACAATTCTTGTCTTGGGGAAAAGCACTTATGCAATTGTTTGCGTTGTGAGCTAAACCAGCATAGACCTTTTTCCCCCCTTTTTTTTGTAGAACAGCATTTTTTACTTGGAAGTATGACGGCCAGAAAAAATTATGGTTGTTTAAACTTGGGTATTTGGCAGATATTTCCTCAAAAATGAACAAAGTAAGACTCTCCCTTTAGGGAAAACAACTGACAATTTTCCTTTGTTTGTTGCCAATCACAAAATTTCATCTTATAAGTGAAAATTAAAACCTGCACCTGCCACTGTGAGCTTGGCTGCTTCCTCATACTTAAAGACATTTCTGAAAGGATCAATGGAAATATTAAAAAAGTGTTTTTTGATAGTAGATAATGATATGTTAATATTCAAAACAATGAATCAATATTTTCTAAATGATTGATACATGATAGAAGATCATGCATGGGTTAAAGTTTCATTCAATATGCAAGATAAACCAATAGATTTTAATGTAACAGAGTATGATAAGCACAATGATATGTTTCTAGATTCCACAGCAATTAACGTGTAAGGAACCAACACTTGTTGAAATTTGGTGTAGTATCAAAAAAGACTATTCACAGTTCTCTGAAAAGACTATTAAAATATTTCTCCATTTTCCAGTTACACATCTGTAAAAGTTTTTCTTCATGTCCTTCAAATAAAGCAAAATATCTGAAGAAATTCTATGTAGAAATCAATGTGAGAATCCAAATGTATTCTTTTAAGTCAGATGTCATACCTCTTTCATTTAATACACCATAGGAATGCGAAGGACAGCAGACTTGTATCACTGGTGCTCAAACTTGGATGCATGCTGAAATCACCAAAACAGCTTAAAAAATACTGATTCCAGGGCATCAGTATTTGCAGATTAGAGAGATTTGCAAAAATGTAAAACACATTACTTTTTTCAATTTTTATGTTTTGGTTTGGACAATATAGCTATTTTTCATAAGGATAATATGGAATGGATTTTATGATTATTAAGTGAATAAATAAATCTGTTTAAATTATCAATTTTGTTTTTATTTCTAACATAGTAAATATCAATGGATGTAACCCACATAAATTTTCTTTGGGTCACTCAATAATTTTTAAAATTGTAAAGGAGTCCTGATTCCTCAAAGGTTGAGAACCACTGACTTAGATCATTCTTGAACTTTTGACTCTTACTTTCCTCTGTGACCTATAACTCTCCTCCAGGGTTGATTCTGTGTTGGTACAGCTTGGCCAGGATCTGTCTCTGGATTCCTTATGTAATACTACCCTCAGGAGCCTGCTGCATTCGATCCAGGCATTCATATGGTGGCCTTGGTCTAGTGGCAACCTCTTGCATTCCTTGAGGTAGCACCTTTGTGCCCTCACCTTCCCACCTGGTGTGTGGTGTCAGGTGTTTGCTATTCTTTCTGATAGGCGAGGAACTACCTCTTCTTTTCATGTCCTGTGAGAGCTGTATATGGGTGGGGTCTTCTAATGTAATCACTTGGTGACTCAGTGACAGGGTTCTTTCATCTTTCTGTATCCCAGAGTCCATGAGTACTCCTTAGAAGTGAAGATCAAAGAAGGTTCAAGAACAGCTTCATGCTGTGTTTAGAAACATTGTTTTTTTCCTGTAAGATGGGAAAGGTGGGTGCTTCTGCCTGATTCCCTCACTTATGGGGATTCCCCATTCTGAAGTGTGGGTCCTCTCTGAAAGCTGGATTCTTTTAGTACCTTCTTTCCGTCCTTCAAATACGTCTTTATATGCCCAGGACTTTCTTATGAGCAGAGTGCGAGCTGTTTTTAACAGTGGGGTTCCTGTGTCCCAGATGGATGAGAGGATGAGGATACACATCAATGCATGAGAGTGTACAACAGCACATATCTCAGTGTGACCTATCTGGACACCTATGTGAACACCTGCCACTTTACTGGGTACCTTCACATCTGGAGTATTACTAAACAGAGGTGTCGACTAAAACTTTCTTCAGGTTCAACTTTTTGACTGAGCTGGTATCCAAACCTAGTTTTACAATGGGATCTTTGCCTATTCCACTATATCCCTGAAGTTAGAAAACTTACTCTGATCCTGTGGGCTCCTTTATCTCTGACCTACTGCTCTGTGCATTGTGTTCTGGGGTGGGGAATCCTTGAGGAATCATCTATTTCATAGCATCCACATTTGGAAACTCCTGCGGTTTATATCCTTGACTGGGACTGTGTACTGTTTTTTGTTTGTTTGTTTGTTTGAATTTGTCAGCTTTCTGCCTGAGCACCACTGAAAACAGGCACTGGGAAAGCCCTGGAACCTTTCTGGGGACACCATTTAGCACTCAGCCACATTTTATTTTTCACTTTTAATACAAGTGCTCCCTTCTCTGATTCTGCTTTATTTAAATGCTCTACTTGTTATTTTAAGGTAAAAACACAAGCACTTTCAGAAGAAAGATACCTACTAAATGTGGCTCACAAATGAATAATGATGTCATCCATTGGCAGAAGGTTTGAGGTCAATAGAGTGCCCCTGCTCCCTCACTTCTGGGTCATCATTCATAGTGTTCTGTAAGAGTTGCACCACATACTCCAACTTCTTATAATCATGTGAAAGTTAATGTTTACCAACTCTTTTGTGTTCCCACACTCCCTGTGGCCTAACTCAAGGTAGTTTGAGACAGCAGGTATCTTATAAAGCTAAATATATAACCAAGTAAGAGACAGTCATAGAAGTGTAGTTGAAAGAGACTCAGAGGCTGTTTTTATGGCAGCACTAATGGTTGATTATACGATGCAGTTTTAGAGACTGACCTTCTTGGTGTGATCCTCCCATCATCTTCTTGCAATTTGGAAGCTGATTCTTAGCTTTTTCTCTAGATCACAAGTTCTGCGTGTTAATTTTATTTTGGTCTCATTTTTACGTTGGTCGCACTGCAAATGGATTAGACTGCCTTTTACTCCACTTCAGCATTCAACTTCCATGTCCATCATGGTGTTTATTGCTTTCTAGCACTCTCACACTCATTCTGGGTCTCTCATGGCAGTGTTTCTTGGCCTTGTCTTCACTAGTAGCGCTCAACCTTTGAGTCTGCCCTTTCATTTCCCCAGGTTACATGGGACAGGGTACAAATCCCTATTGGTATATTTAGGGAAAGGATTACTATAACAATAAACTCCAAAAAATAGTGCATTTCAATAAAATTCTATTTCTCACCCTCTTAAGTCCTGTACAATTTTCTAACACGTGGTGACTCAGGGGCCCAGGCTTTGCCCGTCTCATGATTTCTCCCTGTGCTACAGTCTCATCATTCTCTGACAATAGCCAGCAAATGGTGAAAAAGAGGTTGGAGAAGGCACATCTGCTTCTTAACTGCCTTTTTCCAGAAGCTACATAATACTACTTCCACACAGGTTCCCTTGGCGAGAACTATTCACATGGCCCACCAGGATGCAAGGACATCGGGGAAATGTAGTTGCTGGCTGGGCAGCCATTCCCCAGTGCTATGGTCTGAATGCTGATGTCCCTACAGAACTCATATGTTGGAACATAAAAACCAATGTGATAGTATTAAGAGGTGGGGCCTTTGGGAGAAGTGATTAAGTAATGAGAGTTGTGTCCTCATGAATGGAATTAGTGCCTTTATAAAAGAGGTTGAAGGAAGCTCCCTCGCCTCCTTTCCATCACGTGAAGACACAGTGTTCAGCCATGTGAGGAAGCCAAAACAAGGTGCAATTTTTGAAGAGTGAGCCATTACCAGACACCAAATCTGCCAGAGCTTTGATCTTGGACTTCCCAGCCTCCAGGAATGTGAGCGATACCTTTGTTATTTATAAATTACCCAGTCTAAGGTATTTTGTTATAGCATCCAGAACTGAATAAAACACTGTAATAACTCTATAGTATGGAGGGAGGAGCACAATGAGTTTTATGTAGTAAAATGTACATAACATAAAATACATCATTTTATCTATTTGTAAGTGTTTAGTTCAGTGACATTAAATACGTTTACATTGTTATACAACCATCACCACCATCCATCTTCAGAACATTTTTCATTTTCCCAAACCAAAACTCTGTACCCATTAAACAACAGCTTTATATTCCTCTCTCCTTCTGTGATCCTGGGAATCACCCTTCTACTTTCTGTGTCTAAATAAAATAATACATTTGCCTCCATTAAAGCACAGATTTTTTTTTTTTTTTTTTTTTTTGTAAAAAGAAAGAAAAAAAAACAAGTAAAACCATACAGTATCTGTGCTTTAGTGACTGGCTTATTTCACTTAGCATAATGTCTTCAAGGTTCATCCGTGTTATAGCATGTGTCAGAACTTCCTTCCTTTTCAAGGCTGAATAATATTCCCTCACATACAAATACAGATTGAGTATCCCTTATCTGAAATGCTTGAGACAAAAGTGTTTCAGATTAGGGAATTTTTTTATTTGGAATATTTGCATATACATAATGATATATCTTGGGGATTGGACCCAAGTCAAACCATGGAATTAACTTGTGTTTCATATAAACCTTATGCCCATAGCCCAAAGATAATTTTATACAATGTTTTAAAAAATTTTGTGCACAAAACAAAGTTTGTATATATTGAACCATCAGAAGGCAAAGGTGTCAATTTACTAAATATGTTCTCATTATTCAGCATTTACTTTGATCTACAGATAAAGATGAGAAATGGGAGTTTCCACCACAAATTCATGGAAAACAAAACCTTAAAGTACAATATTTCTTAGAGAGTGAAATAATAGACATTGGATGCTCATACGAGAAAGGGATGAGGGATAAGAAATTACTTAACAGCTACAATGCACACTATTTGGCTGATCGTCATACAAAAAGCCCAGACTCCACCACTACTCAAAATATGCATGTAAGAAAACTGCACTTGTAACCCCTAAATCTATAAAGATAAAAAAGTTCAAAAACTAAAAAAAGGGAAAGCAAAGTTGTCGCTATCTCAGCCACCCATGTGGACGATCTGTGGTTGTTTAGCATCACCATCATTCCTGACTCTAAATTTATATTCTACCAATAAGCAGTCATTTTCTTACACGTGTTCACACATAAGTACTTAACAGTAAAAAATATGACATAACATAATGTAGTGAAAGTTCAGTGTAAGGAAGCAGCACAGTAACATCACCAGAACACCTGTATCAGCTGTTAAATGAGAGCAACAGTAAGCAGCAGCAGGCTTCAAGTCTCCACCTGCAATGTTGAGTTTTGATTAAAATGGTACTATATGCTGTATTTTATTTTAGGTGAGAAGAAACACTAGAACCAATTGAGAGACCCGGAAATAGGTCTTCTAGGGATGAGGAGGCATTCTTCTGGGATGCACTTATATCTTTGATGCTAAACTCCTCTTTGTAATCTGCACCAACCCCTTCTCACACTGTTACTAGTATGCTCTTCAAGAAAGTGTTTTGTATTAACTCCTTATTGATCTGGACCCTAGTCACAGGGTTGAATTAATGAAGTCACACTTGGGGGAAAGTACGTGACATAGACATTACTTCTGATGAGAATTTCAGCTGGAGGATGAGCAGAACAGTTGGCAGGAAATAACAAAATCTTGCAGTCATCATCCAGTCCAGCTTCCTTGAGGTGAGCACAAGGCACTTGTACCAAATGTTCTTGAAACCAATCAGAGAAGATGTCCCTGGGTGGCTCATGCCTTTTTGTTAGCATAATAATGGACTGGTAAGAAATTCACTCATAGAAAATTGGAAGGACACAAGCTTTTACCTATCAGCAAGTTTACACTCAGGCATGCCTGCTGCATTAGCATATCCCAGAACAGTTATTCTGTCCTTGGCATCCTTAATTCAGTAGACTTGACTACTGTCTCTTCAGCTGTAGTCAAGTTTTCCTTCTGTGACAAAATAGTGATGTTTCCTCAGCATTATAGATTTGTTCTGGTGGCATATTTTCATCAGCATGACCTTGGCAAACTCATCAATAAGTTTATCTGCTGCTTCATGAGCAGCAGATGCTTTATCATCACAAATCTTTAAATATTTAATGCTGTATTTTTCTTAAATTCAAGCAGCCTATTGAATATTCATAGTTCTCTCATTTTTCAGTTCATTGTGATAGATCTTTGCTTGCTTCATGATCAATATGTCCTTAAGTGGCATGTGTTTGCTGCAACACTGATGGATTCACCCTTGTAATACACAATCAAGATCTTCATTTTTAGCTTTAGGCAGTGTTTCTCCACTTTTCATTAGCTTCTGTTCATCACTTTCAGCATGGAACTTCAACCGTTTATCCTTCTGTTTCTTCAGGTCATATACGGCGGTCATTCTAGTACCATACCCTTATTTAAGATGTTTCACACTTAACACTTACGTCACTGTCCAGTTTTACCAACAGCTTAACTTTCTGTGCTGTAGATAAACATAAATGCTTCCTCTTTTTAAAAAAGTACTCTTGCCCATAGGGGTAGCTGCAGGACCTTTTGGCATTTTCAACAATATCTTTACGCCACAGAACACAGAATAAGTAAGCAAACAAAACAAAACAAAAACAGTGAATTTTGTATATAGGTCTTGTCCCCATGTGGGACATTGTGGGGAACTTGCTGTTACTGCGTTCTGCCTGCATACATGCCATTTTATTACTCTGTGGGAGTGCTTGTGTGGGGGAATGTGGCATGTATGGAAAAGATATCTCATAGCTGAAGAGGGCTGGGTGGGTCTTTTTCCCTTGAGGACTCTGAATAAACTGTGTTGTGTGCCCATGTTTTGACTACCACCCATTACATGAAGTCAGGTGTGGAATTTTCCCCTTGTGGCATCATGTTGGCACTCAAAACCTTTTGGAGTTTGGAGCATTTCAGATTTCAGGTTTTCAGAACTGGGACATCAACTTTTTTATCATTTCGTTTTGTTTATCCATTCCTCTGTTAAGGGACATTTGGGTTGCACTACCTTTTGGCTATTGTGACTAATGCTACTATAAACATGGGTGTACAAATAACTTTATGAGTCCATGCTTTCAATTATTTTAGTTATGTGCCAAGAATGGGAATTCCTAGGCTATATGGTAAATATATTTTTAATTTTTTGAAGAACCACCATATTGTTTTCCATGGTGGCTATAATTTTTTACATTGGGGGAGCATGATATTTAATAAGTGACTATTTCTGCAACACCAGTCTTTGGTTTATTAGCTCTGTGACCTTGAACAACTTAAGTTCATGAATCTTTTTCCTCAGAAAATAGAGCTAATATTAGCCGGGCACGGTGGTTCATTCCTGTAATCCCTGCACTTTGTGAGGCCAAGGCGGGTGGGTCACCAGGTCGGGAGATTGAGACCATCCTGGCTAACACGGTGAAACCCCGTCTCTGCTAAAAAAAATAAAAAATTATCCGGGCGTGGTGGTGGGCGCCTGCAGTCCCAGCTACTCGGGAGGCTGAGGCAGGAGAATGGTGTGAACCTGTGAGGCGGAGCTTGCAGTGAGCC
>NW_012099222.1:655488-657098 GCF_000951045.1 Mandrillus leucophaeus
GTTTTACCAACAGCTTAACTTTCTGTGCTGTAGATAAACATAAATGCTTCCTCTTTTTAAAAAAGTACTCTTGCCCATAGGGGTAGCTGCAGGACTTTTTGGCATTTTCAACAATATCTTTACGCCACAGAACACAGAATAAGAAAGCAAACAAAACAAAGCAAAAACAGTGAATTTTGTATATAGGTCTTGTCCCCATGTGGGACATTGTGGGGAACTTGCTGTTATTGTGTTCTGCCTGCATACATGCCATTTTATTACTCTGTGGGAGTGCTTGTGTAGGGGAATGTGGCATGTATGGAAATGTGGCATGTATGGAAAAGATATCTCATAGCTGAAGGGGGCTGGGTGGGTCTTTTTCCCTTGAGGACACTGAATAAACTGTGTTGTGTGTCCATGTTTTGACTACAACCCATTACATGAAGTCAGGTGTGGAATTTTCCCCTTGTGGCATCATGTTGGCACTCAAAACCTTTTGGATTTTGGAGCATTTCAGATTTCAGGTTTTCAGAACTGGGACATCAACTTTTTTATCATTTCGTTTTGTTTATCCATTCCTCTGTTGAGGGACATTTGGGTTGCACTACCTTTTGGCTATTGTGACTAATGCTACTATAAACATGGGTATACAAACAACTTTATGAGTCCTTGCTTTCAATTATTTTGGTTATGTGCTAAGAATGGGAATTCCTAGGCTATATGGTAAATATATTTTTAATTTTTTGAAGAACCACCATATTGTTTTCCATGGTGGCTATAATTTTTTACATTGGGGGAGCATGATTTTTAATAAGTGACTATTTCTGCAACACCAGTCTTTGCTTTATTAGCTCTGTGACCTTGAACAACTTAACTTCATGAATCTTTTTCCTCAGAAAATAGAGCCAATATTGGCCGGGCACGGTGGCTCACTCCTGTAATCCCAGCACTTTGTGAGGCCAAGGCAGGAGGGTCACCAGGTCGGGAGATTGAGACCATCCTGGCTAACACGGTGAAACCCCGTCTCTACTAAAAAATATAAAAAATTAGCCAGGCGTGGTGGTGGGCACCTGCAGTCCCAGCTACTCGGGAGGCTGAGGCAGGAGAATGGCGTAAACCCGGGAGGCAGAGCTCGCAGTGAGCCGAGATAGCGCCACTGCACTCCAGCCTGGGCGACAGAGTGAGACTCCATCTCAAAAAAAAAAAAGGAAAAAAAAAAAGAAAAGAAAATAGAGCTAATACCTACTTCACAGTGTTGTTGTGGGGTTCTAACAAGGTGATGTATGTGAAGCTGTTTGTGTTTGCATGGTTACTGACACATGATGTGTAATTAATGTGTTAGTTTTTTTTCTGTCCCTCTTCTCCTCACATACAACATCATCGTATCTTTCTTTTCCTGCATTCAATGCCCTTAGAGATTTAGTTGGTAGAAGTTAGGTCTGTAAGAATTAATGTTAGGTATGTAAGAATTAATGGATTATTCATTCCAAGCATACCAAATCTGGGACACAGTTTTTTCAAAAGGAGGAATATGAGTGCTTAGGTGGTGAGAAGTTCCATGCTGGCATGTGAAGAAGAGATTCTTAAACAGGAAAGCCTACAACTCCACCCCTTAGGTTGTACTTTGAGAT
>NW_012099222.1:657513-682063 GCF_000951045.1 Mandrillus leucophaeus
AAAAAAAAAAAAAAAGAAAGAAAATAGAGCTAATACCTACTTCACAGTGTTGTTGTGGGGTTCTAACAAGGTGATGTATGTGAAGCTGTTTGCATGGTTACTGACACATGATGTGTAATTAATGTGTTAGTTTTTTCTCTGTCCCTCCTCTCCTCACATACAACATCATCATATCTTTCTTTTCCTGCATTCAGTGCCCTTAGAGATTTAGTTGGTAGAAGTTAGGTATGTAAGAATTAATGGATTATTCATTCCAAGCATACCAAATCTGGGACACAGTTTTTTCAAAAGGAGGAATATGAGTGCTCAGGTGGTGAGAAGTTCCATGCTGGCATGTGAAGAAGAGATTCTTAAACAGGAAAGCCTACAACTCCACCCCTTAGGTTGTACTTTGAGATAACTTCTCTACTTAATTAGGCGCTGAGTCCCTAGGGAAAAACTACTCAGCAATTCAGTGACTAAATCATTCTTTACAAGCTTTTTCACTTTCAAGTTTTAATTAGTATTGCTTCTCCTAGTTGAGTAGTTTTCAGATATATATCTCACTTTTTTCTTCTTATTTCAGACTGGCTATGCAGATTTAAAAAATAAAGAGTAACATTTGATACCCATCTAAAATGCCCACTGGCTAGTCCACCAGCATATTGGTGTCAGGCCAAATGATAATGCCTTCAGAGAAAGTCAGTCCTCATCTCCCTTTCATCTTCCCTATCCCTCACCTTCATACTGGCATGTGGGGGAGTTCAAAGCTCTTTTCTACTCTTGAGCAGCCCGAGGCAAGAGCTTTCTGGTTTTCCAGTCATTAACTAGAGTAAAAATTCTGATTCCGGGCCTCACGCCATGCCTCACTAGCTAAGGTGGTGACCAGGGATACTTACTTCCCCTTTGCCTATCAGCTTTTTTCACTTATAAATTGAAATAAGTAAATTAGACCAAAAATGGAATTAGATTATCTGACAGACTTTTCAAAACTCCAAATAATCCATGAGCCTCTGTTTTCCTTGGCAATTTGAGGTGCTGTGTGATGTCTTCCACACCTTTTATCAAAGCTAAGGAGACATTTACCAGCAGGAAGTCGGTTTTCCTCACAGATAGATCTACTTGTGATCAAAATGTTTGAGGATTATTGTGTTCTTACATGGCAATACACAATCAAACACCAGATGCTCAGCATTCAAAACTAAAAAAAGCAGATGAACGATTTGATCTCTTCCATCTGATAAAGTCTGATAACTAACAGGCTGACACAGATACCTTGACAATGGCTCAGCCTGGGCTCCCCTCAGACAGGCTGCCTTGGAACCATTCACAGAGCCACCTCTGAAGTTGGCATGAACAGCAGCAGCATTCGAGGCAGGGAAGTCTGAGTGATGGGGATGGCAGCGACAAGAGCTTTACTTAGCTACAAGACTGCAGGTTCTGAGGCACTAACAACAAAAGCCCACAGAACAAGAAAAATGAAAATGGATGATTCCAGAGAGGACTACGAGGCTCTATCAGGTATTTTCTCCAATGACTGTAAGTGGACTTATGCAAGTGAGATTGGAACTGTTTTACAGAAGGCAAAAAATAAGAATTTTGCAGCCATTCCACTATACGGTTAGAAAGGAAAGGCATGTCATACAATCACCTCTATCTATATTAAAAAACTTAATATTTCTTCTGTCACGAAATGCCATGGGAAAGAAATTTTTTAAAGTTCATGTAACAAATTGTAAACACAGCCATAATTCTTGACATTTTGGGCAATTAATATCTTGTTATTTGTATATGAGTGTCAACATTATTTATTGCCAACCTCATCTTGTGAACTCTGTCAAGGAGTTAGTGAAAGTGGTGTTCTCCAATGAGGTCTATACTGCACATGTGAAATATTACCCCAGTTCTTTTCTTTTCTTCTCCCTCACTTTTGTCAGGTGCTGTCATTTCCATGGAGCTCTGTGCTCCATAGGGGTGTTGAAGTTCCTCTATCAATAAACAAAACAATGTTCTGTGTTGTCCTATATTGATTCACACTACTGTTTTACTGACTTCGTGCTTCCCATCTCCAGGAGCTTTTGCATTTGAAAAGGGAGTGCTGTTTGTAGGAACAATGCCTAGACTATAGGAATGGACCTTGAATCACGAAATTTAAGGCATAATGGCACGTTTCTAGAGAGGGATTTAAAGGCAGAAGTCTCTGTTACATCGCTTGGGTGATTACTTACTCTGTTACAATTCAGGCATCTTGGTCTATATACATAACATCTTTTTTTCCATTAACTTTATTCTTCTAATGAGGTGGGTTTGAGGCTAACTTAGGCTGATTTCATAAATCTCAGCTGGTGGCTGACCAAGAAGTGCACCTCATAGATGTATCCCCTAATGAATGAGATCTGGTATGATTTGTCTGCAAATATGACTTTATGACCTTCCTTTATTGGCTTCCATTTTCCTGACCATCAGCTTTTGCAGTGATTTTGCAGTCTGTTTTAATCACTTCAGGTAAGCTGCGTGCACTGAGCAACACATTGCCATCAAAGCCCCCGCAAAATAGCTACAGGATTCTGTGGCCCACAGAGAGAAGAGTGAAGGAAGTCTGACTCAATTTATTTGAAAAATAACTGTTCTAATACACAAAATTGCTGTAATTCTACTCACACTAGGAACCAGAGGCAAAAATTAATAACAAGTCACCTTTCCAGCTTTTATTTCTATTTCCATGTGCTTGAACATTCAGAATCACATAACAATTGTTTTGAGCTGGAGACAGCAGAGGAATAAGAGGATACCCTGTACTTCTCAAGAGCATAGGAAAATCTGATTTGGAATGGGCAGGTCACAGGAATTTCTCCAGATGAGTTAGTTCTCGGGGTGGATGGGCAAGATGGATGTAGGAGACTTAAAATTGTCTTGGGGGATAAGCTTTCCCTCTGAGCTGGTCCCCTACAGTCATGTAAAGCAAAACTAGATTCTTGGTCACTCTGTGCCTTAGTTATTTCATCTTAAAGGAGGACTTTCTGATAAGATTAATAAAGTTGAAAGAGATGCACTGTGTGGGTGTGAAGGGTCAGCATGCTGGACAGCAGACACAAGATGACATCTGCCGTCTTTGCTATCTTTGCCTACAGGTCCTCTTCATTATTTTCCAGTTTCTGCCCTTTTCAATCAAATTTAGATTCAGAGTGGTCTTTAAAATAGAATGGGCATAAATCCATGTTCTTTGAAAACAGACATTCTCAAGTATCTTTTGATGTTTAATAAATGTCAAATATTTGTAATGTACTGTTATTTAAAAAGTTAGTTTTCTGAGGTGACTCAGAGTTGATATGTTTTTCTTTCTGTACAGATACATCTACTTGGCTATATAATGGCACCCTAGAAAGATGTAGAGTGGTGAATAATCTAATAATTGTACAAAAAGAATTTTGCTCTTCAACATAGCACATAAAAATGGAATAACCTTTTGGTTAGAATAGATCTTATAGTCAATTTTTTCCCATTTTTTTTCCTTACACTTTCAAAGGTCAGAAAGAGAAGAGAAAATCTTTTGATACATGTGTGAAAACTAGATCTGTATTAAGAAGAGTGCTAATTAATTACATATATCTGACCCCAGTGTACTCCACAGAAGAAAGGTGGTGGCTGTATCTAGAGTGGATGAGCTCTCAATTTTATTCAAGCTATTATTGGAATTGGTGGCTCTGCCATTATCAGGTGTTAACATTAGAGTGATACGTGGTAAAAAATTGCTGTAGTTGCTTGTAAGAACCAATTGAAGGTCCTTTTACAAAGAGAATTATTATGGGTTAAACCTGAAGAATACAATATGGCCTTATGAATAATATATAATTTTGTATTTAGAATATATATGTCAATGAATCTGAAAGATTATAAGATTTGGTTTTCTCACCCTCTCCAAAAGCAACTTGGAGTATCAGAAAAGCTTAGAATTTATTCTAGTGGATCTAGTCTTAAATCTTAGCACTACTCACTGCATAAACTAGAACAGAATAGGTTTGTCATCTATAACTTTTGAGAGAAACCGAGCTTATTCTATTCTCCTTATCTTTCAGAGTTATCATAATGTTCAAAAAAAGATAATATGTGATATCTATTATAAATTGCAAAGGACTCTGAGAATAGTAGATTTTGTACACCAAAGGTGCAAACATAAGGAAATAGATTTTTGGTGAAAATGGAAAAAATAAGAAAGTAGGAACAATGAAATGGAGTTTTGAGTGACCACTATGTAACAGCCGTTTAAGAATTTTTTGGTACATTTAATTCCCTGAACAATATGAATAAAGTGATACACAGTCTCTCCAAATGAGAAATCCAAAAGTCAGGGAGTTTGAGTAACTTACTTAAGTCACACAGCTAGGAAGCACTAGAGCCAGTGTTTCTTTTCGTGATCTCATCTGTCTTTCTAGACTGAACAGTTTTTCCTTTTCGATTACAGCTCCATGATGGAGAGGCTGATACGCACATTTATTCATTCATTTTTTAAATTCATTAAACATTCCATCAACACTAATAAGTCATTGGTTTTGGCTCTGTTGAGGAGACAGAAATGAATAGAACACAATCATCATGCTTATGAGGTTACAATCCAATGTGTACAGTTAATTTTTGGCTGTCCTTGCTGATAGCTATTTGTAAGTGTATTCTCAGACCTAAGATGAAGTTCTTTAATTTGCTGCAGTTTCTAGTTAGGAGCCAGGGGTTTTTTCTAGTTAGGAGCCAAGGAGAAACCTTTGTTGTCTGTGATTAAAAACAAAAAATGAATCACTGTACTCTCCTTACTTGGTAACGAATATTAAGAATATAAACAGAGTTAAGCGTGCTAGATTTGGAATCAGAAATATCTGTGTTCAAGTCCTAGACATATGTAACAATTGTATAAGCTTGAAAAGTTACGCATTTTCTCCAGACTTCAAGTTCCTTATCTGTAAAATGTACTTCTAAGTGTAAAATAGGAATAAAAATATACTCCCTCCCCCCACAGTTAAGATGATTAAATGAATGAGTGTGTGCATGTGTTTGTGCACATGGTGCATAATGTATGTTAAGCACTGAGCACAATGCCTGTTTGGCAAGCAGTCCTCAAATGACAGCAATTACTATAATTATTTTATCTTTGAGGATCTGGGATTTCAGGAGACACAAATCATTGTTCTGATTGTCAGTTTTGATTTCATAGGACAGCAGATGCAGACAGCCTGTTTAGTACATTGGGCTGAATCTAGGAATATTTTAGGTACCTATATTGGATTTTTTGTTAACTTTTGTTAAACTGATTATTCCAGTCTAAGTTCATGTTTTATTACTTTTAAACAAACTTTCTGATAGCAGTATTTATTTGTGTTGTTCTTGTAAGACGGTGCAGCAGAAAGAAAATTCTAGCTAATTAAGGGTTTGAATTACTTAACTTCTGGAAAATTAAACTTTCTTGCCTTTGCCCTTAAAATGCTTTCATTTTTTTAACATTTAATTATAATTGCTTACATTCATTAAATGTTTACTATGCATCAGACACTGTTCTAAGTGATGATTTTCGTGAATTAATGTATTATTCTAAAACCCAACATGTGAGTAGTACTACTACTGAGCATCTACTTGGTGTGGGCCTGCTGACACCCAGAGTACCTAAACCACAAAGAACAATAAATGCTAAGGGGGGCTATTACTTTAGAAGACATGTAGGTGGGCCCATTTTACAGATGAGAACACTGAGGCACATAAACATTGACTAACTTGTCCAAGCACGTAAGTCATAAAGCTAAGATATGAACAAAAGCAGCCTGGCTCTGAAGTCCATGCTCCTGACACATCTAACATATGCCTCCCACAACACTGATTAATTCCATGTATTTTTTATGGACAGTATTAGAATCAGAACTTATCTTAGTGAGTAAACAATCAGGTGCAGTGATTGGGGAGCCCCACTGGACTTGTGACAAACCAAACC
The DNA here is from genome assembly GCF_000951045.1 of Mandrillus leucophaeus. Taxonomy (NCBI): domain Eukaryota; kingdom Metazoa; phylum Chordata; class Mammalia; order Primates; family Cercopithecidae; genus Mandrillus; species Mandrillus leucophaeus. The sequence goes on from NW_012099222.1 coordinate 663,464, forward strand.
TTTCCTCAGTGCATAGAGCAGGAAGATAAGTGGACTGGAATTAGGAGGTATAAGCTCCAGCTTGGTGCCTGATACCAGTTTGCTGTGTGATCTATAAAAGTAGCGCTCTAATACTTATTTTCCCCATCCATGGTGCTGTTTAAGTCTGCACATGTAATGTCAGGCAGATTTCCATTTATTAGCTCTACTTGTGGTTAAGACAATTATTATAGATGGCCCCTGATCAAACTGTTTATCCTTCTCCCAAGGAAGTGACCCTAGGTGACTTTTATTATTGTTTGCTGTTTGTTTTTTCCTTAATAGCCTCGTCCAGATTAATCCCCTGCATTAGTTGGCCCTTAGAAAGCAAAGAGCTGCATCCCCATAGGATGTGACATAGAGCATGTAAGTTTTGATTGTGCTAGAGTGAAGTGGGCAGCACACAGATGTTGGCAGCTCAGAATGCTGCCTGGGGAGGGAGGCTGCAGGGGATGGCAGGTGGCTGTGTGTGAGAAACAAGGGCCCAGCGGGTGGGGAGGGGAAGCACTGTGGCAACCTTCTACGCCTTGCTTCTTCTGGGAAGAACATCCCCTTTCTATGGGGCTTTTCTTTCTCCAACAACCAATTGTATGGGAGGTGACATGTCACTCAAGTTGGCCAAGCAGAATCCTTCCTTGGGATTTTTAATAAAATTGTGACAAATACAGGAGGGGCAACCCTCTCTGGTGGTGAGATGTGAAACACAGGAATGGTCAGCAAGCTCCGTCCTCCAAGTGGTGGAGGAAGCTAGTGTGATCTGCAGAAAGAAGCATATCCAAGTAATATTTGAGTCTCTGACTCCATTTGTTTCGGAAACCAAGCTCACATTTCTATTTATGTTGTTATTGTTATTTAATGTAGTCATTTCCCGGACTCTCTATGCTAAAAAACAAAATAAAACAAGCAAACAAACTCCTTTTGTCTAAGCTAAGCTGAGTTGGATTTCTATAATTTGGAAAAAAAAAGAATTGATTAATAGAAATAACAAAAAATGTTCAATTGCTAATAACTGAATTCAAATCAATTAGACTCTAAACTCAGAATCCATAAACCACCTGAAGAAGGATATAAAATTTTATTGGTTGTTGCATTTTTCTGTTGTAAAGATGCACAGCTTTCATCAGATTCTCAAAGGGGGGTGTGAACCAAAAAAGGATAAGAACAATTACACCAGGGAGCTTGCGGGCAGGGGTGAGATCATTTCTGTAGGAGTTCAATAAACAGTCATTGAACGAATTCAGCACACATCAAGGAAGCTCCTGCAGAGCTTCAGATATAACACTAGATTCAGGAAGGATGCAAAGATGGATGGTATGGCCTCAAGCAGAGTGCATCTTGTGGGTGAGAGACACAGCTAAAATAAAACAGAGTGAAGTAATTTTTACCACAGAGGCACGCAGTGTGAGACCCTGTGGGAAGCAGGGGCTGATGGCTGATTTTTGTTAGGGGATCAGGAAGGCTGAGCAAAGTGGCTTGCACATGCGATGCATGAGACTTCAAAGGCTGGGCATGACACTACCCATCTCTATAGCATAGTGGTGGGGAACTCCCACTCTGTCTTCAGCCAATTGGGTTCAAATTTTCCTAAGCCCACTTACTAGCTGTGGGACACTAGACCTGGCATTGCTGACCTTTAAAATATTTTCCCGTTTAAACTGAAATAATAATAGTATCTGCCTCATTGGGTAGAAGGCTGGTCACAAAGTTGGTATAAACTAAGGACACAATAAATGGTAGCCATTGTTGTTGTAGCCATTAGTGGTAGTGATGGTTATTCAATGAGTGGAGATGATGGAACAGAGATTCCAGGCAGAGAGGGCAGTGAGCACAAAGGCAGAGAGGCAGGGGATTGCCTATGATTGAAAGCAGCAAATGTGGTTTGGTTAGAGCCTAGCATATCAGTGTGATGACTTTGGAGAGGAAGAGTACCATGAAGGCCAATCTCAGGAGTTTGGTAGGCAGTGGGTGGCCATCAAATACTATATGCAGAGGAATGACATGATTGGAGCTGGGCTTTAGGCAGAAAACTGGCTGTAGTGTAGAGAAGAACAGCCAAGGGGAGAAATGATGGGCAGCACGGGAGAGTAAGGGAATGGTAGCTCAGTGGTTAAGAGCTTAGGTTTAGGAGTCAGACAGATCTGGTTTCAATTCTTGGCTCTGTTCCTTACAATTTAATTTTTATTTTGGAAATTTTAGTTTTGAGAAAATTACTCAAATTGTTCAAGACTTATTCTTTAAAATTATTACGGTAATAACACGTATGGGATTGTTGTGAAGAATAAGTGTGATAATGGATGTTAAGAAGTTTGTATTTTTAACTGGCACATAGTAAAACACTTGATTTTTAGCTATTCTGATTAGAATCTTGGAGAATAATGAGGAGGCTATTTCTCCCAAGGCTGGATCTTTTCTGGAACCCAGGCCACCTTCATCTCAGATGTGGTATATAAAACTTGTCTGGTAAAAATTCACCAGGCAAAGGCACTCAGAACTCATAGGATCTAGAAATAAGGCTGCAGGAGCTCTACCTCAGTTTCTGCCAGCATCTGTCCTCTGATAGGTCCTCTGAAGCAGTACCCCTACTTAGCATTTGTTGGGGTTTTTTTTGTGGTTTATGTTACTCTGGGTGTTGGGAGGCTCACACCAAATAGATGCTCAAGCTTGCGTATAAATATGGCCCAGAAGTAGCCATCATCACATTGATGCTTATTTCCTGTTGAGCACATGGTCTGAGCAGCAATCAGTCCTCTTCATGAACAAAGGCTAAATACTGGGGCCTGTTGCTTAAAATGAGCAAAATCTCTGTGATAATTGTAGCATAATTCCAAAGCAGGGGAAATAAAGCATTTGAAATGGAAACTGAATTGTAAGCTAAAAAAATGAGAACTATTTCTTTTCCTTTTGGAAATTCAGACTCATAAGGGTTGATTCTCACTTGAAAATACTGAAGAAGAATTGGGAAGTTAAAAAAATTAATTTTTTAAAAAAGGAATTATTTCAGAGCATGGGACAGATATATATAGGTAAAGCATTTATTTGATCATTTGTTCACTTTTACATATGGATCTGAGGAGAGCTTTCTTTCAGTTTCACTTTCCTTTCAATTTCATCTTTGAAATTAAAAAAAGTCTACCTTCCCCACACAACACAATCTGCTCCCTTCAAATACTTTAGATATTAAAAAGATACAGGGTAACATCCCCAAAAGAAACAGCACACGTGACAATTGGCTAATACTTACTAATTCCTTTGCCATTTATATTGATGATGAATTTTATAATAAACATTTATATGATTCTCACTACATTGTGGGCACTATTCTAAGAACTTTATGTCTATTAACTCATTTGATCCTAACAGCCTTATGGATTAGGTAATATTACTACTCTATGTTGCAGATGAGGAAACTGAAGCAAAAGAATGTTGACTAATTTTGTCAAGGTCACACAACTGGTAAGCTAAGAAATTAGGATTCAAACCCAGGCAACCTGGCTCATGTATATCTTTAACTACAGTGCTATCGTGAAAATATACATTTGTATTCTTGAGGTTTTATGTTGCTAACATGTTAGCTTGTCATCTAAGATTAATGATTGACTCTATCATACTTTCATTAAAATTTTACAAGATATAAAGACAAGCCGGCATGCCAAATACTTACCTAAGTACATGTCATAAAAAACCCGTAGCACTTTGGCACAATGATGCATGCCATCTTAGTGTTCCTGGGCTTTCAAGTTTCTTTAACTTCTAGGTGATGTCTTTCTTCCTTCATGATTCCTCCAATTTCTTTCTACTATGTTTTTTTCTCATCTATTCTTTTGTTCTCCTAGTCAACTTGTCTTCCTCTTGACACGCAGCATGAATTGACTTTCTTCCCTGAAAAGAAGCGACAAATTTGCATTTTACTTTAGGAATCACTCTTTTAGGGGTGTGTGTCACATGTACTAACAATATTTAAACTGTGTCTGTTATTTTTTGCCACAGTGTGGATATACAAATTAGTGAACCCGTTAATGGAAATTTTCTTAAGTTGCCAAAAAAAAAAAAAAAAAAAAAGGGGGAGCTTTGCATTTTGTTTAAATCTTGGTCTCTTATTAATTTTCTTTCCATTGAAAAGAGTAGCCACATGTATTAGTTTGCTAGGGCTGCATAACAAAGTACTACAGATTAGGGGGCTTAAACAATAGAAATTAAGGGTTGTTTTTTTTTTTTTTTTTCCCCAGGAGTAAATTGTATTTACTGCATACACAATTAACCATAGTGCTCGCACATCTTTAGTGTTGCTTTCATTCACAGTCAGCTTGTGTGGAGGACCTTGGAACACACAAACGATCAAAACTCAGCAGAGTTTTTTTTTGGTTTTGAGACTGAGTCTCGCTCTGTTGGCCAGGCTGGAGTGCAGTGGTGTGATCTTGGCTCACTGCAAACTCCGCCTCCCGGACTCAAGCAATTCTCCTAGAAATTAATTTTTTTTCACAGTTATGGAGGCTAGAAGTCCAAGATCAAAGTGTCATTGGGGTTGGTTCCTTCTGAAGGCCATGAAGGAAGGACCTGTTCCAGGTTTCTCTCCTTGGCTTTTAGATGGCTATCTCCTCCCTGCTGCCTTCACTTTGTCTTCCCTGTGCATGTGGTTATGTCCAAATTTCTTCTTCTTATAAGGACACCAGTCATATTAAATTAGGGCCCCACCTTAGGGGTCTCATTTTAATTGAGTTACCTCAATAAAGATCTTATCTTCAAATACATACCTATGGTCACCTTCTGAAGTGCTGGAGGTCAGGACTTCAGTATAGGAATCTCCTGAGTTCCTAACACCACACAAAATAAACATTATCCATTGGCTAATTTACTCTTATCCTAAAAATTATAATTCTTATGGTGGTGTTTTTCTTCTACTGGCCTTGTCAAAGTATGCGGAAAAAAATGATTGCAAGTAAAGGCCATGCTGTGCTCCTGGAAACCACAGCTTTGCAAAAGTGCCCTCAGGGAGCTCTCCTCCCTCCTCCCCCAGTAAAGACTATGAAAACTGGGGATCACACATCAGATGGAATACTTTCAGTACTGACCTTTTCCTCTACCTTCTCCAACCGGTGTAAGGTCCAGCTGGATTTGACATTTTCTGTGTCTTCCCTTACTTCCCAATATCTTGTGCTTTCAGATATTTTGGATTACAGCAATATCAAAGTCTTTTTGCTTTCCCCATTTGCAAAATTGTGATAGTAATGCCTTCTCATAGAATTGTTGAAGGGTTACATGATATGAATTGTGAGAAGGTCTTCTTAATTGTATATTGATTTTTCTCCCTACTGAAGTTGTGAGATCCTAGGAAACCGGGAATGCCTTAAACTCCCAGTAGATAAAAGTTTAAAATCATTGTTTGCTTGAAAAATTAGTCAAGTCTATGAGAGAGTGTTTCATCCTTTTTTTATTTTTTTTATTTTTTTTATTTTTTTTTTTTTTAAAACATAGTCTTATGCTGTTGCCCAGGCTGGAGTGTAGCAGCACAATCTTGGCTCACTGCAACCACCTCTGCCTTCCAGGTTCAAGCAATTATCCTACCTCAGCCTCCCAAGTAGTTGGGATTACAGGTGTGCACCACCACACCCAGCTAATTTTGTGTTTTTAGTAGAGGAGGGGTTTCAACACGTTGGCCAGGCTGGCCTCGAACCCCTGACCTCAAGTGATCCGCCCACCTCGGCCTCCCGAAGTGCTGGAATTACAATCATGAGCCACTGTCCCCGGCCGAGAGAGTGTTTTATACTTTCTTGTGAATAGCAGAAGAATCTAGTTAAGCAAGATGCAAGATCCCAGAAGGAATATAAATCTGAGGACAGGCTGAAGGTCTGACTTCAGAAGGGGATGGTGGTAATGGTAATGATAGGATTACCAGACGTAGAGTTGAGTCTTTCAGGAAAATGTGTCTCCAGAAGAGCTAGAAAAGAGTAGGTATGGGCTGAATTGTATCTCCCTCAAAATTCATGTGTTGAAGTCCTAATCCCAGTACCTCAGAATGTGACCTTATTTGGAAATAGGACCGTTGCAGATGTAATTAGTTAAGATGAGGTCATACTGGAGTAGGGTAAGCTTCCAATGCAGTAGGACTAGTATCTTCATGTAAAGTAGAAATCTGGACACAGAGACACACATACAAGGAGAACACCATGTAAGCCTGAAGGCGGAGACTAGGGTGACATATCTACAAGTCAACGAACCCCAAAGATTGTCAGCAAATCACTGGAAGCTAGCAGAGAGGCCTGGACTAGCATCTTCCTCACAGTCTTCAGAAGGAACCTGCCTTGCTGACACCTTGATCCTGAACTTCGAGTTTCCAGAACTGTAAGACAATGAATTTCTGTTGTTGGAGCTATTCAGTTGGTCCTACTTTGTTACAGCAGCTCTAGAAAAGTAATACAACAGGGCTGGCAGTAATGAGGGTGAACTGGAGGGTGTATGAGTTGAAGTTCGCTCATTCTAAGAATCAGTGTTTTGGAGTAAGAGATGGAAAGGCAAAGATACCTGAAAAGAATTTGAAGATGGGAAGCTGGGGAACTGCTGCATGAGGCAGATCTTGAGGACTTTAGCCCTGAAGGATGGCAGAATCAAGACTGTTTAGCAGGGATAAGAAGCAACTGCTGTATAAACTTTTTGGCAAGATCTGACTGAGCTTTGGAAGGTTGGGGTGAGAGTGGATAACAGGCCTGACGTGAGATGTTTGTTTGTCCATTATGAATAACTGAGACTGGGATGGGAACTGAAAAGATACGTCAATGAGGCTAAGTGAAATTTTATGTTATGGCAACAAGCAGCCCCCAAATTAGTGGCTTATAAAAATATAGGTTTATTTTGTGTTCAGGCCATGTATCCAATGTGGCTTGTCAGGGGCAGCAGGATGATGGATTATCCATTTAATTTAATTAATTAATTAATTAATTTTTTTTTGAGACGGATTTTTGCTCTTGTTGCCCAAGCTGGAGTGCAGTGGCGTCATTTCAGTTCACTGCAATCTCTGCCTCCCGAGTTCAAGTGATTCTCCTGCCTCAGCCTCCCAAGTAGCTGGGATTACAGTAATGTGCCACCATGCCTGGCTAACTTTTTTGTATTTTTAGTAGAGACGGAGTTTCACCCTGGTGAAACTGATCTCGAACTCCTGAGGCTGGTCTCGAACTCCTGACCTCAGGTGAGCCACCTGCCTCGACCTCCCAAAGTGCTGGGATTAGAGGTGTGAGCCACCACAACCGGCCCGGATTATCCTTTTTAAAAGGTGTTTCATGGCCACCACAGCAGAGGGTATGACACATAGCAAATAACATATTAGCTCCTAAGGCATCTATCTGGAAGTGGCATGTGTTGCTTCTACTAACATTTCATTAATCAAAAGAAGACTTCGAGAGGGTGCAATCCTAACAGATCCCCAAGAAGCGGAAAACCAGGATCATCTGGCCAACAGCATTAACAGCTGCATGGGATCTGAAGGACTACGTAGTCCAGATATTTGTTTATGTCTGGAATACACAGTCCAGATAACATCAGGAAACTAGAATCCAAAGATGTCAATTTTGCCAGCCAAGCCACAGCTATTAAGGGGCAGAACCAGAAATCCTAACGCACTTTCTGCTGTATCCGGCTGTCTCTTTCACAAGAGTTCCATCAAACCAAACACACTGGTTTGGAACACATTGCTTATGCAAAGGGCCTCACCGTTCTCTAAAGTGTACATGCAACATATGCAGTCATTCTTGGTTGTAAAGCAAAGAGACTTATCTACAATAAATGTGTCAATGTGTTCTATAATTTGACAGCCATCTAATCATAATTCCCTAATGCCCCCACATTCTTTAATTAAGAAGAACTATTTAGGGGTATTTAAAAAGCTTTAGATCGACTACATTTTTATCATGTTTGTCTCCATTACTTCTAGGACTGCTACAGGCCCACTGCATTTTTGAATTAATAAAGATAACCAGCATAAAGCTAACCAGAGAAGTTTAAGCCAATATTCAAAAATAAATATTCAGTAGGTCTCAGTGTAGTATGGGGTTAACTTGAGGTTACTCAATCCCTGTACATTGCAAAGAATAGGCTGGCCATTAACCAGTCCCTGAAAGATAACCTGTAAACCCTTGACTATCCTGCCTAATAAGAGTACCTTTGTCAACCTGAGATCTTGGGCGACATAATAGTGTGTTTATGTTATCAATGTGATTTATGATGAATGCCTTTATTTTTATAACAATAGTTTATATTAACAATGTGATTTATTATGAATGCTGGCGTTTGTTTCCCTGGGTTCCTGAGTGATATGGTTTGGCTCTGTGTCCCCACCCAAATCTCATGTTGAATTGTAATCCTGAGTGTTGGAGGTGGGGCCTGGTGGGAGGTGATTTGATCATGGGGGTGGGGTTTCTATTGGTTTAGCACTATCCCTTAAGTGTTGCCTTGTAATAGAGTTCTCATGAGATCTGGTCATTCTAAAGTATGTATCACCTTCCCCTTTGCTCTCTCTCTCTTCCTGTTGCTACGGCCATGTAGGATGTACTGTCCTCTCCTTTACTTTCTGCCATGATTGTTAAGTTTCCTGAAGCCTTCCCAGCCATTCTTCCTGTACAGCCTGCAGAACGATAAGCCAGTTAAACCTCTTTATAAATTAACCAGTCTCAGGTAGTCCTTTATGGCAGTGTGGGAACAGACTAATACACTGAGCCAGGCTGACCTCTGTGGGTGCTGGAGACTGAGTTGTTAAGGTCAGACTGTGGGAACTCCTTACCTATGTGACTGGTTCAAAATAAAATCCCCCATCACCAAGGCGTAGGTGAGCTTCCCCAGCTAGCAATATTTCGTATGTGTTCTTACACACCATTTCTGAAAGAATTAAGTGCTATCTGATGACTCCACTAGAAGCCACCTGGAAACTCATGTCTTGCTTCTCCTGGAATCTGTCCTATGTGTCTTTCGCCTTTGCTGATTTTTATCTGTATAATTTCACTGTAATAAACCATAAACATGAGTAAAACCGTTTTTTTGAGTTCTGTGAGTGTTTATAACAAATCATTCAACCTGAGGGTGGTCTTGGGCCAAGCCAGAATGGCCTGGGATTTGACAAAGGACATTCAGATATATATTAATTTTTACATAGATTAACAGTCAGTATGCATAGTTTACTAGTAATGTAGCTGAAGGTTATTTGGAGGTTAATGTCCTCTCTAGGAAAGAATAACAGCGTATCTGCAAAATATGGGCCTAAAATCATACCTTTAACCCACGGTAATTGATATGGTTAAGCTTTGTGTCCCCACCTAAATCTCATCTTGAATTATAATTTCCACAATCCCCACGTGTCAAGGGAGAGACCAGGTGGAGGTAATTGATTCATGGTGGTGGTTTCCCCGTGCTTTTCTTGTGATAATGAGTGAGTTCTCATGAGATCCAATGGCTTTATAAGGGGCTTTTCCCCCCTTTACTCAGCGGTCTTCCTTCCTGCTGCCTTGTGAAGAAGGTGCTTTGCTTTCCCTTTGCCTTCCGTCACGATTATAAGTTTGCTGAGGCCTCCCCAGCCATGCTGACCTGTAAGTCAAACCTCTTTCCTTTATAAATTTCCCAGTCTCGGGCAGTTCTTTATAGCAGTATGAAAACGAACCAACACAGTAATTATTTTCTTATCTGTTAAACTACTGCCTTTTCTGTTCAACAAAAGTTAATGGAGGCTTGTTCTAGGTTACAAAACAGTAGACTTGTGAAATACAAATAAACCAGGTTTGTGAAAGTGCAAAGGTGATTTTGAATTAAAGGAAAAAAGAAACACAAATGACTTTTATGAATTTATTTAAATGCATTTTATTGTTGGCTTAAACATTTCTCTCCTTGACTGGAGAATGTCTCAAGTGTCAGTTTGTACATGGACGGGCTTACTTGCAGAGAATCATTTTGTTATTTGAAATTTGAACTATTTTTTCATATTAAATAAGGTAATGTTAAATTGCATTGCTATCTGTAAAGTGTTACATAAAAGCGTTACTAGTCATTCTCATGGGCAGTGAAGCGTGGTGGACAGCTTTTTATGCATCATAATTTCTCTATCCTAAGCATATCTTTTTGGATTGGAGTGTCATACCCGGGGGTTTGACTGGATGTAGTCTGGTTGACAAGAGCAGGTTGTAGCAGACAGGAAGGACTGAGGCTGCAAAAGTATCTGTTGGAGAGGATGGGAAGCCACTGAAGTAGGGGGAATAACAGGAAATACTGTGGTAAATAAAACACACAATTGTTGGGCATGGCGACTAACAGGTATCTGGAAATACGTAGACTAGGGGAACGGGAAGTATAGGAACATGCTGCATGACAGTTTATGTGGAGTCACGCAGACATGGTTTTGAATTCCTGCTTTATCAAGAGTGTATGGTTTGTGGGTGACCAAGATTCTCTAAGCCTTAATTTTCTTAAATGTAAAACAGGATAATAGAAACTACTCGAAGGAATTATTGCTTAGACAAATTTCAACATATGTGAGGCATTAACATAGTGCCTGGAAAAATAGTAAGTGCTTATTAGCTATTAGCTTATATATAAATTTAGGACTCCTTGGGGGAGTGGTGGTTCTTTACAATTAAGAATCCATTGGTGTCAGCTTTGTGGAGAGGGATGTTTCTGGGCTTAGGAACCACTGAGATCCTCAGAGGGAGAAGGAGGAAGGGAGCTCATCCACACCTGCCTGCTACCACTTCCACCTGTTACCATTTGAAGGATGATTTCATATATTCTTGGGTGAAAGAGACACATTTGCTTTTTATCTTGCTGCTGTGGAAGGTAAGTCTATTCTCAACAGCTGCCAACACCTCACTATTGCCCCATGGGTGAGTTTGGCAGAAGGTTCTTCAAGACTTTGCTGAGCTCCAGCCAAGCATCAGTTTCTTTCTCATTAGCCTGGTATAGTTTTATAACACCTGGAGCACAGGTGGTGGTTAGGGGACAGTTATTGACACACAGATAAGTGGAAACGGTGTGTAAGGCAAAGCCCCAGCATAGGCATTTTAGTGGAACTCAACAGAGCTAAAACATACCCTATTACATCGTCAGAGGTAATGAGACATTTACAGCATTTGAAGTCCTCTTCCAATGTATTTGAACACTTCATTTAACTTGAAATGATCTTAATTATTCTTCACACTTGGTCAAAACAGACCTAACCATTTGCAGAAGACACATGGGCCATAAAATGTATTAAACGAGCCCAAGAAAGCATCACCAGGAAATACAAAGCATTTGCATTTGTTTTTTATTCTCAGAGGTTGGTAAGAGCAGCCCCTGTAACTAATGAAGGAGTTGACACTGAGTCAGTGTAACTTAGGCAGCTAAGTGGGCAGCTCCAAGGCCACACAGTTCATCGTTACCATGGGTGCACCTTACTATAGTAACAATGAACAGCAGAGATGGGGCCTCATGCTGAGGAAAAGAACTTAGAGAGGTGGAACAGATGGCCTGTTGTCTGTTTCTACTTTGGGCATGACAGATGAGCAATGGATCCAATTATATCACTGGAAGGGGAGCGCCATCTGAGACATTTGTGATCTATAGGGCTGGCTGTGGAGCTATAGAGCAGCACCAGGTGCATTCAGGCAGTACCTGCTTAGGAGTAGCTATGGTAACTGTAGATATGCTCCAAGAAGTCATAACCTGGACCACACATTGCTTGGGAAAGGAAGTTTGAGGATGGGAGGGGCTACCACCAAGCTCAGCAGATGGTTCCTGCAGTCTGTGCAGGCAATGTGGATGTAGACACTTTACCTTCATCACAAAATACTGAATTAAAAAAAGACCAACTTTTCTTTATCCCTTTGTCAAAGAAAGATTAAGTGTTCACTTGTTGATATCACTTAGTTCAGCCACTCTTTGTGTTTCCTGTGAATGCTGAGAAGAGAGATGATTATTTCACATAAAAGTAAATGATCAGCATATGTCCTAATAGAACTTTCTCTAAAGTTGGTTTTATAATACGTTATAAGTGTAACTCAATGAAAGATTCCTTATCAAATAAATTTGGACAATCCAAAATTAAATGAGTCTCTTCACTAAAGGACTTACTTCACAGTCTATGTTATGCTTTATAAATATCCAAATACAGCATATAAAATATGGTATTCCCAAATCTTCTTTGACTAAGGAGTGCTTTTTATTTAGAGTATTTGGCTGAGGAAGGAGTAAGGGTATATTTTAGACTAGTGTTTTGCAGAAATGTTTTTGAAAAAGGCTACTCTGGAGCCTGCTGGGAATAATTTGGATGGAGAGCTAGTGACAAAAATCAAACAGTTTAGGACGGTAAAAAGTAATGGAATTTAACTGATCTATTTAAGACCACGAAAACGTCTTTACTTGCACTTTATCCATGTGTGAAAATGAGGACAATACCCCAGTTTTGAATTTTCTCATCAAGCCTCCATACTTTTGACTATATACACAGCAGTGGGAATGTTAGATCATATGGTAGTTCTATTTTTGATTTTTTGAAGGACCACCATACTGTTTTCCACAATGGCTGTAGTAATCTACATTCCTACCAGCAATGTGTAAGGTTTCTCTTTTCTCTACGTCCTCACCAACACTTGTTACTTTTGATTTTTTGGTAGTAGGCATCCTGATTAGAGTGAGGTGATACCTTATTGTAGTTTTGATTTGCAGTTCCCTGATGAAGTCATTATGTCAAATATATATCTGCACTCCTATATTTATTGGAGCCCTATTCGCAATAGACAAAATGTGAAATCAACCTAAGTGCCCATCGGCAGATGAATGGATAAATAAAAGGTACGTATACATAATGGAATACTACCTGGCCAGAAAATAATAAAGTCCTGTCATTTGCGGTAACATGAATGAACCTGGAGGACATTAAGTGAAATAAGCCAGACACAGAAAGAGAAATACTGCATGATATCGCTAATGTGTGGAATCTAAATTGTTTTGTAAAAGTAGAGAATAGAGTAGTAGTTAACAGAGGATGGGAATGGTAGGTGAGGGAGGGATGGTGAGGTTAGTCAATTGGCACAAAGTTACAGTTAGATAGGAGGAGTAAGTTCTGGTGGCCTACTGCATAGTAGGATGACTAGAGTAGAGGTAACAGTAATGTATTACATATTTCAAAATAGGTGGAAGAGTATTCTCATCACAAATGAATGATAAATATTTAAGGTGACAAACATGGTAATTTCTCTGATTTGATCATTGCGCAATTTATACCTGTATTAAAACATCATGTTGTACTCCATAAATATATGTAATTATTATTTTATGTGTCAATCATAAATTTTAAAGGCTTCCATGCATGTAGCCAGTATTCTTGGAGGTTAACCTGTCTTTCTTTTTTTTTTGAGTTTTGTGTTTTTTAAATTCTCATAGATTTTTGGGGAACAGGTGGTATTTAATTACATGAGTGAGTTCTTCAGTGGTGATTTGTGAGATTTTGTGGCACCCATCACCCAAGTAGTATATACCAAACCCAATTTGTAATCTTCTATCCTTCACACCTTTTCCCCCCAGAGTCTCCAAAGTCCATTGTATCATTCTTATGCCTTTGTATCCTCATAGCTTAGCTCCCACTTAGGAGTGAGAACATACAATGTCTGGTTTTCTATTCCTGAAATACTTCACTTAGAATAATAGTCTCCAATCCCATTGAGGAAAGGCATCTCTCTCTTTCCTAATGTTTCCATTCAGTCATTCAAGTTATGATAATAAAATATAAGCTGATTCGTGGAAGAGTTTTCCAAACAGGAGGTACTAAATGAAAATAAAACTTATCTAATGGTTGACATATACGACTTTGTAGTTAAGAAGGTGTAAATTCCAAAGGCCATGACATTCTCAAAAACTTTGTTGAAGAACGCAATAACCTAAGAAGTGGTGTCTATGCTTTGTACAATGACATAGTTATATTCATCCCCCAGTAATCATTTGCAGTGGTAGCATAGCACATTTGCAATCAGAGACATGATAAAGAAGTTCTGCCTCAGAAAACATATCCTGAATAATGTAGGATTAATGGCTATATAATTCCCCTACGTATGCAACATAAATATACTCAATTACATATGTTTTCAGGCCACTAATAATCAAATCAGCCTAGAAATTCTCTGCTTTGTATTCTTGTGGCACCAAGTTGATAGCAGACCTCTAGCTCAATATTAATCTTCTTAGAAAATCTTCGTCAATAATGTAAAGTACAATGGAGACTTCAGTGCAGCAAGCTCATAACAGAAAATACTGCAATTGGGCTTAGTGAGCAGGGTCTAGAGAGGAACATGCTCACTCCGAGGCTGCTGGTATTAAACATGTTCAAGTGTGTTACAGGTGAGCAGGGAGTTACTGCATCTGCCAATCTCATCGCAGTCTCAGGCCTTAAGTGGTTGCCCTCTCAGCACGAGGGAGAGTTGCAGAGGCTCAGTTGGCAGATGAATGGACATGGTCAGGAGGAGAAAGGGGATGCCGCTCAGAGGCACAAGCTGGTTTGATCTGGTGGGAAATCCAGGCTCTGCTCCAAGCTCTGTGTCCAGCTCAGAGCTGCAGTCCCTACCTTACACACTGCACCTTGTAAATCACAGGCTTGGACAGCCTTGAGGCCACTGGGTGTACTAATGTGCTCTCATATATTGCACTGAGAGCTGCCCACTCAGATAACACCCATAAATCTTGTTATTTAGTGGTGAGTGCCCTGGAGAAGTAAGTGTTATATTTGGAAAGAAAAAATTAATCATCCAAATTAAGTGGGAAGATTCTGGTCTGATGCAGTAAAAGCATGATAGAAGGGGAAAGAAGAGGTAAGCGGGGATGTGGGGAAGAATATTCACATAGACATGTGATTCTGTGGTTGTAAGCAAGAACTCAAGCTTTATATTCCTTTGTTCAGTGCTGTAAATAATAAAGCCTTGATATAACAGTATAATAACAGATTATCATAATAACTACCGCTTATTGAGTGCATATAATATGGCAGACACTGTGCGAAGACTCTCATGGGCTTTAGTTCACTTAATTGTCAAAATAAATAGATGCCATTATAATCCTCATTTTATTTGGAAACAAAGGCTCAGAGAGGTTAAATAACTCCCTCAAGGTCACACAGCTAGTTAGCAGTAGAGCTTTGTCTTCCAAGTCCAAAGATGAGAGCTGTTTACTATTGATGAGTCATACTATTTGAGGTGAGGAGGTAAAATAGGTTTTAATGAACAGATAATATGTATCTTATGGGCATGGAACTTATGGCCAGGAAAGGAAGTAGACAGAGCATTTCAAATAGTTAATTCGATGTTTGCAAGAGTATGCAGGCCTGGAAAGGAGCAGCACGGAGGGCTGTTGGGACATTTCACAGGGGGCCCTGACCAAACCCATCCTCCCACCCCTGTATCACTCTGCTTCTGCACACAGCTGTAGGGACCAGCCTACACACTCCCACACAAGTATAATTAGGAATTTCAGGTTCATCCCTTTCATCCCACAGCAGATTTTAGAGTTTACACTGATTCTGTGTTCTAAAAGAAGAAAATGTAATATCACTGTGAATGTTATCTTTTGTTGCTTTAATTGCCTATAGGATAAAAAGCATATCTTTTTAACCGATTTCTATACTTCTATGCCATTTGGAGCTTCTTAGATGTGGCAGGAGGACAGAGGAACATCTAAAATTCTGGTTTTCGATGTTTTAAACCGACTGATTGTGACTTACTCCTTTGAGAAGAGTTGGAGGCAGAGGTGGGAGTGCAGATCTCGGTGCCATTGTTTACTGGGGTTCTGGTGAGGTCGAGTCTCAGGGGCTAGATTTGACTAGGGAAATTGTGCAGTCAACTTGGTGTGTTTTTCACACCAGGTCTGTTCCAGCGATTCTTCCAAAGAGAATGATGTTGGCACATTTATCCTCTCAGTTAAACCCTGTCATTCTACACTTGCCTGTCCTGGCACTGTTGTAGATCAGATTCTCTACAGACAGGCTCTCGGACAAAGTGCTCTTTGGGAAGCACCCAACGGAGGGAGAAAATGGGATCTGGAAGGGGTAAGAGCCTAGCAAAGCTGTAGAATCAGGTCAAATTGAGCCCTGGCCTTATCCCTGATGGTTCTGGGGTGTGTTGTCCCACCTTAAGGCAAGCGGGCCAGGCTTTGATAGCACTAAATTAGTCCCCTCACCCTGAGGGAGGAGGATCTTTCAGAGGTCTCCAGAAGTCAGAGTTGGGTGGGTACAATGGCAGCAAAAGAAGATCTGGAAGGAGCACCTACTCCAGATTCATACAGTGAGGGGAAACTCACATCATCCCTTCATGAGTCCCAGACCCTTTAACGGTGATGTGGAGGGTCTTAGCACAAAACAACATCACACGTCTCTACCTCCATGGTGGTGGCAGCCCAGCATGTAGAGCACGGGGAACTCAGGTTCCCGCAGCAGATGTCTCTCCAGATACCACATTTCCCTTGTTCAAATGGGGAGATAGTGGTCCTGGCAGTGGAAGTGCCTCTCAGTGACCACCCTTGGAGCACAGACCTGTCTTGAAGGGCCACCCCCCCACTTCAGGACAGAACATCCTCTTGTATAGAATCTGGGATAAGTGACCCTCTAGCTCTTAGAGACAAAGTCCCCCTGTGGGATCAGAGAAAGGCAGCCACTTTTACACATTTTAAACTCCTTCTTACCACCAATAAAACCAAGCCTCTTCCTGCCTCTGCACATTCCAATAGCAAGTGCAACACTACAGGAGACTTATAATTTATTAACTTTTCTGTACTCAAATATTTAATTTCTGTCAATGTATAATTTAGATATGTACTTCCAGATAATTTTTTTATGAATCCCAGGCCTCCCAGAATGACCTCCCTAAACCAATCACATAGTAAAGTATTGTAAAGTCTCTTCTCCAGAGCAAATGAGCCTTTACAAGGAAAATTCTCTCTATAATGATCAGGGATGCTGAGCTTTTTTTTTCATTTCATTGTTGGCCGCATGTATGCCTTTTTTTGAGAAGTGTCTGTTCATGTCCTTTGACCACTTTTTGATAGGGTTGTTTGTTTCATTCCTTGGAAATTTTTGCACACTGGATCTTCAAAACACAGTATGAGAAAAGGGAAAATATGTAAAACATCTATTTGTATTGACTGTATGTTAACATAATATTCAGGAGTATTGGGGTTAAATAAAATGTTGTTAAAAAAATTTCTCTACCAAGGCCTGAGAGGCATGGATCAAAGAAAGAGAACAGGAGAGCTTCCTTCAAAATCCTTGAACCTATTCTCTATTTTTGCCAGAAATTGTCAGGTTCCCTTCTGGAAGGTTGTTATTTTTCCCTTGCCGTCTGCATCTTCCAGAATCCTGGATGAGATGGTTCTGCTGCTAATGTGTGGAATAACTAAGAACATCATTCTCCATTGAAGAACCTCTTGTGTTTTTCATGGGGCAGTGTCCAGTTAATTTCATGTTTATTTCTGATGGCTATAATCGGTTGGTTGTTTCAACTCAGAAGTTACGGTGAATAAATGAGACTGAACTGCTAAAACAGAGAACTGAATTTAGCCTTCATTAGGATGCTGACACTTTAAATTTATATATATCTTAATTCAATCACAGATTTTTTTTTTTTCCACAAAAGATGTACGTTAGGAGGCCTGATACAGATTTGTGAGTTGTTTTCCCATGCTGGAAAACTTACCTCATGTTGTGCCTTTAGCCATAACACACACAATTTTTATTATATGTGTTATTTGACTGCTGTTCTTCAGTTAGAATGATTAACTGAATTAATGGGGTTTTGTAGGGCAGATGAAGACAGTTCATGTAAAGAAGTTAATGCCCACAAAGAAGAAGGGTTTATGCATCTGAATATAGGCCTGCATGAGCCTTCCCATGTGGCATGTCAGATCGGGGTTTTTCTCCAGGGTAGGGATATCCACCTGATGGGATGTATTCCCCTATAGCATCCAGGAGCCATAGGAATACAGATACATACATACAGTTCTTAGTTTAGACTCTCAATGAAAACAGATGTCAGTGACCAGTAAAACAACTCTCAAAATATACTGACCAAAGAAATAACATTTGATTCAAGTAAAGAGGAAATCAATATCAACTCCAAGAAACTATACATCTTGATATTCCATACAAGTGTATATGTTTATTGTTACTCATTCAAACAGATGACTCAGAATAACATTTAATACACCCTGGAAAGCACCCAGGTTTCTACATGCCTGTAACAAATGATGATTTATGCCAGGAAAGTAAGAAAAAGGCTGATTTAATTACTTTTGTCACCAGGGTTTCTCCACTAAAGAAGGGTAAGTTAGGAAATAGGCTATAGAATACTTTCTAATATTTATAAGAATAATTTAAAATAGCCTACTGTATCCTTATTTATGATTGAGTTTATTAACTGTCCTCAAGTGGTGTGGCCACTCGGTCTCCTGAGGACATCATCAAATCAAGTCTGTGACCTCACTATCTGATGGCTCCAATTGCATAATCATGGATCACTTCTATATGGACTTGAGCTTTGTTCATTCATTTACTGAACAAATAGTTAATTGATACTTATTTTGTGACATATTGTTCCAGGT
>NW_012099222.1:683288-693109 GCF_000951045.1 Mandrillus leucophaeus
CGGTATTGCCTAGGTTTTCTTCTAGGATTTTTATGGTTTTAGGTCTAACATTTAAGTCTCTAATCCATCTTGAATTAATTTTCGTATAAGGTGTAAGGAAGGAATCCAGTTTCAGCTTTCTACATATGGCTAGCCAGTTTTCCCAGCACCATTTATTAAATAGGGAATCCTTTCCCCATTTCTTGTTTGAATTTTTAAAACGTGTAGTCTATATGAATATTTGGGGACACAGAATACAAGTGTAAAACTCTGAGCTGGGCACCTGCTTTTCTTGGAGTCCTATGCCTAGTTTACTTATTACATTGTCATGAGCTCAGAGGAGCTAGCTAAGTTATTGTCCGTGTTGGTGGGGAAGGAAATAGAAAGATGTAATGCAACATTTTAGCACAAAAACCAAGGAGGACATTTCAATGGTCCAGATGAGGCCAGCATCTGAGCTGTAGTCAGTTGAAAAGCTGGCTGTCAAATTTAACAGCTTCAATGGGAAAGGGGATGGAAGCTAGAGGAAAGCCCATGAATAGAGTGTTGGTATAGACCAGCAGGGTATTGATTAAGGGGGGTGAATACGGAACAGTTCCTGAACCAAAGGCTGGTATCCATGGCTGCTTTTCCTAAGGCTTCTATGTCTGTCTCACAGATGTTCAAGGTATACTGCAGGGGAGGACACTGGAGTCAGACAGGACTAGATAGAACAATCTGCTGAATCCCAGAAGGATCAGCTCTGGTTTGAAGCCCTTCCCATTTCCCATAAAATGCTGAGTCATGGGTACAATGGGGGTGTCAGGAACAGGGTACAGTTTCTAGACTTGTCAAAGGCTGGGGATAAATCTGGCTGATCAGAGTGGAAATGGGCACCTTATTCCCTGAAGCCCAGCACATACGTGGGTCAATTGTCCAACCATATTTCTTGTAGGATAAGAGCATATTTTTGGCAAACACGTTTGCTTGGTTGCTTGGTTTGGTCTAGGTAATAGGATCTTTCCAGATTTCTAAACATTGCTTACTTTCTCTCCCTACACACACACATATACAGTCCCCAGGCCCTGGGCTTCAGAACTATTTTTCCATTTGTTAATTCAGTAAACACTTATTGAATAGCTCTTTTGTGCCAGGGTTGAAGATACAATGATGAATAACAACTGGTTCCTGAATTTAAGGAACTGCTACCTTCTAGTTCTATCCTGAGTTATTTTCTTCAATCCCCTTTTGATTATTCAAGGAAAAAGTTTCTTTCCTGTTTGACTTCATGCTACTCTTGGGGCTTTAAATCCACGCTGCTGTTTCTGCAATCCCTTTGCTATCTCTTGGGCTCTCCCCTAAGAACTCATTGTTTCCTCTCTCTCATCTCAGAGCTAGGCTCTCAACCCTACTTAAAGTGTGTTCTTTCAAGATGTGTACTTCTCCGGATTCTCTAGTCCTGTCTTTTCTCATGAAAGTTGACAATATCACACTCAGCTTTTCCATTCCAACCCAGCAACATACAGCCACCAGGAACTTAAAGCGTCCTAATCAGAGATTCCCCAAATGCTTGCAACGTCTAGTCTAGCCCCTCTATGTGCTGCCCCTTTAATTTATCAATCACGTTTTATCTCAAGGGTATTAGAGGGACTAGGAGAAGAGATGTCTGTTCACATCTTCCCTTATGGGAAGTAATACCATACTCTTCTCCTGGCAGGTTTGAAATTTAATAGCACAATTTCTGGGAAAATAATTGCTTGAACAATTAATCTAATGTAGATATTCTTATCATGTCTATGCTCAATCCGGCCTCTTTAAACAAATAGGATAGAGACTGAAAGTTGAAGCTGGGCACCGAGGTTCACACCTGTAATCCCAACACTTTGAGAGGCCTAGGTGGGCAGATCACTTGAGGTCAGGAGTTTCAGTCCAGCCTTGCCAAAATGGTAAAACTCTGTCTCTACTAAAAATACAAAAATTAGCTGGGTGTGGTGGTGCATACCTATAATCCCACCTCCTTGGGAGTCTGAGGTGGGAGAATCGCTTGAACCTGGGAAGTAGAGGTTGCAGTGAGCTGAGATTGTGCCACCGTACTCCAGCCTGGGTGACAGAAAGAGACAGTCTCAAAAAACAAACAAACAAACAAACAAACACAGAAACATAAGGTTTTGACCTCTAAGAAAATAGTTATGTTCTTTATGTTTATGGCATCCTAGCGCAGAAGGGAAAATGAAAAAAATGAACATTTATTAAGCTTATTTTAGTACCTCCTATGTGCCAGATGCTTTACATGTTTCTTGTTTTAATCCAAAAGAGCATGTTCTAGGAGGTCAAGGAATTTACCAAACATTATACAACCAATAAGCAGTAAACCAGGATTTGAACTTTGATACTGGAACTGGTCCTTTATCCTCCACCATGCTTTCACCTGGATCTGGAGTTAGTACCTGCATGACCTTTAGCTCACCGGCCTCAGCTTCCACATGTGGGAAATGAGGAGATTGGACCAAGGCTCCTGAGAACACTTTCAGTAAAAACCCAGTGGCTTGGCTATTGCCACCTCCATATTATCTATTGCTAATATCTGGATATTGTTAGGATTTTTCTGAACCCAGGTACAATTAAATAAGAAACAGTTATCCACAGTCTGACCAGATTCCTGCTGTTTTGTTCTTAATTTTTTAATATTAGACTGTACAGTTTTGTAGTCTGGTTGTTTTGGGTGAACTTTTTTTCTTAGGATGGCACCTGTGTGCTTTTTAAGGTGGCTTCTCATAATTTCACTCCTCTGGATATTCAGGGGACTTTGCTAACACCTCTGAACATAGATCTTTATCTGGTTGGATTCAGAAAAAGAAACAGAATTGATCTTTTGAATAGCAATATGAAATAAAATTTATAGGTATTTATTACAAAACACCTCTGCTCTACCTAGTAAATTTCTACCTAGTGAATCAGCAGATTAGCTGATCAACAAATTAAAGAATCACTGCAAAATTAGAGATATGTCTGTTTCAAAAAATGACTTGACATAAATATTAATGTAGAGCAACCAAAGCACTTTAAAAATTAATGGGAAATCCACCATTGATCATTTTAAATTTTTATGGCCAAGGAACTACATTTGTGTAACTAAATTGCTCAATTGCATGGTAACATTAGGTTTCAGATCCATAGAAGGGGAATTAGATGAAATGAGCACTGACCTTTGTTACTAATGAAAATGGGAATTAAAAAAAAAGGAAGGAAACAGAAAATAAGAATCAGCATCTCTAGACATTTCTTGTTTCACATTGTTCTTAATTGGACAGCATCAGACAAACAGGACTTGATATTGATGGAAATTGCTTTAATGGATGGGAGTATTTGACACTCCAAGGTTTTCTAATTTGATGGTGGCTGAACTGTATATATTCTTTTTTACTGAATTGTATTTTATAAACTAATCTCTAGAGCAGAACTATTCAAAAAAGTGTTTAAAATTGATCTATAAAATTATACTGTCCCAGGGATACAATGAGAAGAAAATTCATGTTTTCTAACTATGCACGTGAAAAAGTTAATGGGTCAGGGGTCTAAAGCTTCAGATAGAAATACCAGACAAAGTGCCAGAATTGTCAGCATCACATAGAAGCCAGAAATTGGGCTATCAAAAGCATTACAATAATTATCCTGTCCATGAGTGTGAGGTGTTTTTTTCATTTATTTGTGTCATCTCTAGTTTCTTTCAGCAGTGTTTTGTACTTATCCTTGTAGAGATCTTTCACCTTCTTGGCTGGTTGCATTACTAGATATTTCATTTTGTGTGTGTGGCTATTGTAAATAGGATTGTGTTCTTAACTTGATGCTCAGATAGAATGTTACGGGTGTATAGAAATGCTACTAATTTTTGTACATTGATTTTTGAATCCTGAATCTACTGAAGTCATTTGTCAGTTCTAGGAGCCTTTTTGTGGCGTCTTTAGAGTTTTCTAGGTATAGAATCATTGTCAGTAGAGAGATAGTTTGCTTTTTTTCCCTATTTGGATGCCTTTTATTTCTCTTGCCTGATGTTCTGGTGAGGACTTCCAATACTATGTTGAATAGGAGTGGTGAGAGTGTCCTTGCTTTGTTCCAGTTTGCAAAGGGAATCGTTCCAGCTTTTGCCTCTTCAGTACGATGTTGGGTATGGGTTTGTCATAGATGGCTCTTATTATTTTAAGAAACAGTATCATTAAAATGGCCATATTGCACAAAGAAATTTACAGATTCAACACTATTACTATCAAACTACCAACATCATTTTTTACCTAATTAGAAAAAAGTATTCTAAAATTTATATGGAACCAAAAAAGAGCCCAAATAGCAAAATCAATCCACAGTTCAAAAAAAGAAAGAAAAACAAAATAAAGGTGCAGGCGTCACATTACTCAACTTCAAACTATACTATAAGGCTCCAGTAACTAAAACAGAATGGTACTGGCATAAATATAGACACATAGACACCAACAGGCCCCGGTGTGTGATGTTCCCTTTCCCATGTCCATGTGTTCTCGTTGTTTAACTCTCACTTGTGAGTGAGAACATGTGGTGCTTGGTTTTCTGCTCTTGTGTAAGTTTGCTGAGGATGATGGTTTCCAGCTTCATCCATGTCCCTGCAAAGGACATGAACTCATCCTTTTATATGGCTGCGTAGTATTCCATGGTGTGTATGTGCCACATTTTCTTTATCCAGTGTATCACTGGATGAATAGAACAGAACAGAGAACCCAGAAATAAAGTCACACATCTACAATTATCTGATCTTTAACAAAGTTGACAAAAATAAGCAATGGGAAAGAACTCTCTATTCAAGAAATGGTACTAGGATAGCAGGCTAGCCATATACACAAGAATGAAACTGAATCTTTAAATTTTACCATATACAAAAATTAACTCAAGATGGATTAATTTAAACCTCAAACTACGAAAATCCTAGAAGAGCAGCCAGGTACAGTGGCTCATGCCTGTAATCCCAGCACTTCAGGAGGCCGAGGCGGGTGGATCACGAGGTCAGGAGATTGAGACCATCCTGGCTAACATGGTGAAACCCCGTCTCTACTAAAAATACAAAAAATTAGCCGGGGGTGGTGACACGAACCTGTAGTCCCAGCTACTCAGGAGGCTGAGGCAAGAGAATTGCTTGAACCCGGGAGGCAGAGGTTACAGTGAGCTGAGATTGCACCACTGCACCCCAGCCTGGGCAACAGAGCAAGACTCCATCTTAAAAAAAAATTAAAAAAAAAATTCCTAGAAGAAACCTAGGAAATACTCATCTCAACATTGGCCCTGGCAAAGAATTTATGGCTAAGTCCCCAAAAGCAATTGCAACAAAAACCAAAATTGACAAATGGGACCTAATTAGGCAAAAGAGCTTCTCCACAGCAAAATCAAGCATCAAGAGAGTAAACAAACGACTTACAGAATGGGAGAAAATATTTGCAAACTATGCATCCAACAAACGTTTAATTTTCAGAATCTAGAAGGAACTTAAATAAATCAGCAAGCAAAAACAAATAATCCCATTTTAAAAAGGGCAAAATACATGAACAGACCCTTCTCAAAATAAGACATACACGTGGGCAACAAACAAACGAAAAAATGTTTCACATCACTAATCATCAGAGAAATGCCAATTAAAATCACAATGAGATACCATCTCAAACCAGTCAGAATAGCTATTATTAAAAAGTCAAAAAGTAACAGATGCTGGCAAGGCTGCAGAGAAAAGGAAATGCTTATACATTGTTGATGGAAATGTAAATTAGTTCAGTCACTGTGAAAAGCAGTTTGGAGATTCCCTCAAAGAACTTTTTCTTTAATTATTATACTTTAAGTTCTGTGGTACATGTGCAGAATATGGAATTTTGTTACATAGGTATACATGTGCCATGGTGGTTTTCTGCACCCATCAGCCTGTCATCTACATTAGGTATTTCTCCTAATGCTATCCCTCCCCTAGACCCCACTCCCCAACAGGCCTTGGTGTATGATGTTCCCCTTCCCGTGTCCATGTGTTCTCATTGTTCAACTCCCACTTATGAGTGAGAACATGTGGTGCTTGGTTTTCTGTTCTTGTGTAAGTTTGCTGAGAATGATGGTTTCCAGCTTCATCCATGTCCCAAAGGATATGAACTCATCTTTTTTATGATTGCATAGTATTCCATGTATATATGTGTCACATTTTCTTTATCCAGTCTATCACTGATGGGCATTTGGGTTGGTTCCAAGTCTTTGCTATTGTGAACAGTGCTGCAATAGACATACGTGTGCAAGTGTCTTTATAGCAGCATGATTTATAATCCTTTGGGTATATACCCGGTAATGGGATCACTGGGTCAAATGGTATTTCTAGTTCTAGATCCTTGAGGAATTGCCATACTGTCTTCCACAATGGTTGAACTAATTGACACTCCCACCAACAGTGTAAAAGCATTCCTATTTCTCCACATCCTCTCTAGCATCTGTTGTTTCCTGACTTTTTAATGATCACCATTCTAACAGGTGTGAGATGGTATCTCATTGTGATTTTGGTTTGCATTTCTCTGACTAGTGATGAGCATTTTTTCTTGTATCTGTTGGCTGCATAAATGTCTTCTAAGAAAAGTCTGTTCATATCCTTTGCCCACTTGTTGGTGAGGTTGTTTGTTTTTTTCTTGTAAATTTAAGTTCTTTGTAGATTGTGGATATTAGTCCTTTGTCAGATGGATAGATTGCAAAAATATTCTCCCATTCTGCAGATTGCTTGTTCACTCTGATGATAGATTATTTTGCTGTGCAGAAGCTCCTTAGTTGAATTAGATCCCATTTGTCTATTTTGGCTTTTGTTGCTATTGCTTTTGGTGTTTTAGTAATGAAGTCTTTGCCCATGCCTATGTCCTGAATAGTATTGCCTAGGTTTTCTTCTAGGGTTTTTATGGCTTTTGGTCTTATGTTTAAGTCTTTAATCCATCTTGAGTTAATTTTTGTATAAAGTGTAAGGAAGGGATGAATTTTTAAAAGAGAACTACCATTTGACCCAGTAATCCCATTACTAGGTATATGCCCAAAGGAAAATCATTCTACACAAAAGACTCATATATTCATGTTCATCACAGTTCTATTCATAATAGCAAATGCATGGAATTAACCTAGATGCCTGTCAACAGTGGATTGGATAAAGAAAATGTGATATATAGATACTCATGGAATACTAAGATTGCAGCCATAAAAAAGAACAAGATCATGTCCTTTGCAGCAGCATGGAAGCAACTGGCAGCTATTATCCTAAGCAAATTAAGGCAGAGACAGAAAACTAAATAAGGCCTTTTCTCGCTTAGAAGTGGGAACTAAA
Organism: Mandrillus leucophaeus; assembly: GCF_000951045.1. Classification (NCBI taxonomy): domain Eukaryota; kingdom Metazoa; phylum Chordata; class Mammalia; order Primates; family Cercopithecidae; genus Mandrillus; species Mandrillus leucophaeus. The sequence continues at coordinate 690,598 of NW_012099222.1, forward strand.
CATTTAGTACAAATGAACATAAAGATGGAAACAATAGACACTGGGAACTACTACTGGCAGGGGTAGGGGAAATGGGCTGAAAAACTACCTATTGGGTACTATGCTCACTACCTGAGTGATAGGATCATCTGTAGTACCCCAAACCTCAGCAACACAAAATATACCTGTGTAACAAACCAGTACGTATACTCGCTGAATCTAAAATAAAGTTGAAATTATTTTTAAAAACGCCATTATTATCCTGTACCCAACAAACATACTAGGATTATAGGGAACAGAGAAACCGGTCTTTAATTGGGAGAATGGAAGGAAAGTGGTCATCTTAGCAAGATAATTGCTTACTTAGCCTGTCTTTCTGATTCTCTTTTTCTTTGTGACTGTTCTTTTCTACTGTTGGGTCCCAAGACCTCACTGCTTTTCTGGACTTTCTCCCAGAACAAAAACAATTGTTGATCTATAGCTCTGTCACCCTTGATAGAAATTCATTCACTGGTATGGGAAGACAGGAGAATCATGACCTTCTCATACTTAACACATTTTTCTTTGAAGAGGCTGTTTCATCCATGCGATGGTTATTTATAGACCAGCAGAGCAAACTGGGAGGGCAAGACCTGAAGAAATGGATGTTCCCCCCTGGAGAGGGCAGGCTTAGGGAAAAGGAGTGCAGTGCAAATAAGTTTGTCAGGTGGGGCATGGAATCCAACAGGCATAGCAAGGAGTGGGGAGGCTGAGAATATGAGTAGAGGGTAGTGATAGGGTTAGGCAGTATAGGCTAATTTGAATACTAGCCTGGTGATTTGAATACTACCTCCGATATTTGATAGAATGTATATAATATGGGAAATATTATGCTTATCCCTATATTCATCCTACAGTATCTAGGGATGTTCTAAAAATGAATTATTGTAGGCTATGCACTAGCCATACCTCTTTCTCAATGTATTCTTTCCTGTATCTCTGTCCTCACTGCTCTACATTCCCTCTGGTTCGCCGCCACCACTGCCTCCACTCCCACATCATGGTGATTGCTGGACAGCCAACCCAGAGCCTCAGTACTGAGGAGTTTTGCTGTCACAAACCACCTTGTAGCCAAGACACTCAGCAGAGAATTGTGGGGTGGAGTGTGGTTGTTTTTAGAACCCAGCTCATGTGAGGAAACTGGGGAGAACTGGCAAGATGACAGTAAGTGAGAGGGCAAAAACCCCTCAAAGCTGGGGTTCAAAGGAGGAGTTACAGAAGTGAGGCAGGGATAAGAAATTCTATTTTTCCAAGTATTTGCTGCTTACCCTGGGGAAGCATTTTCTTTCTAGACCTACTGCCTGGTTGTAAAACTTTGCATTGGCTGATGAAATGCATGGAAGTGGTTGGTGTTGCTTCTGGGAAGAAGCTCTAAGAGTGAACATTGTTAATCTGTGTTCTCCCTTCATTCTATCTGCTACAATGACCATAAATGATCCAGAATAGAAACTATTTCATCATCCTTAGTCCCAAAGACAATAAGGAGGGGAGAGAGAGATATTCATATCATAACATAGCAACTCAACTTCTGTTATGAGTCCCTGTGATTCTGTGGGTCATTTGTTATCTTGCCTCAACCTAGCTTAACCTAACTGTTACACGATTACAAAAGTGCCAGTCACAAGGTACTTCTAGCCATTGATGAAAAATTTTCAAGTTATGTGAGTGTGCATACACATGTGTGCACATGTATGTGTGTAATAAAATAATGCACAGGAAAACAAGTCGACAGTAACAATGATGACATACTGGAGAACTAATCCAGTAAAAAGAGAAAAACTAAAAATTTGGTGTGGTTGTATAACAGCAATACTGATTGCAGTCATTTTCATGAACTGCCTACCATTTGAGGCTAATTTGTATGCAGTATAATAAAAATTATGCATAGCATTAAAATATGCACCTGATTAACTCTGTTGTGGGTTTTGTTTAATTACAACAATAACCTCTATATGTGGATATTCAATCTTTGTAATTTGTTTTTCATGTAGCAATTTAAAATAATCTGCAAAATCATTCCCATTAAAAGGATCAAATTAGGAAGCATGCTGTTGGGTGAGTGTATAGAACAGAAGGAAGATGGGCAACTACGAAGAGAAAAATGGGCTCTGCATAGATGAATAGGATGTCTGACTTTGGCCAAAACCATGTAAACATTTGTTTATTAAATTGCATTTCCTCTAAGTTCAGTCACAGGCTTTTATCACTCTATGCTATTTTCCTAGTCAATCTCGTCTATACTCATGGCTTTGAATGGCAATTGACCCCCAAAATTGCATCTCCAGTCCATATAACTTCTAGGAACTCTGTGCCTTCAGATCCAATGGACTATTCACCAGTTTTATTTTAGTATCTCGAAGGTACCCCAACCTCAACATCTTAGACAGTTGAAAACACTGTCTAATAAATACAAACATAAACTGGTTCTCTTTTCCTCTCAGATGTCCAATCTATATTCAACCACTGATAATTTTACCCTCTTTTTCTTTACGGT
>NW_012099222.1:693284-705310 GCF_000951045.1 Mandrillus leucophaeus
GCCAGGATGGTCTCGATCTCCTGACCTCGTGATCCGCCCGTCTCGGCCTCCCAAAGTGCTGGGATTACAGGCTTGAGTCACCGCGCCCGGCGATTTTAACTAGTTTTAATTGATTCTTTTATTTACATCTATGTTCTTACCACCCTAGTTCAAATTGTTATCTTCAGCCTGAAGGAGCCTAACTGGTCTTCCGACATCTGCTATGCCACTTCCAGTTTACTGTCCACATTGCAGTTCAGGTGATTTGTATCAAAGTGCAGATATAATGATTATCTCACTTCATTGTTTAAAACCATTAAGTTGTTTCCCACTGCTCGTATGCCCAATATTAAATAAGTTGACCTGTATTAGACATCTGTGAGTTCCATCTCTGTTCATCGCCCACTCTGTTTCCAAAGTGCCTCTCCTCAGTCTGTTGGGTTTTCTATCACTTGGCTCCATTCCCCTCACAAGAGGAGCATAGGGCCCAACCTGCGACATCAAGGTACTCCAGTGATTGGTTCAGAGTTGGATGTTATATCCCAAGTGTGGATCAATGAGATCCTCCTTTGTCTGTCAATATGAATTCTAGGAGAAAGAGAACCTCTCGTCTTCTGAGATAACAGTTTTTAGGTATGTTCTATGTTCAGTATATTTTACAGTGGGGTGGAGAAAAGGCTGTCTGAGAATGAAGCTAATGCAAAGGAGAAGTGGGTCAGGAGATGCAGAAAAAAGACAGATGATTGGTGACATTTGTTTGAGCCATTGCTGGAAGCCAGTGCCAGATCTTGGACTTCTCATTTACATCAGTCTGTATATTTCTTTTCAATTTAGGTTCATTTATATGGAGTTAATATCATAACTAAAAGTTTCCTTCTTATTTTTTATTCGAGTCAAGTCTCCGCCACCTCATACCCGGTGAACTCCTTCAGTTAGGCTTAAACGTGACTTTTTAAGGAAAATGCTTCCTAACCCCAAACAAGATAAGATGTCTCCATTATGTTTGCTCATACTAACTTGTTTCCATTTGAATTATATGTCTATTTATACATTTATGTCTATGATTTTATGATTCTTTGTGTCTCCATGCGCCTCTAAGCCCCATGAGGGCAGCAGTAATGTCTATTTTTTCCTCTACCAGATGCTTGGTGCCTCACACAGTGCTTGACAATAGATATTTGTTGAATAGATGAATGAATGAACACAGATTTACTTGGTACTATGCGCTGGGCTAAGTGTTTGTACATACATTACCACATTTAAGCCTCCCAACAATCTGGTGGCAAATGCTCTGTGACCTATTTGTAAATGTGGAAACTCATGCATGAATATATTGAAAACACTGTCTAGTAAATACAAAGAGAGATTCAGGATATAAAATAAGATCTTGTTTCAAATGCAGAGTTCCTTTTCTTATGCTGCCTTCTAAGGAGCTCTTAAATGTCTATTTGCATTTTCTCTTCCCACAAAATGCTTATCTTTATTCTGATTCCTACAGTATTTTACTCTGTTCTTCTATTTAAATTGTTGGATCATTAAGTTTAACACATTCCAGGAATATTTTCAGCCTCACCTGGAACACCTACAGGCTGTTTGAAACACTCCCTTCACCTAATGTGACTTTCAAGATCCAGAAGAAAGAATGTCTTTTGGAGTAATGGCCCTGGTTTGGGAGTATAGGGGAAGGGCGTGTCCTGAGGTTTTCCATATTTTTCTATATTGGTCAGTGACTTCCTGTATACCCCCAAAGCTGACCATGAGTGGAAGAGAATAGAGAGGAGAGAACAAAGAAAGATTGGGAGAGTGGAGGAGAAGGCGGAGGATGCCTATTGCCATTGAACTGGAATCCCTGAAGTCTCAAACACTTCAATGCCCTTCACAGTTTCTCCAGTGGCCCAGTGTCTGGATAATCTGGTCTTATGCACATTTTAATAATCCATTGAATAATACGCATTCAATGGCAGAAGTTCATACCTAGTAAAGTCATGCTAGAGAGTTCAGGGACATTGATAACCTCCTTGGTACATAGTACTCAGAACTATAACAATAAATGTTGGAAGTAAATGCTCAGGGTGTAAAGAGGCTACAGAAATAAAAGAATTCTGGAAATATCTGAAAATGCCAAAAAGACTTGCAGAAGGGCTACCCAAAGAAATCAGCCTTCAAATTCTTTGTTGTATATCAGTGACCAGCTAAGGAGCTTTTGCCAGAGAGTAAATCAATGCACTGCTTCTTTCATTGAGACATGCTTGCTATTAAAAAAAAAAAAAAAAAAAAAAAGGAAGCGAAACCAAAGGGGGGGAAAGAATAAACTTGATGCTGGCATTAACTTATGTTATCTCAAATGGTAACAAGTTCACTGACCAGCACTGGCCTGCAATCACCCTTTGAGTAGCCATGGCCTTGAAAATTGGTTTGCAATGCTGGCTGTATGTTAGAAGAACCTGGGAGGACTTACAATCTACCCATGCCTGAATGACTGCTCCAGAGTTTCTAATTTAATGAGTCTTGGGTGATGTCCAAGTGATTTTGCTGAGCAGTCAACGCCAAGAACCACTGGCCTCAATTGTAGCAGGAACAGAAGACGTGAATTCCTGATGCTGACCTTTGGGGAAAGCACTGGTATTCGTGTATAGCTGACATAGGTGGAGATGTCTTTTGAAAGACTTTTTGTTTCTTGGAGCTTTTATTAGCTATGTAGGGAAGGAAATAGAACTGAACAGTTACTAAGAAAGAGAGATAGGTGACGTGTTGGGAGAAAGAACACCTACAGGCTGTTCGAAATACTCTTCAAGAAATCTGAATTTAACAGAAGAAGAGTGTCTGGGATGCTACCCCCATGCACAGGCAGAATGATACAGGGGAGGCAGTTGAAGGATAAAAAAATTGTCATAATGGTCTTAATTTTTTTTCCCTCCTCCATAGTAGTTTTCTGGGATGGATGGGACTATCGCTCACATCAAAAGAGGGAAAAGTGAGGATTCAGGAGGCAAGAGCTATAAATACAGCAGCCTGGAGAACAAGGGGAAATCTGTCATCTATTTGAAATACCTAAGTTCAGAGTTGAACCTGGAAAATATGTAGTTCAGAGTTAATGAATGGATAGAGCAGACTGCCAGTTGTTTAGACCATCCATCACTCCAGCCATAAAAATTCACAAAGCACCAGCCATTATTTACCTCACCCACTAAATGAGGATGGAATTCAAAGTTAAAACTTATAAATACTGGTAATGCAATTGCGATGAACTTCCTTAAATCCTTGGCTTAAAACTGGTAGTCTGAGATCCTGCATTCCAGAAAACCTCATTTTGGAGGCCAGACTGATATCCTTGGCAGCATCGTGTTGCCACACTCACTGTGAGATTCCTTCCTAGCAAACATTCGAAAAGAAAGTGTCATTACGTTCTGTCCTTTGCATTCTCATGTACTGGCATATTAAGAGTATTTGTAAGGCTGGGAGCAGTGACTCATGCCTGTAATCCCAGCACTTTGGGAGGCCAAGGCGGGCTGATCATGAGGTCAGGCAATTGAGACCATCCTGGCTAACACAGTGAAACCCTGTCTCTACTAAAAATACAGAAAATTGGCCCGGCGTGGTGGTGGGCACCTGCAGTCCCAACTACTCGGGAGGCAAGTAGCATGGCACATAGAGAACTGTGTAGGCTTTAGACCCTGATCCTTTAACTTACTAATAGGACCTTGGATACATTCATTGACTTATTCATATATTGATTTCCTTATGTGGGAAGAGGATAATCTCTATCTCTTTACGGTCATGGTAAAGATTTAATATGGGCTTAATTCTGCTTTTGAGCCAGCTGCATTTAGTAGGGTGCAAGTAGGAAGCAACTATTTTTTTTTCTCAGTATTGGCTTTAGAATCTGATGTGCTGAAACTCCCTTTCCCACCCCCCAATAATGGTTCAGGCAAATGTTCTAGCTATTCTTAACACTTCCTGACATCTAAAAGTCTCATCTTAAGAAGTCTTGTCTAGTATTACATCAAAATGTCAATTTGTCCTACAATCTTCCCCTCCTCTAGATCAGGGCCTCAACTCTGTCCTGCTGCCTCTTCCATTGCTCTGGGCTTCTGGGCTTTTTCAGGATTGTGATGGGGAAAAGAGAGTAAGGGGGAAGGTCTCACTTAGTGCTGTAGTTACTTAACTTGAGGCTTTCTGTGTGACAGATACTCAAGTGCTGATGCTTTTCCTTGCAGGGTGCTTTGGTGGGCTCTTCTGGGGACAAAAGAAAGCACAACAAAAAAAGGAAATGAAGGGTGTATGCAAACCCCAAAATGACTCATGCCTGGATTTAAACAAAGGGTACAATGACAGGTTGTAGACCTGAGAACATTTGCTGTTTTACTACAGAAATTGTTATTAATATTATGAAATAATTCAAACATAAACATTCATTTGCTTTCTCTTCGTCTGCTTCATTCTTCATAACGTATATAGGTTTCCTCTTTTTTTTTTGCTTTTTATATTGTGGTAAATGTACATAATTTAATATTTATCATTTTAGCCCATTTTAGGTGTACAGTTCAGTGGCATTAAGAACATTCACATTATTGTGCAACCATCATGCCATTTCTTTCTGGAATTTTCTCATCTTCCTAAACTGAAATTTTGTACCCATTGAACACTGGCTCCCCATTCTTGCCTGCCCTCAGCCTCTGGCAACCACCATTCTGCTCACTTTCTGTATCTACGAATGTGGCAACTCCATGTACCTCACATAAATGGAATCATATGGTATTTGTCATTTTGTGACTGGTTTATTCCACTTAGTATAATGTTCTCAAGGTTCATTCATGTTGTAGCCTATGTCAGAATTTCTTTCCTTTTAAAGCTGAATGATATTCCATCATATGCATATATCATGATATATGCATATCCATCCATTGATACATGGGTTGTTTCTACCTTTCTTATCTCTCAAATGTCATTTTAGATAAAAGTCCATGCCATAAATATTTATCAGTTGTTGGAAACACCCTGTCAATGGAGGAGTCCTGTTTCCTGTCCCATCTCTTTCTCCTTTCTTCTACATGGTGAACAAGCACTGTGTAGTGATTTGACCCCTGTTCTCTGGGAGACACTTAATGCTCAAGGAAGGAACCTGGTAAAACCATGCTTTCTTCACAACGTGCCTCCCCTGACACACCTCAGTCAAATATGCACTTTGGATTGTCAAGACTGGTATTACCTAACTGAACTGGGTCCGTTAGCCCATGTTGAACTGAAGGCCAAACACTGCAGCACCTGATTTTTGTAGAGAGAAAGGGTTATTGCAAGATGGCTGAGGAAGGAGACAGAAGATGGGCTCAAATCCATCCTCCCTCTTCAGCTCACAAGTTGTATATTTAAGGGCCGCAGTTTTAGGAGTAGGGTCTCAGGTTGGTTAAGGACTGGTGGAGGATAAAGGGAAGTTAGGAAAGCCTCTTGGGCATGTGCACTTATCCTGTCATATCTCTTCATAGGTTGAGAATGTACATTAAGAGGGGATTGGTATGGAACATGTGGAAATTTGGGCTGTGCTGTCAAAAGTTCACCCAGTGGGCAAGCAAATCTTGGTACAAGCTCCGGTCAGACATATTGATTCTGGCCAGCTTCAACTGGCCCTGTGGTCCTGTAAATAGATATCCTGAAAAACAAACTCATAAATTTTGTTAGTCACCAGTCCCCTTTAACCCTGCTCTTTGGTCTATTTCACGCTGCAAGGCACAATTTCACTGAGACGTGCAGATACTGGGCATTGAGAGCTTGGTCTTGTCCAGCAGGATGGTCCACAAATGCCTGCTGCAATGCTGCCTGTTCCAGGGTGTGGTGACCCTAGAGTGGTTATTCCTTGGCTTGTGTTAATCTCTTTCAGTAAATCTCATGCTTTTCTTTGTTTTGTCTATCCCAAGCAGATTTTTTTTTCACTTACAACTGAATCACATGGACTAATGTCTGTATTCTTCCTGTCTCTCTTCTCCAGCATGTTTTGTTCTCAGATGTATCCTCTGAGGCATCCACCAGTTTTGCTCAGTACCCTTTAGTCAGCATCCCTTAGGGCTAAAGGGATTGTAAACTCCAAGCTGCACTTTGAAATCTAGCTGACTGCTGCTCTCCACACTGGCTCCCATCTAAGCCCTGGGTAATTTAAGTTGACTCTGGTCTCCAAAGCCAGCAGACACAGTACATCCACTCAGGCATTTACAGTGAAAAATACTCATGGTTCTCAGATAGTGGTATATAAAAGCACGGAGCAAATGTCAACAGCCTGAGTGCATGATCACCTTTCAAAAAACCATCATTTTTCTCTCATTTTTTCAGCAAGTTATGCCTCTGAAGCTCATACCTTGCCTAGAAAAGCAGAACATACACAACACAATTCATGCCTTAGTGATTGGACACGTTTGACCCTGAAAGGTGTCTTGAGATTTTATTCTCTTTCCTGTTGGCTGAATTTCATACTTCAACTGCTTCTTTATTTCAACTTTCTTCAGTGGATGTGGGATTCATCTTCCCCCCAGCTCCCCTTTAATGGTTTAGGAGTTGAAGGTTTTTGTTATTTTCTTCCTTAACTTTTTTTAATCCCTAGGAAGGATGTGTCAAACAAAGACGGGTTCACAGACTTGGCTCTTTGGGAACTGAACTGCTGGGCCACTGGGCCATGATCTTCCCTTGGCATTTTCTATAAGGGATATATTAAGACTAGAGCTTAATACCTCAGTCACGTCCCTGCTCTTCTGCTTAAATTTGGCAAAGAGCCTAGCATTGAAGTCCTCATTTCTACCAGGTTATCATGCTCTCCTTTATTGAACTGTTGTATTTACAAGAGCTAGAGAGATGAAGATCCACTTGTCAATAATAATGGTAATACTATCATTTACTGAGCATCTGCTTGTGCAAGATATTTTACATGCAGGAGCTGTAAGCCCTACTTGCAAGATGGGATTGTCTTATCCCTGTTTATAGATGAGGCTCACAGAAGAAGTCAATAGATTTGCCTAAAATCACACAGCTAGGAAGTAATATGACAAAGTTTCAAATTCGGAGCTTCTAATTCTTTTAAAAATACAGGTATGACATGAAGTATAATTGGCAAAGACAGGCCCTTTTGGAAAATACTTTATAACTCCTATATCAAAAGGCAAAAGAAGGAGGAGTGTTTACTCTTTATCATGTGGGTGTGTCCTGGGACTTTGGTGTTCTACACCCCCACTACCCACCTAGACAGGCTGCCTTTCAGCTGTGTCTGCAGGCACTATGTGTTGAGAATGAATAGCCTCATGACTGTGTCCCTCACACATGACAGTGCTTAGCCCACTACCCTGTCTCATTGCCTGCAGGTCGCCAGCTACACTGTTGCTGTTTTGTAAGCCTTATTCCTGTAACCAATCCAAATGGCAATTTAGATATCTCCCTGTCATAAAATAGTTGATCACAAAAAAGAATTAAATTCAGTGAATGACTTTCAGTTCTCACAATAGTAAGGTTAGGAAAAAAAAAATCCCTTTCTGTTTGGAAACACAGTCGAGTACTTGTCGGAATTAAGAATGACTTACATTCATACCATTTGGGAGTCATGTGCACTGACTCTCGGAAAGAAAAAGTGATTCATCATAGATGGGTGTGGCATTTGCCATGAAGATGCCCGTCATGCGCACCTGCCAGAGTTGTCTGGTGAAGGCACAGAGAACTGCTTAGGCAACTATCTTAGCTGTCCTTCACCAGAGCTTTCCAGAAGGTCTCTCATAGCTTCCTAATTAGTACTTGGTGGCTTTTTCTGTCTGCTTTCTGGTGACCAATACCCCCTCCTCCAAACTCTGTCCTCTATTTAATTTCTGTGACACTGCAATATCCTGAGGTCATGTTCGTTGCCTCTTCACTATGACTTCTTTAAGTCCCCTAAATGATAGCATTTTCCAAGGTTCTGTCCCAGGCCCCTGGGGCTTCTCTGGACACATTCTACGGCTTCCACAGCCTAGAGAATCACTGTCTCTGGCTTCCCCAGGCCTCTGCCCTGAGGGTCAGGTCTCAGTTCCCAGTCCCTCCTTATGAATTTCCTCGTGTGTGAGCATCACCAGCTATGAAATTCCTTTGAGCTCCTTTCCCTCTATCTAGCTGGATATTGTCATTCCACTGGCCTTTCCTCATCCCAGGGGCTGACTTGGCCAGCATCAATCCTCTAAGGGGCCTATCCTTAGGGTCCTGTCTTCTTTCTGCTGCCCTGGATTTCTGGTGTCTCCTACCGTGTGAATTCAGTTCCATACCATGGTCCCCCACCCAGCCATGCCTAAGAGGTGATTTTCTGCATTAGATGCTAAACTCTGGTTCAACATTATAGTCCCTGTAATACTTGGCACATTATCCTACACACAGTAGAGTCTCCATGAGTAGTTCAGTTTAATTTAGCAAACTGTCAACAAATTGATGCAATGAATACCAGCATCGAGGTAACACCAGATAGGGGGTGTTAAAGATCCTAGAAAGAAAGAGAAAAAAGAGGGAAATTTTAATGAACTACATTGAAAAGAAACTGTCATTTAAATGTCTGTGGAAGTTTATTCATTCTTATACTGTGGAAATGTTTTGGATCCATGTTTACTATGTGAAGAAGCGAAGATTGAGAGAAAGTATGTCAGTTTCTTGAAATGATTTTTTTTCCTCATTCACAAAGTTTGTCTTAAAGCCTGAATTAAGTATGACTACAGGATTAAGTTATTAACTCTGTAGAAACAGTCTCTCATTAAGTGTTCTCTTTCTTTTCCTTTGTAGGGGTCTTCAGGGTACATTGGGTGTTGAGGCTTTATACCACACCATTTAGCAAACACCATCTAGCATTTTTTTGGTTATCATTTTCCTGGGTAATTTGGGTTTCCCATGATTATCGGCATGATCGCTGAGGATTGAACAGTGACTTATTTCCTGTTTTTGCACAGGCTCAACCTAAGCTGAATTAAGATACTTACCAAACAAGCTAATAATGTGACATCCCTTCCAACCAATAGTCTCTAAACATTTAATGGAAATGACGATAAACTGATCTTCGATTAACATATTTTATTTTGAAACATGTTTATTTACTCATTTCACCTGGCACAAGCAGAGTCAATGTTGTGAAAACAATTCCACAAAAACACTTATCTATAGTTCTGTTCTCTTTTCAGCTCTCTTTGATTTCCTGAAGCTGAAGTGTCTTCCTTGGGAGACATATTATAGAATTCGAAATGTATATAAAAATAAACCCTTCGTTTTTGCTAAATAGTTCTAAAACTACTAGGCATAAAACCACTTTCAAATATTGCTGACTCTGAGTGTTAACCTCAGCCAAGTGTCAGCGGGCTGGTTTGGTTGCAACTTGCAGAAATGTCAATAGAGACATGCAGCCCTAGTAAGGAATATCTACATATTTTGTATATTTGAGGATACTTCCTAGATCAGTGGCAGAAGAACCAATTTACATTTCTCTGGGGATGACACGTGTGGAAGTCTGAAATTAACTGGCCCTATATTTCCAACGTGTTTCAATGATAGTTTTGCGTACATGGTGGATCGGCACCTTCTGCAGCTGCTGGCCTGTCCTAAGTTGAAACCAGCTCTGACTTGGGGCTCACTTCTGCATTCACTCCTCCTTCTGGCCTGACATTCTTTTTCTTTCTACTTACACTACATCTTTTCCTCTCTATAATGCCTCCTTTAACTCCTTTAGTATTTTAGCAATTCAGTCATAAATCCTCCTAGAAATTGTCTTTTATAGTAGACCTGTTTTAAGTTCTTGGCCCAGTCCCTGATCTGAAATTGCTTAACCCCATACCTCACAGCCACTTTTGAGGTCATAAGACCCTTCGCTGTGGCCAGTTCTAATTGAACTTGGTGAAAATCATAGCTACCTGATTCACGATCCAGCACAGGTGAGTTGCCTGAACCAATGCCATTCTCTCACAAAGGAATTTGGAATCGAGATAGTTTGGGATTGAGCCACTCAGATGGTGGCAGACACTCATGAAAGATCACATAAGGTCAGAACCATGTATCCAAGCACAGTCAAGTGCAATCAGATGAAGCCAGGCCAAGAGCAGAGAAAGAGAGCCAGAGAGAGGAGAAACCACGTGATTCCTGAGAATGGATAACTTCTCTGATTTTCAAATTTCTGTCTGTCCTTTTTTACCCTAGATACATTTTATTCTTTGGCTTTAGATGGCCCTGAGAAGTATTACTCTTAGAATAGTAGCTTTCTATTTCTAGAGAACTATTATATCTAGAGAGTAGTTTCTCTCATTTCTCTAGCTCTTCTTTGTCCTTATGCTACCTTGAGGCAATTTCTGTTTCTGTCAACAAAATAATCTTCAACCAAAGCCCCTTTCTTCTTTCTGCCTTCGTGGCAGGCTAGTTGAGTGACTTCTGGGCACAACCTTTCTTCTCCTCACCACCTGCTCCAGCCACAGCCTAGACCCCTGGGAACGATGTTGGTGACTAAAAGTCGCTTGCCTGCTTTATTAATTAAGGTAATTAATGATAACTGCCTAACAGTCAACCCTCCAAAGCCTCAGTAGCTTCACTGAGCGGAAGTATATTTCTCATTCACATAAAATCCGATGTGGGTTAGCCAGCCCTTTTCCATCACTAACTGGATCCACCATCTGGAATACAGTGTTGGCCCAGGAAGGAAAAGGGAAGTGGAGGAGGCAGAACAACTCTAAACTGCATTGGGTTGGGATTGACACATGCCACTGTCACTTCCACTTACAACCCACTGGCCAGATCTCAGTGTGTAGTTTCATCCCAACTCTACAGAAGTTTGGAAAATACAGAGAGAACAAGGTGAGTACTGGCTGTTTACACTGTAGTCATATTTGCCTGATGGGCCCAATGGCTTGGTTGGATGCTTAAACAGTTGTTTGTGGAGAAGCTTGGTGGGTGAGCTCCTGTTTTGGGTCACTTAGTGTCCTTCAGCCAGTGCAGCTGTTCAAGGAGGTACACAGAGGAGGCAGCGAGACCTGGGAGGTAGAAGCATGAACTCTCAGGAGCACGACCACGTGTCACCCTGATCAAACACTTCTTCACCAGACCTGGGGAAGCTGGACTGCCAGATTTCCTGGAATATTCTCCAGATCTCCCTGTACTTGCCCCTCTCCCAGTCACACTTTATAAACCTTGTGCATGTCATGCATCAAAGAAGTGACCACAAAGGCTCATTATTTTTACAAAACAGTTTAACAGAACTTACACCTCGAGATGGCTGCTGATCAGAAGGGCGATATAGCAAATGATTGAGAATGTGGGCTCTTGTATCAGACTTTCTTAGCTGAAATCGCAGCTCTGCCATTTTCTAGTTGCATGACTTTTGTCTTAAGTTATTTAATCTTTATATGCCTCTGTTTTCTCCTTTGCAAAATGAGAATAATAATAGTACTTACCTCCTAGATTTGTTGCAAGGATTAAATAGGCTAATACCTGCAAAATACTTTGAGTAGTGCTTGACACATGGCACATGTTAGGCATTCTTGTTACTATTTAAAGCAGATGTGCTGAGAGAGTATACAGTTATTTTAAGCACATTTGGAAATTTCTCCAAGCAGTTCTTTCAAATTTAAGTCATGATCGTGTAAGATTGACATCTCAGACTCCTTTTGAGGTGATTAACTGAAGATGTCATGCATCCATTCAACAACTATCCTCTATACACTCTAGACTCCAGCCTGACTAAACTACTTTTCTTTCTCTCAGTGAACTGATAGTCTCCACTCTACCCACATCTGCACTTCTGTGCCTGTAAATGCTGCCTTTTCCTCCAGTACTATGGAAGAATGAGTCTTGCTCCCATCTAGGTTTTGCCTGTCTTCTTATGCCCCAGATCCGATCCCCTGTCATCCTAATAAAGACTTTGCTTCCTCAACTCTCCCATCTCTCTTGTACCATCAGTTTCCCCTGACAGTTTCTCCTGACTACTTTCCTTTTGTCAATCAAGTATTTTGTAATGTTTTTTGCCTTACAAAACATATTGTCTAGACCAAACATTTTCATCTATCACTTCATTTCTCTTTATTGCAAAA
>NW_012099223.1:0-1200 GCF_000951045.1 Mandrillus leucophaeus
GCCCTGGCTGGGGCTGGGGGTGGGGTGTACAGGAGGGTGGGCTCATCTGGCTTGAATTCCCACCCTGCCCTTACTCACTGGGTGACCTTGGACAAATTTCTCTCTTTGCCTTTTATGCTGAGTCTGCATCTGGGCTTGTGTGTGCCGGACCAATCAGGTCCTACATGCCTCCCCCACCCTCAAGCAGGGGGACTGCTGGCTTCATTTCTTTTTTCTGTTAAATCAGTATGACACCCCTTCATAGCTATTTATTTTTCTACATTAAAAATAGCTTAATTTTTTTCTGACTACATAAATACTATGTGCATATAAATAATACATTGCTTATTAGTAAGAATTTGAATTCATAGAGGTCTGGACAAGAAAGGAAACGTCAACCTGAAATTCTACCACTTTGAGATAACCATTGTTAACATCTGGATGACCATCTTTTCATATTTATATATATTACACACATTGATCATGTCATAGTCATGGGACCAAAATATTACAGGTTATTTTTATTGATGACTCCTTTCCTCCCATATCAGTGACCCCACACCCCATCCCTGCTGTGTACCCTAGTCAAGGTAGCCCATATGGCAACCTAGGGCTGGCCTTCTAGATTTTTCTCTGTTTTTTTTTTGTTGTTGTTGTTGTTTGTTTTGAGGCAGAGTCTCACTGTCACCCAGGCTGGAGTGCAGTGGCGTGATCTTGGTGCACTGCAACCTCTGCCTCCTGGATTCAACCAATTATTCTGCCTCAGCCTCCTGAGTAGCTGGGATTACAGACGTGTGCCACCACACCTGGCTAATTTTCATATTTTTAGTAGACACGGGGTCTCCGTATGTTGGCCAGGCTGGTCTCGAACTCCTGATCTCAGATGATCTGCCCGCCTCGGCCTCCCAAAGTGCTGGTACTACAGATATGAGCCACCGCACCCAGCCTCTTTATATGTATATATATATAGGATAGAATTCTACACAGACCTGTACACATGCAGGTGCATAACATGCATATGTATCAGAGCGGGGAGGCAGGCAGTCAATTCTTTCAATAAACGGATCGTCTATATCATGTTTTTGCATTTTGCTTCTCTCTCTCTGCAATGCCCTGTGGGAATCCTCCAAAATTTTTCACCTCTAGGTTCACCTCAGGTTCAATTTTGAATTTTGACACCTCTGATTTTTCTTTTTATTTCTTTCTTTTTTTTTTTTTTTT
>NW_012099224.1:0-1192 GCF_000951045.1 Mandrillus leucophaeus
GGATGACCCTACGTCTTGATATCCCTGAGGAAATCAGGAATAATGCCTATTTCCCTAGCATAATTAAAAATTGTGCCACCTTCACTTTTAAATGTGTCACAATTTTACAAAATGTATATGGTTACCCTAATCTATACTTACTTGTATTGATAAATTAATCTATGCTCTTCAGAAAGAATAGAGACAGTATCAAATTATTTTCTTGCCAATGCTCTTTCAATGGCCTGCAGTTAAGTGGGTTAGATATATTTTAATTCTGAACATTTAAAAAAATCACAAATTTCTATATTGGTTACTTCAATGCAAGATTTTATCTTATTATAAAACAGATATTAGTAATGTTTGTCCAAGTTATATTTAGATAAGCATATTTTCAAAATGAGAATGGCGTCCACATTTTCAAATATAATAAAAAGTCCTTTCTCAGCTGAGACACTTCCTTCACTTGTCTTCTGAGAAATAGCACTCTTCTTGCTTTTTATTTGCTGTGCTGTCTAAAACTTCTCAGGATTTTTGGTGGACATTTTTCCTATTTCTATTGAAATATTTGATTGGGTGCCCCAGGAAGCAATCCTTGGAGTATTTTCTGTGTCTACATAATCTCCCAACATAATCTCATTCAATACTATGATTATAGAAACTCTATGCAAGTTACTCCACCTTAATTTCAAATTTTTAGAACCAGTTGCTACAACATCTCAATTTTCATTCATAAATTTATTTATGTATTCTCTCACACAACAAATTTTTTTTTTTTTTGCCTGCTAATAATTCTCAGGCACTGTTCTATGTGCTGTAACAATAATCAAGACAGAGTCTTTGCTTTCATGGAGATTTCATTCTGAGAAACTAACAGGGATCTAAGATATGCCCAAAAACAGAACCCCTGATTCCCCAAACATTCTCACACATGCAAACATACACATGTACACACACATACACATGTACACGTACAGGCATTCATAGACACAAACCTGCATCTTCCCCAACAGTCCTCCATCTGAGGATATAACTCCACAATTCATCAAATGGCTCAGGCAAAGATATTGAATTCATTCCAGACTTCTTTGCTTATACCCCAAATCCTGTCAGCTTCATATTTAAAATACATTCTGAATCTCAGCAGTTCTCATAGCATCCATTTTCACCATTCTAGACCAAGCTTGGAATTTTGCAATAGCCTCCTTATTGT
>NW_012099225.1:0-1348 GCF_000951045.1 Mandrillus leucophaeus
TAGACAAAGACTTCACAACATTACTCAATAACTCACTTCTCTGATAAATTTTTAAAAATATTTTTGTTACATAATATTTTAATATGCACTGATATTGTAACCCATACATAAGGGATAAAGTATGGTGACATAATGAGCACCAGTGAAACCACCACCCAATTTAATAACGGGAGCACTACCAGTACCTTTGTAACTCCCTGAGTGCTTCCTTTCCACATCTCATCCTCATTGATAACATAGCACTCTCTATAAGCTAGCTTCAATGCTCCCCATCATAATTCAACTCAACTTCTTTTTGTTTGTTTGTTTTTTTGAGACGGAGTTTCACTCTTGTTGCCCAGGCTGAAGTGCAATAGCGCGATCTCGGCTCACCACAACCTCTGCCTCCAGGTTCTATCGATTCTTCTGCCTCAGTCTCCCGAGTAGCTGGGACTACAGGCATGCACCACCACGCCTGGCCAATTTTGTATTTTTAGTATAGATGGGGTTTCTCCATGTTGGTCAGGTTGATCTTGAACTCCCGACCTCAGGTGATCCACCCACCTTGGCCTCCCAAAGTGCTGGGATTACAGGCTTGAGCCACAGCACCCAGCCTCAAATTAATTTCTTCTGGCTTTTTTCTTTCCTCTGGAGATGAATATCTACAAAATATCTTTGCTTTCACTCACATATAAGTGATCATAGTATTTGGAGTAGATCTAGTTGCAAGTCCAGCTCTGCCTCAATCTTACTACTAACTGTATAACTGTAGTAGACAAGTTATTTAATTCTTCTGACCTGCAATTTCCTCATTTGTAAAGAAAAGATAATAATTTCTAATTTTTAGGGTTATCATAAGACTTAAATGAGTTAATGTATATAAAGCACTCATTACTTGCAGTTATTTTTATAGAAAGTTAATCATTGTAATCTTATGTGAGAATCTTTTTGCAAAGTGTAAAGGAAATTAAATTAGATGTCTGGCTAATTTCTTTCTTTGATAATGTTTGCTTCAAAAATAATTAGGCCGGGCGCTGTGGCACACGCCTGTAATCCCAGCACTTTGGGAGGCTGAGGCACGAGAATTGCTTGAACCTGGGAGGCGGAGGTTGCAGCGAGCCGAGATCCTGCCATTGCACTCCAGCCTGGGCAACAAGAGCAAAACTCTGTCTCAAAAATAAATGAATAAATAAATAAAAAATAAACATGGCTGAGCACAGTGACTCACATCTATAATGCCAGCACTTTGTGAGGCTGAGGCGGGCAGATCACTTTTCAGGAGTGATCACTTGAGGTTAGGACCAGTTTAGCCAACATGGTGAAACACTGTCTCTACTAAAAATACAAAAATTAGTCGAATATGGTGGTG
>NW_012099226.1:0-1118 GCF_000951045.1 Mandrillus leucophaeus
GGCTCATGCCTGTAATTCTAGCACTTTGGGAGGTCGAAGAAGGAGGATCACATCGGGCCAAGAGTTGGACAATAGATAGGGCAACATAGTGGGACCCTGTCTCTACAAAAATTAATTAGCCGGGAGTGGTGGCCCGCACCTGTAGTCCCAGCTACGCTACTGGGGAGGCTGAGGCAGGAGGATCTTTTAAAACTGATAGGTTGAGGTTTCAGTGAGTGCTGACTGCAACTCTGCATTCCAGCCTTGGTGACAGAGGGAGACCGTGACTCCAAAAAAGAAAGAAAAAGTAAAAAGGGACAGGTGAAATGAATTGAAATATTTCATTCAACCAAACATATACAAAATATTATTTCTTTTTTTTCCCAAGCCAAACTGTATCCAGCTTTATTAAAGATACTGTCCATAAACAATCATGGCATTTCAGGCAGGACATGGGCAGACAATCATTAACAGTATGCACCGACTTTCAAACTCCCTTCTTCAATGGACTACGAAAAATCAGAAAGCCACTGTAAAACCCAAATGAAGTCCTCATCTGATGCTCTGAACAGGGAAAGTTGAGAGTGAGGTTGATATTTCACATTTAGCATGTTGTTTAACAATGATTCACGAGCTGACCCTGACCTTCAGGAAATGAAATGAAAATGACAGAATTTTTCTGAAGATCCACAATCTAGAAACGGAACCACTGCTTTTTCGAGGGGTTCCATCTCAGTGGCATCACTGGAAAGTCCAGATTGCCTGACACACCAGTAGCCAATTATTGAAGGTCACGTCCCAACAGGTGTCTGGGCTTAAGGAAGTTAAGTCTATGCTGAAAGGTGGAAAGGGAGAAGAGGACATAAAAACGAATTTGTTTTTCCGTCCCACGAGGCTTTTGCGCCAAGGGGCCTTGGGTGTCAAAGTCAGGGAATCCCCCCTCCTGGGAGCCAAGAGCAAGTCTCCCAAAACTAGAAGGGAAAGGGGTTTTCCGCACGTCAATCCAGCTTCGGAGACGTTCTGTTAGTGACATATGCCCTTCCCCAAAAAGCACAATGAAGTGTTCTGTGTGCTAACAACATAGCTTAAAAAAAAGGCAAAACAGGCCGGGCGCGGTGGCTCAAGCCTGTAATCCCAGC
>NW_012099227.1:0-1186 GCF_000951045.1 Mandrillus leucophaeus
AACCTATTTTGTTCAAAACCAACATGATCATCTATGCAGAAAATCCAAAAGAATGGACAACAAACATTCCTGGAAGTAATAAGTGATTATAGCAGGGTTGCAGAGTACAACCTGATATATATATATATATATATATATATATATCACTTTCCTAGCTACCAGCAGTGAGCAAATGGAATCTGAAATTAAAAACACGATACTATTTACATTCTCTCCCTCAGAAATGAAACACTGAGTACAAATCTGACAAAATATGTACAAGATCTATATGAGAAAAACTACAACAGTTTGATGAAAGAAATTATAGAAGAACTGAAGACATTGAGAGATATTCCATGTACAGGACTAGGAAGATTCAAGATTGTCAGGATGCCAAGCTTTGGATTCAATACAATCCCAATAAAAATTCCAACAATGTGTTTTGTGAATATAACAAACTGATTCTAAAGTTGTCAGTGTTCTGGATTTTGGCCATTTCTAATAGGAGTAGGGTGGTATCTCATCGTTTTAACTTGCATTTCCCTGGAAAAATACCCAGTATAGCCAACATAATATTGAACCAGTATAGCCAACATAATATTGGACAAGAAGAGCAAAGTTGGAGGACTGACACCATCTGATTTCAAGACATACTGTAAAGCTACAGTAATCAAGACAGTGTAGTACAGGCAAAAGAACAGACAAATAGATCAATGGAACTGAATAGAGAGCCCAGAAATAGACTCACATTAATATCGTCAAGTGATCTTTATCAAAGGAGCAAAGGCAATTCAGTGGAGAAAAGATAGTCTTTTCAACAAACGGTTCTGGAATGACTAGACATCCATGTGCAAAAAAGTAAATTTAGAAACAGACCTTATGTGCTTCACTAAAATTAACTTAAAATGGATCAAAGACCTAAATGTAAAAGACAAAACTATAAAACACCTAGAAGATAACATAGGAGAAAATCTAGATGACGTTTGGTTTGGCAATGACTTTGTAATTACAAAACAAAAGGCATAATTCATGAAAGAAAGAATCAAGAAGGCAATTCTTATGAAAATTGAAAATTTCTGGCTGGGCATGGTGGCTCACACCTGTAATCCCAGCACTTTGGGAGGCTGAGGTGGGAGGATAGCTTGAGCCCAGGAATTTGAGACCAGCCTGGGTGACAAAGTGAGACCCCCATCTCTACAGAAAATAA
>NW_012099228.1:0-1136 GCF_000951045.1 Mandrillus leucophaeus
GACTATGTTTTTCAACAAAATTTTAAAAAATCGCAATGTCAGGGCCAGGTGCAGTGGCTCATGCCTCTAATTCCAGCACTTTGGGAGGCCGATGTGGGAGGATTGCCGGAGCTCAGGAGTTAAAGACCATCCTAGGCAACATGGTGAGACCTCATTTCTACTAAAAATTAAAAAGATTAGCTGAGAATGGTGGTATGTGGTTATAGTCCCAGCTACTCAGGAGGCTGAGAAAGAAGGATCACTTCAGCCTGGAAGATTGAGGCTGCAGTGAGTTATGATCGCACCACTGCACGCCAGCCTTGGCAACAGGGTGAGACAATGTTTCAAAAAAAAGAAAAAATTGTAAATGTCCAGGAACCTTGCTTTTTTTCACAGTAATTACTGTACTCTAACCACACCCATGTTTAGTCTAAACTACCCCAGTAAATACTCCTATTTTTTGCTGATTTCAAACGTTTCAAACAACAGAAAAGTCTGGAAACTAGTAAACAGTGTAACCACCCAGCTTTGTTGCATCTCAATAGTCATATTTGCTTCAGATTCGTTTTTTTAAAACAAAAAAGATGAAACATTAAATTATTAATATCGCCCTTCCCTATGCTATTCCCTTCTCCAAAAACAACTATTTTCCAGAATTTCTTTTTAATCTCATTTCCTCTGGAGAATCTGATACTTAACTGTGATTTTTTTCATCATTGTTAATAAATTCTTTATGGCTCACTCTTTATAGCAAATTAGAAAGAGATGTTTTGGAAGCCACTCAAAAAAGGGAGTGTGTGTGGGAAAGGAGGAAGAGCAGCTGGCAGGCAGACACGGGTAGGAAGGGGTGCCATGCTCGCTGGTGAGCTGCAGTGTGTGAGTGAGAGCGTGTGGCTGGGTGTCTGGATGATCTATTATGAAAGAGGATATTTGAACATAGGAACTCAGAGAACTGCTGGTGTTTATCTAGACTCACATGAGTCAGAAATCTGAATGAAGGTAGATGTGGAGATCCAGCTAGGAGAACAAAAGTGCTTCGTCATTTTTATGTGCTTGCTGTGTCAGGCACTTCTTTTTTTTTTCTTTTTTTTGTTTTTTGTTTTTTGAGACAGAGTCTTGCTCTTGTCACCCAGGCTGGAGTGCAGTGGCACAATCTG
>NW_012099229.1:0-1859 GCF_000951045.1 Mandrillus leucophaeus
TACATCCTTTTCTGGTTGAAATATTTTTACCATGATGTTTTGACAAAACAACGAGCAATTACGATGATGACATATACTTATATTTCAGCTAGAATTACACACAAATCTACAAACCAAAACAGGAATAAAAACAAGTAGAAGCTCTGGCTGTACACAGGCACAACAAAACATTTGGGGTATCTACTTGAAAACAGATACTTTAATATATTAACTCTGCCCTGCAATGTTTACTCACGGCCTCTCTCCCTCATTCTCATCGCCTGTCCCAGGTACTCCAGACTCCTCGTCAATTGCTTTGGTCAGAATAGGAACAGACTACTTGCTCCTTAGTAGGGATGTTACGTTGAACTCAAGTTTTGACTTTTACAACGAGACATAGGCGCAAGCTCATTTCCTTTTGTGGTTTCATACTTGACAGAAATTCACCAGAAACAACTAACTCAAGAACTAGAAACCAATCTATGTCCGCCTTAGAGTTACATACATCCTGGCACCCTGATCAAACCTATGACTAAACTCTCATTGGTTTAAATATTATTTTTCAGAGTGAAGTATTAATAATATGAGATAAGTATGCTTTAGCTTCAAGCATTAAGACACTTCAACATGGAAAGTTTCTAAAAACACTACGTATTCCGTTTGCTGTTTCTTTTTAAATTCTTAGTCTACTCACAGGTGCAAGGTATTAATCTATTTACAGCATATCGCATGATCAACATCAGCTTTCGAAATATATTTTCAGATGGTTGTCTAGATATATCTAAGTCTGGAGAACAATTTTACGACACATGAATGACTAACTTAGCAATTAATAACAATAATTCCACGGCATTTTTACGAAATGGTTTTCCTAAATAAAAAAATATTGCATAACCACAATCTTCTTGACCTCCAAAATATTCGAAATCTTGTCATTATTTTACACTAAGAGAAACATAAGTACGAAGAAATAGAATAAATGCCCTAACGTCTTAATTATAAACAATACATCATGAACACTTAGCTACCATAGACACTGGAGATACAAAGAAATGGTCTTTGCATATCAAAGTCCTCATATTCTTGTAATGAGGTCACGAACATTAAAAAAAATAATACAATGCCACATTATGGCACAACCAAAAGAGAAATGAGAGTTCAGAGGACCAAGAACACACTGAGGGCCAAGAATTTCATAAATGACATTGGAGGGGTTGCAGGATGTAAAAGAAAACAGGTTAGAAAATTAGAAGGGAGGCCCGGGTGTGGTGGCTCATGTCTGTCATCCCAGCACTTTGGGAGGCTGAGGTGGGTGGCTCACCTGAGGTCAGGAATTCGAGACCAGCCTGACCAACATGGAGAAACCCTGTCTCTACTAAAAATGCAAAATTAGCAGGATATGGTGGTGCATGCCTGTAATCCCAGCTACTCGGGAGGCTGAGGCAGGAAAATGGCTTGAACCTGGGAGGCAGAGTTTGCGGTGAGCCAAGATCATGCCATTGCACTCCAGCCTGGGCAGTAAGAGTGAAGCTCCGTCTCAAAAAAATAAAAAATAGAAGAAGAAGAAGAAAATTAGAAGGGAAGAAAGTGTCGGCAGGAAGAGTGGCATAATCCAGGTCTTTGGGGAGGGAAGTTTGTGGCAGGTTTGAAGCAAATAGGATCCAATCTCTAAAATATCTCTCTGAAGGCTTCATAGGCATCATTTAGCTAAAGCAATGTATCTAGTCTAATCCAATTCATCCAACATGCTAAAAAATATTAAGAGAGCAGGTAGTGCTAGACTTTTCTTAAAATTAAGAAAAACAGATGAATGGGCTCACAAAGGTAACTGAAGGTTGCTGTGATAATTTTCCACAATTTTTCACACCAAATATCTTTCA
>NW_012099230.1:0-1321 GCF_000951045.1 Mandrillus leucophaeus
GAGGCTGAGGCAAGGAGAATCGCTTGAACCTGGGAGGCAGAGGTTGCAGTGAGCCAAGATCACGCCACTGCACTCCAGCCCGGGTGACAGTGTGAGACTCCGTCTCAAAAAATATAAATAAATAAAATAAAAGGTGATAAATTATTAACCAAAATTTCCAGCCGGGCACGGTGGCTCACACCTGTAATCCCAGCACTTTGGGAGGCCGAGGTGGGCGAATCATGAGGTCAAGAGTTCAAGACCAGCCTGACCAACATGGTGAAACCCCATCTCTACTAAAAATACAAAAATTAGGCGGGCATGGCGGTGCGTACCTGTAATCCCAGCTACTTAGGAGGCTGAGGAAGAAGAATCACTATATCCGGGGAGGCAGTGGTTGCAGTGAGCCGACATCGTGCCACTGCACTACAGCCTGGGTGACAAAGCAAGACTCTGTCTCAAAAAAAAAATAAAATCCCTACTGTAGTATCAAATAAAACATATTTGTATGGCCGGATGTGGTGGCTCACACCTTTAATCCCAGCACTTTGGGAGGCCGAGGCAGGTGGATCTCGACTCACTGAAACCTCTGTCTCCCGGGTTCAAGCGATTCTCCTGTCTCAGCCTCCCAAGTAGCTGGGATTACAGGCACGCACCACCACGCCCAGCTATTTTTTGTTTTTGTTTTTTAATAGAGACGGGGTTTTGCTGTGTTGGTCAGGCTGGTCTCAAACTCCTGACCTCAAGTGATCTGCCTGCCTCGGCCTCCCAAAGAGCTGGGATTATAGGCGTGAGCCACCGTACTCAGCATAAACAATTTTTTTTTTTAATTAGCCAGGTGTTGGCCGGGTGCGGTGGCTCACGCCTGTAATCTCAGCACTTTGGGAGGCCGAGGCGGGCGAATCACAAGGTCAGGAGTTGTAGACCAGCCTGGCCAACACGGCAAAACCCTGTCTCTATACTAATAATACAAAATTTAGCCTGGCATGGTGGCGCATGCCTGTAATCCCAGCTACTCGGGACGCTAAGGCAGGAGAATCTCTTGAACCTGGGAGGCGGAACTTGTGGTGAGCTGAGATTGTGTCATTGCACTCCAGCCTGGGCAACAAGAACGAAACTCCATCTCAAAAAATAAAAAATAAAATAAAATAAAATTAGCCAGGAGTGGTGGCCCACACTTGTAGTCCCAGTTACTGAGGTGGCTGAGGCAGGAGGATCACTTGAGCTCTGAAGGTCGAGGCTGCAGTGAGCTATTGTCATGCCACTGCACTCTGGCCTCAGTGACAGAGTGAGACCCTGTCTCAACAACAAAGAGGTAATTCTTTTTTTTTTTTTTTTTTTT
>NW_012099231.1:0-2083 GCF_000951045.1 Mandrillus leucophaeus
CTCACATCCTGATGCTCTTTCCTCTCCTTGAGGAACCCGCAAGGGTGGGGGCTCTGGAGCAGGCAGGATCACAGGCAGAGGCTCTCCGTGTCTTTCCTCACCTTGCCTACTTCAGGAGAGAGCTGAAGGAGGGCCCGGCGAGATGCACAGAGCCATGCTGCATTGTGAGTGGACTCAAAGCGTCTCACAAATAGTACACCTCCAAGTCAGACAGCAGTTCTGAAAAATCGAAAGGGCCGAGTTTATTCAGGTTTTGTTTCATTTTGTTTTACCCACACTTCAAAACATGTCCTGCCCCAGTGGTCGCATTAGCATCTGCCATTGATGTGTTTCTTTAAAGCCGGGCAATGTGTTAACTCAGCTGAAGGATGAGTCATCCGTCCCTAAGGTGAGATGGCTCCCTGGATCCTAAATGCACTTGAAACAGACAGTCCCACATGCAACCAAGAATAGAAAACTCTGCATGGCAAGAGTTAGTGGTGCAGCGAGATTGCAAGAATCAGAGAGCACATGTGTAGGAAACAGGGAAAATGAAAATAAGAGAGAAAAGAAACTAAGGAAATAGGAAGACACAGATATTTACACAGATATGTAAATATCCACTTCCCCATGATATGTAAATATCCACTTCTCATGGATATTTAAGATGTTTCTGTATGCGTATTCATTTGCTCGGGCTGCTGTAACACAGTTCTGTAGACCAGGAGACTTAAACAACAGAAGTTTATTGTGTCATACATTTCATACGGAGGCTAGAAGTCTCAGATCAAGGTGTCAGCAGAGCTGGTTCCTCCTGAGGTCTGTGAGGGAGAATCTGCTCCACGCCACACCCCTTGTTCCTTGTGGTTTACTGGCAGTCTTCAGTGTTCCCTAGCTTGAAGATGCATCACTCAATCTCTGCCTTCATCTTCACATGGTGTACTCCCTGTGTGCGTGTCTGTGTGTACAAATTTCCCTTTCTGATGTGGACATCTATCATGTTAGATTAGGGTTCACTCTGATGACCTCATTTTAACTCGATTACCTCTGTTATGACCTCTGTTATGATCCTGCCTCCAGACAGGGTTACAATCTGAGATAGATTAACATATAATTCTTGAGGAGACACAATTCAATCCATAGCAGCTTGCATTTTTCTCACATGTGAGAGGGATCTTAGCCTGTGACTTTTAAAAGACATAAAACAAAGAAAAATCTTTGAAATGCATCTATCAGGTGATGAAATGCATCTATCCACCGCTAGCTGTGGGACCTAGTGTTCAAGTGAAGACAGGTGGAGGTATTGATCCTTTTACATTCAACCCAGTTTCCTGTGTGCTTTCATGGCACAGACTTGCTCAGTGGGGCCAGATGCATTGTAGTATTGCCCCCTTATTTTCTACGCAAGACCCATGTTTTGAAACTACTCCTGTCTCTGTCTCTCTCTCTCCTACCTCTTTCATTAGAAGATGATGATGACCCTCATTCACTGAAGACTCAGGGCTAGCAACAACTGAAACAAAATAAAATAAAACTATTTTAATGGGTGACATAATAGGTGGCTCCTTTTGAAGGGGAGGACAGAATATGGACCCTGATGCTGAACTTCCTGGGTTCAAATCCCAGCTCTGCCATTGAGTAGCTGTGGAATGTGGAGGAAATTCTCCAACTCTCTGTAGCTCAGTTTCCTCATTTGTCGTCAGGGGTGAAAACAGCATCTCCCTGATGGAGCTGCAAGAAATAAATGATTTAATGTTTGTATATCCCATGAACAAGAGCCTGAAGCCTCGTAAGCCCTATGTAAATACGCTTACATTAAAACCATAAGAATTGTAGAGGAAGCTGACTGCTTTTAACTGCATTGGAATCCTTTTAAAAAATGACAAACTCAGGCCCACTGGTACACTATGAAAGTAAAAAGACCTCCCTGTAATCCCAGCACTTTGGGAGGCCGAGACGGGCGGATCACGAGGTCAGGAGATCGAGACCATCCTGGCTAACACGGTGAAACTCCGTCTCTACTAAAAAAAAAATACAAAAAACTAGCCGGGCGAGGTGGCGGGCGCCTGTAGTCCCAGCTACTCGGGAGGCTGAGGCAGGAGAA
>NW_012099232.1:0-1156 GCF_000951045.1 Mandrillus leucophaeus
GAAAGACTATTTAGCCATTTGGCACAGAATTCCATCAGATTTGCATGTTTTATCTCATTTATAGCATTGCATACAGCAATAACATTTTAATTT
This sequence comes from Mandrillus leucophaeus, assembly GCF_000951045.1. Lineage (NCBI taxonomy): Eukaryota > Metazoa > Chordata > Mammalia > Primates > Cercopithecidae > Mandrillus > Mandrillus leucophaeus. Next base: position 94 of record NW_012099232.1, read on the forward strand.
CCGTGTAGTTCTAAATATACTTATAACCTATTTATCAAAGCTTTTAAAAAAGATAAAGTGTTTCCTGGATAACTTAATTGCATATAGAAATAGAGGGAGCCCAGCTCAGTCAGACTGCAGTGTGACTGACAGTTAATTAACATATGTCTTCAAAAACTGAGTGAAAATAAAGAGTTTGAAACTTTCTGAGACTTCATATTAGATTCCTCTCCTTGGGCAGGTCTTGGATGTCAAATGCTATCCCCAGCAGTCTCAAATCTACAAAGCAGTGATACAATCATGCACCCACCACCAGCTGAGCAACTGAGAATACCAAGTGTTTACCAGGATACCCAGCACCCAGAGGCGTCTCACTTTGCTGGTGGGAGTGCACTATTTTTTTTGAGACAGAGTCTCGCTCTGTCACAAGGCTGGAGTGCAGTGGCGGGATCTTGGCTCACTGTAATGTCCACCTCCTGGGTTCTAGCGATTCTTCTGCCTCAGCCTCCCGAGTAGCTGGGACTACAGGTGCGTGCCACCACACTCAACTTTTTTTTTGGGGGGATGGAGTCTCGCTCTGTCGCCCAGGCTGGAGGGCAGTGGTGCAATCTCGGCTCACTGCAAACTCCTCCTCCTGGGTTCACGCCATTCTCCTGCCTCAGCCTCCCAAGTAGCTGGGGCTACAGGCGCCCGCCACCTCACCCGGCTAATTTTTTGTATTTTCAGTGGAGACGGGGTTTCACCGTGTTAGCCAGGATGGTCTCAAACTCCTGACCTCGTGATCAGCCCGCCTTGGTCTCCCAAAGTGCCGGGATTACAGGCGTGAGCCACTGTGCCCAGCTGGGAGTGCATTTTGTACAAACACCTGGGGAAACTGGCAGTGTCTACTAAAGCTGACCCTACCCAAACCCTATGGCCTGGCAACTTCCAACAAGTGAGTGAATATGTTTAATTGTGAGTGAATAAGCCAGACGCAGAGAGTACATGGTGTGTGCATCCTTGTCAACTGATAAAGAAAAGCGGCTCAGAACAGCCTGAGGAATGGGGAGTCTGCAAAATGCATCAGGTCCAGAGGGACAGGATC
>NW_012099233.1:0-2013 GCF_000951045.1 Mandrillus leucophaeus
AAAGCAATGGCAACAAAAGCCAAAATTGACAAATGGGATCTAATTAAACTAAACAGCTTCTGCACAGCAAAAGAAACTACCATCAGAGTGAACAGTTAACCTACAGAATGGGAGAAATTTTTTGCAATCTACTCATCTGACAAAGGGCTAATATCCAGAACCTACAAAGAACTCAATCAAATTTACAAGAAAAAAGCAAACAACCCCATCAAAAAGTCAACAAAGGATATGAACAGACACTTCTCAAAGGAAGACATTCATACAGCCAACAGACACATGAAAAAATGCTCTTTGTCACTCACCATCAGAGAAATGCAAATCAAAACCACCATGAGATACCATCTCACACCAGTTAGAATGGCAATCATTAAAAAATCAGGAAACAACAGGTGCTGGAGAGGATGTGGAGAAATAGGAACACTTTTACACTGTTGATGGGACTGTAAACTAGTTCAACCATTGTGGAAGACAGTGTGGCTGATTCCTCAAGGATCTAGAACTAGAAATACCATTTGACCCAGCCATCCCATTACTGGGTATATACCCAAAAGATTGTAAATCATTCTGCTATAAAGACACAAGCACACATATGCTTATTGCGGCACTATTCACAATAGCAAAGACTCGGAACCAACCCAAATGTCCATCAATGACAGACTGGATAAAGAAAATGCATCATATATACACCATGGAATACTATGCAGCCATAAAAAAAGGACGAGTTTGTGTCCTTTATAGGGACATGAATGAAGCTGGAAACCATCATTCTCAGCAAACTATCGCAAGAACAAAAACCTAACACCGCATGTTCTCACTCATAGGTAGGAATCGAGCTATGAGAACACCAGAATACAGGAAGGGGAACATCACACACTGGGGCCTGCAGTGGAGTGGGGAAAGCGGGGATGGATAGCATTAGGAGGTATACCTAATGTAAATGATGAGTTAATGGGTACACCACACCAACAAGGCACATGTATACATATGTAACAAACCTGCACATTGTGCACATGTACCCTAGAACTTAAACTACAATTAAAAAAAAAAGAAAAAAAAAAGATGAAGATCTGCCAAACAACCCAAAAAACAGAAAACTAGCACTGGGAACAGATACCTTCACAAGGTTAGCTAAGCATTAAAAAATAGATAACTTTAACAATATTTAACTTAAACCAGCACATAGCGAGCACATGTGTAACAGGAAAGGGGTCATTTAGACTCCAAGAGAGGGTGAGTCCATAGAGTAAAGTGGAAGCAAGTTTATTAAGAAAGTGGAAGAATTAGGCCAGTTGCAGTGGCTCACGCCTGTAATCCTAGCACTTTGGGAGGCTGAGGCGGGCGGATCACAAGGTCAGGAGATTGAGACCATCCTGGCTAACACGGTGAAAGCCTATCTCTACTAAAAATACAAAAAACTAGCCGGGCAAGGTGGCGGGCGCCTGTAGTCCCTGCTACTCGGGAGGCTGAGGCAGGAGAATGGTGTGAACCCGGGAGGCAGAGCTTGCAGTGAGTCGAGATGGCGCCACTGCACTCCAGCCTGGGCGACAGAGGGAGACTCCGTCTCAAAAAAAGAAAAAAAAAAAGGTAGAAGAATACAAGAATGCCTGCTCCATAGACAGAGCAGCCCCAAGGGCTGCTGGTTGCCCATTTTTGTGGTTACTTTTAAACGATATGCTAAACAAAGGGTGGATTATTATTTTTTGTTTTTCAGGGTTTTAGTTTTTTCTTTTTTAAAAAAAACTTACACTTTAAATTCTGGGATACATGTGCAGAAGGTGCAGGTTTTTGCCATGGTGGTTTGCTGCACCCATCAACCCTTCATCTACATTAGGTATTTCTCCCAAAGCTATCCCTACCCTTGCCCCCCACCCACTGACAGGTCCCAGTGTGTGATGTTCCCCTCCCTGTGTCCATGTGTTCTCATTGTTCAACTCCCATGTGGTCTTTGGTTTTTCTGTTCCTGTGTTAGTTTACTGAGAATAATGGTTTCCAGCTTCATCCATGTCCCTGCAA
>NW_012099233.1:2063-25803 GCF_000951045.1 Mandrillus leucophaeus
ACCCATCAACCCTTCATCTACATTAGGTATTTCTCCCAAAGCTATCCCTACCCTTGCCCCCCACCCACTGACAGGTCCCAGTGTGTGATGTTCCCCTCCCTGTGTCCATGTGTTCTCATTGTTCAACTCCCATGTGGTCTTTGGTTTTTCTGTTCCTGTGTTAGTTTACTGAGAATAATGGTTTCCAGCTTCATCCATGTCCCTGCAAAGGACATAAATTCATTCTTTTTTGTGGCTGCATATTATTCCATGGTGTATATGTGCCACATTTTCTTTATCCAGTCTGTCATTGATGGGCATTTGGGTTGGTTCCAAGTCTTTGCTATTGTGAACAGTGCTGCAATAAACATATGTATGGATATATATTTAGAGTAGATTTATTTATAATCCTTTGGGTATATACCCAGTAATGGGATTACTGGGTCAAATAGTATTTCTAGTCCTAGATCCTTGAAGAATCGCCACACTGTCTTCCACAACGTTGAACTAATTTACACTCCCACCAACTGCGTAGAAGTGTTCCTATTTCCTATATCCACTCCAGCATCTGTTGTTTACTGAGCTTTTAATAATCGCCATTCTAATTGGCATAAGATGGTATCTCATTGTGGTTTTAATTTGCATTTTCTCTAATGACCAGTGATGAAGAGCTTTTTTTCATATGTTTCTTGGCCACATAAATGTCTTCTTTTGAAAAGTGTTCATATCCTTTACCCAATTTTTGATGGGGTTGGTTTTTGTTTTTTTTTTTTTCTTGTAAATTTGTTTAAGATCCTTGTAGATACTGGATATTAGCTCTTTGTCAGATGGATAGATAGCAAAAATTTTCTCTCATTCTGTAGGTTGCCTGCTCACTCTGATGATAGTTTCTTTTGCTGTGCAGAAGCTATTTATTTTATTAGATTCCATTAGTCAATTCTGACTTTTGTTGCAATTGCTTTTGGTGTTTTAGTCATGAAATATCTGCCCATACCTATGTCCTGAATGATATTGCCTAGGTTTTCTTCTAGGGTTTTTATGGTTTTAGGTCTTATGTTTAAATCTTTAACCCATTTAAAGTTAATTTTTGTATAAGGTGTAAGGAAGGGGTCCAGTTTCCGTTTTCTGCATATGACTAGCCAGTTTTCCCAACAACATTTATTAACTAGGGTTTTCTTTCCCCGTTGCTTGTTTTTGTCAGGTTTGTCAAAGATCAGATGGTTGTAGATGTGTGGAGTGATTTCTGAGGCCTCTGTTCTGTTCCATTGGTTTATATATCCGTTTTGGTACCAGTACCATGCTGTTTTAGTTGCTGTAGCATTGTAATATAGTTTGAAGTCAGATAGCATGATGCCTCTAGCTTTGTTCTTTTTGCTTAGGATTGTCTTGGCTATATGGGCTCTCTTTTGGTTCCATATGAAATTTAAAGTAGTTTTTTCTAATTCTGTGAAGGAAGTCAATGGTAGCTTGACGGGAATAGCATTGAATCTATAAATTACTTTGGGCAGCATGGCCATTTTCATGATATTGATTCGTGCTATCCATGAGCATGGAATGTTTTCCCATTTGTTTGTGTCCTCTCATATTTCCTTGAGCAGTGGTTTGTAGTTCTCCGTGAAGAGGTCCTTCACATCCCTTGAAAGTTGTATTCCTAGGTATTTTATTCTCTTTTTAGCAATTGTGAATGGGAGTTCACTCATGATTTGGCTCTCTGTTTGTCTATTATTTATGTATAGGAATGCTTGTGATTTTTGCACGTTGATTTTGTATCCTGACACTTTGCTGAAGTTTCTTATCAGCTTAAGGAGTTTTGGGGCTGGGACAATGGGGTTTTCTAAATATGCAATCATGTCATCTGTAAACAGAGATAATTTGATTTCCTCTGTTCCTATTTGAATACCCTTTATTTAATTCTCTTGCCTGTTGCCCCAGTCAGAACTTCCAATACTATGTTGAATAGGAGTGGTGAGAGAGGGCATCCTTGTCTTGTTCCAGTTTTGAAAGGGAATGCTTTCAGCTTTTGCCCATTCAGTATGATGTTGGCTGTGGGTTTGTCATAAATAGCTCTCATTATTTTGAGATACGCTCCATCAGTACCTAGTTTGTTGAGAGTTTTTAGCATGAGGGGGTGTTGAATTTTATTGAAGGCCTTTTCTGCATCTATGGAGACAATCATGTGGTTTTTGTCATTGGTTCTATTTATGTGATGGATTACATTTATTGATTTGCATATGTTGAACAAGCCTTGCATCCCAGGGATGGAGTTGACTTGATCATGGTGGATAAGCTTTTCGATGTGATTTGGTTTGCCAGTATTTTATTGAGGATTTTCACATCGATGTTCATCAGGGATATTTTCTTTTTTTGTTGTGTCTTGGCCAGGTTTTGGTATCAGGATGATGCTGCCCTCATAACATGAGTTAAGGAGGAGTTCTTCTTTTTATATTGTTTGGAATAGTTTTAGAAGGAATGGTACCATCTCCTCTTTGTGCCTCTGGTAGAATTTGGCTGTGAATCCATCTGGTCCTGGGTTTTTCTTTTTGGTTGGTAGGCTATGAATTACTGCCTCAATTTCAGTACTTGTTATTGGTCTATTCAGGGATTTGACTTCTGGTTTAGTCTTGGGAGGGTGTATGACTCCAGGAATTTATCCATTTTCTCTAGATTTTCTAGTTTATTTGCATAGAGGCATTTATAGTAGTCTCTGATGGTAGTTTGTGTTTCTGTGAAGTCAGTGGTGATAGCCCCTTTATCATTTTTTATTGTGTCTATTTGATTATTTTCTGTTTTCTTCTTTATTTGAAAAAAATGGCTAGCATTCTATCTATTTTGTTAGTCTTTTCAAAAAACCAACTCCTGGATTCATTGATATTTTTGAAGGGTTTTTGTGTCTCTGTCTCCTTCAGTTCTGCTCTGATCTTAGTTATTTCTTGTCTTCTGCTAGCTTTCGAGATTGATTGCTCTTGCTTCTCTAGTTCATTTAATTGTGATGTTAGGGTGTCGATTTTAGATCTTTCCCACTTTCTTATGTGGGCATTTAGTGCTATAAATTTTCCTCTAAATACCACTTTAGCACTGTCCCAGAGATTCTAGTACATTGTGTCATTGTTCTCATTGGTTTCAAATAACTTATTTATTTCTGCTTTAATTTCATTATGTACCCAGGAGCAGGTTTTTCAGGAGCAGATTGTTCAGTTTCCATATAGTTGTGTGGTTTTGAGTGAGTTTCTTAATCCTGAGTTCTAATTTGTCTGCACAGTGGTCTGAGAGACTGCTATGATTTTTGTTCTTTGCACTTGCTGAGGAGTGTTTTACTTCCCATTATGTGGTTAATTTTAGAGTAAGTGCTGTGTGGTGCTGAGAAAAATGTATATTCTGCTGATTTGGGAGGGAGAGTTCTGTAGATGTCTATTAGGTCTGCTTGTTGCAGAACTGAGTTCAAGTTCTGAATACTCTTGTTAATTATCTGTCTCAATCTGTCTAATATTGACAATGGGGTGTTAAATCTCCCAATATTATTGTTGTAGGTCTCTAAGAACACGTTTTATGAATCTGGGTGCCCCTATATTGGGTGCACATATATTTAGGATAGTTAGTTCTTCTTGTTGCATCGATCCCTTTACCATTATGTAATGCCCTTCTTTGCCTTTTTTGATCTTTGTTGGTTTAAAGTCTGTTTTATCAGAGACTAGGATGCAACCCCTTTTTTTTTTCTTTCCATTTGCTTCATAAATCTTCCTTCATCCCTTTATTCTGAGCCTATGTGTGTCTTTGCACATGAGTTTGGTCTCCTGAATACAGCACACTGATGAGTCTTGACTCTTTATTCAATTTGTCAGTCTGTGTCTTTTAATTGGGGCATTTAACCCATTTACATTTAAGATTAATATTGTTATGTGTGAATTCGATCCTGTCATTATGATGCTAGCTGGTTATTTTGCCCATTAGTTGATGCAGTTTCTTCATAGTGTCAATGGTCTTTACAATTTGGTGTGCTTTTGCAGTGGCTAGTACAGGTTTTTTCCTTTCCATGTTTAGTGCTGTCTTCAGGATCTCTTGTAAGGCAGGTCTGGTGATAACAAAATCTCTCAGTATTTGCTTGTCTGTAAAGGATTTTATTTTTCCTTTGCTTATGAAGCTTAGTTTGGCTGGATATGAAATTCTGAGTTGAAAATTATTTTCTTTAAGAATGTTGAATATTGGCCCCCACTCTCTTCTGGCTTGGAGGGTTTCTGCAGACAGATCCACTGCTAGTCTGATGGGCTTCCCTTTGTGGGTAACCCAACCTTTCTTTTTGGCTGCCCTTAACATTTTGTCCTTCATTTCAACCTTGGTGAATCTGAAAATTATGTGTCTTGGGGTTGCTCTTCTTGATGAGTATCTTTGTGGTGTTCTCTGTATTTCCTCAATTTGAATGTTGGCCTGTCTTGCTAGGTTGGAGAAGTTCTCCTGGATAATATTGTGAAGTGCGTTTTCCAATTTTGTTCCATCTTCCTCATCACGTTCAGGTACACCAATCAAATGTAAGTTTGGTCTTTTCACATAGTCCTGTATTTCTTGGAGGCTTTGTTAGTTCCTTTTCATTCTTTTTTCTCTAATCTTGTCATCATGCTTTATTAAGTTGGTCTTCAATCTCTGATATCCTTTTTTTCACTTCATCAATTCAGCAATTGATACTTGTGTATGCTTCATGAAGTTCTCGTGCTGTTTTTCAGCTTCATTAGGTCATCTATGTTCTTCTGTAAACTGGTTATTCTAGTTAGCAATTACTGTAACCTTTTATCAAGGTTCTTAGCTTCCTTGCATTGGGTTAGAACATGCTCCTTTAGCTCAGATGAGTGTGTTACTACCTCCCTTCTGAAGCCTACTTCTGTCAATTTGTCAAACTCATTCTCTATCCAGTTTTGTTCCCTTGATGATGAGGAGTTGTGATCCTTTGGAGGAGAAAAAGCATTCTGGTTTTTTGAATTTTCAGTCTTTTTGCACTGGTTTTTCCTCATCTTCGTGGATTCATCTACCTTTGATTTTGATGTTGGTGATCTTCAGATGGAGTTTTTGCATGGCCATCCTTTTTGTTGATGTTGATGCTATTACTTTCTGTTTGTTAGTTTTCCTTCTAACAGTCAGGCCCCTCTTCTGCAGGTCTGCTGGAGTTTGCTGGAGGTCCACTCCAGACCGTTTGCCTGGGTATCATCAGTGGAGGCTGCAGAACAGCAAAGATTGCTGCCTACTCCTTCCTCTGGAAGCTTTGTCCCAGAGGGGCACCTGCCAGATGCTAGCCAGAGCTCTCCTGTATGAGGTGTCTGTCAACTCCTGCTAGGAGGTGTCTCCCAGTCAGGAGACACAGGGATCAGGGTCCCACTTGAGGAGGTAGTCTGTCCCTCAGCAGAGCTCAAGTGCTGTGTTGGGAGATCTGCTGCTCTCTTCAGAGCCAGCAGTCAGGATCACATGTCTGCTGAAGCTGTTCCCACGGAAGCCCCTTCTCCCATGTGCTCTGTCCCAGTGAAATGGGAGTTTTATCTATAAGACCCCAACTGGGGCTGCTGCCTTTCTTTCAGAGATGCCCTGCCCAGACAGGAGGAATCTAGAGAGGAAGTCTGGCTACAGCAGCTTTGCAGCACTGTAGTGGACTCTGTCCAGTCTGAACTTCCTGGAGGCTTCGTTTACACTGTGAGGGGAAAGCTACCTACTCAAGCCTCAGTAGTGGTGGATGCCCCTCCCCCCACCAAACTCGAGCATCCCAGGTTGACTTCAGACTGCTGTGCTGGCAGTGAGAATTTCAAGTCAGTGGATATTAGCTTGTTGGGCTCCCTGGGAGTGGGATCTGCTGAGCAAGACCACTGGGCTCCCTGGCTTCAGCGCCCTTTACAGGGGAGTGAACAGTTTTGTCTCGTCCACATTCCAGGGGTCACTAGGATATGGAAAAAAAAAACTCCTGTAGCTAGTTTGGTGTTTGCCCAAATGGCCCCCCAGTTTTGTGCTTGAAACCTAGGGCCTGGGTGGCATAGGCACCCAAGGGAATCTCCTGGTCTTGGGGTTGTGAAACTGTGAGACTGCGGGAAAAGCATAGCATCTTGGCTGGCAATTAGTATCCCTCACAGCACAGTCCCTCATGGCTTCCCTTGGCTAGGGGAGGGAGTTCCCTGACCCCTTGAACTTCCCAGGTGAGGTGACGCCCACCCTGCTTCTGCTCACCCGCCGTGGGTTTCACCCACTATCTAACCAGTCCCAGTGAGATGAACTGGGTACCTCAGTTGGAAATGCAGAAATCACCTGCCTTCTGCATTGGTCTCACTGGGAGCTGCAGACCAAATCTATTCCTATTTGGCCATCTTACCCGGGAATCACAAGGAGGGGATTATTAACTTTCTGACCTTGTCATGACATGTGTAACTGTCATGGCGCTGGTGGGAGTGTAGCAGTGAGGATAACCAGAGGTCACTCTCGTTACCATCTTGGTTTTGGTGGGTTTTCGCAGGCTTCTTTAGTGCAACCTGTTTTATCAGCAAGGTCTTTACAACTTGTATTTTATGCTGACTTCCTATCTTATTCTGTGACTTAGAATGCCTTAACTGTCTGGGAATGCAGCCCAGTAGGTCTCAGCCTCATTGTACCTAGCCCCTATGCAAGGTAGAGTTGCTCTGGTTTAAACACCTCTGACATACAGAGGACAGCATCCTATTGGGCCATTGGAACCTACAGTTGATTCTGTGTGATTAAGACATAAATTGTTTTATACTAAGCTATAAGATTTTGGATTGCTTGCTATAGCAGCATCACCTGCCAGGCTGATATACTCCAACACTGAAGTAGCAGGAAGAAGGGTGCAACATGTATGCAACCTTCTCAGACAAAGACAAGGAGGATCATTTACAAGGGCAAACATTCCTTAGAGCAGAGTCAAGGATTCATATATGCATATACACATGTACATATGAATGTACTTTTTGGATGCATATGTATGGGTGTATTTTTTAGGATAAATCCCTTAAAAGAAAGTTGCAGTAAGCAGGACCATTTGCTCTTAAGTTCTTCATTCTGCATCTTTCTAATGACAAGAACATTCTCCAACATAACCACAATACTATTATTACACCCAAGGGAATTAACATTGAACCAATAATAAAAAGCCCATATTCAATTTTCCCACTTGTTTCAAATGTGTTTTATAGTTGTTTTTGTTTTGTTGATGATGTAGGATCGGGTTAAAAATAATGAATAAGATTTTATTGCCATGCGTTTTGGTCTTCTTCAATATGGAACAATGTCATCTCCCATCTTTGTTTTGTCTTTAAAGACATTGATATTTTTGAAGAGTTTGTGTCAGTTGTCTATAGAATATGCCACAATATGAGTTTGTCTGACTGTTTTCTTATACTCCAATTAAACATTTTTGGCAATAATACTACATAGGTTACACTAATAGAGTGGGCAAATAGCTATCCAAATTATTCTACTCCATTTTGTTCCCTGTAACATTAATGCCATTATCTTCAACCATAAGAGGGCTACAATCCTGGAATAGATGACTAATGATGTGAGAAAAAACTGATTCCTGAGGACTTCTGGGTCAGAACAGCCATATTCCCTGAACTACAAAACTTTAGACATTTAAGTGAGAGATAAATTTTCATTCTATTTGAGCCATTGGCATTTCCATTACTTTCAGCCAAATCTAATAAATAAATGAAAGGAGAAAATATAAAGGAATCAGAAGAAAACTAAGTAGGAGATCCAGTATATGTAAACCTTGAACTTCTAGTTATATAAATTAATAAGTAAAATTATTACTTAAACCAGTTTGAGTTGGGCTTGTTGTAATGGTTGGTGTGTCTTGAAAACATTCTATTTGACACACAGCTTTTATCATATCTATGAAAATGTATAAAAACACAGAAGCAACAAATCAAATAACAGGTACAAATGACAAAAATGCAAAAAAAAAGATATTGTATAATAAATGAAAAAACTCAAAGCGAGAAAAATTAGTGACAGTTGTCTAAGAAAATGACATTTAGCAGCTCAATAGGGTCAAAACATGTTTATTTCTCTTTTATATTATTAGTTTTCTGTAGAATCACTAAAACCTGCAAGGGACTCTATAAATGGTTATCAAATGAATTGATTACTGAATTATATCAATAGCAATAGGAAGGGTAAAATTGCATTACTACTTTTTATAGCTGTACTAGAACATCTACAGTGATGGGAAAAAACATGAGAAAAAAGAAGAAAATTAAAATGGTTAAACCAGAGATATTATGGGAGAACTAAGAGAAACCAATAGCTCTGGATATATTCTTTGAAATGTTCTTAACAGGTCATTCTGTATTTCTTGAAATTTAAGAAACAGACTCCAAAATAACAGATTAATTGGTTATATGAAGCATTCTCCCCATTGGAAAGCCAAGAATGCTTGGAGACTCAGATCCTCAGAGACCTTAAAGAGAGACAACAAACCTAAGAGAGCCTTCCTCAAGAGGGATTCACTATGTAGATAAAAGGAAAATAAGCAAGTCACAGATGCCATCTGCCTTTTTCTCTGGTTATTTCTCCAAATAGAAAGATACTTTTGAGATACTGTCTTCTGGAAAACACTGAAAGAGCCCCCAGAACAGAATGAATCAAGGGCTCTTCAATTGCAAAAGGATATCAGTGTGTGGACCTGTATTTCTAATACACAGCCTTGAATGTGGTTGGAATGTTGAATTTATGTATATATTCAAGTGTATCTTTGGGTGTTTGTAGTTTTATGTTAAGTGTATTTTGACTTTGTTATCGGTAATAATGCCAATATAATACATGATATGTGACTTCAGATAAATTTGGCATCTGAGAATATTGGGCTCTTCTTCTGTGCCTGTATTTTGAAATATAATTTGTCAGTGTGTGGATTTGTGGAGTTTATGTGTGTGATTTGGGGATTTTCATGTTTACAATGTAAGAGGATTAAGTTTGAAAGACTAAGATGCAGAAATAAGCAATTAAGGAAGTTCTTGTCATCTTTTACCTGAGCATTTTTTAAAACTAGAGAAATGCTCACCCCTCTAAATAGTTGAACTGTTTAACTGCTAGAGGAGCTTAAAAGAGAGTATCTTTCAAATTATTTGTCTCCTCCTTGAAAACTGTGAAATTGATGGTAAAATGATAGAAAAAGAAGAAAGGCTAAGTGAATCTGGTAACTGAAGAAAGAGCTGGAAAAAAGAAAACTAGAGGGCAAGAGGTGATAAGAGAGGTCACCTCTTATCAAACAGGAGACAAGTTGATAGGAAAAGAGAGAAAAAATATGTGAAAGAAGAAAAGAAAAACAAATAGAGGATTGAAGAAGGAATAGAACAGGACAGAAAATTCCCTTGACTTGGAAAAAAATTTTTTTGCCATGAACATGAAACAAATTCTGACTTTGAGGAGAAAAGGATCTGCTACGAGGGAAAATTCGGCCCCAACCCCGCAAGAAAAAATGGAAAAACAAAAAAAAAGGAAAAAGCAACCAAAACGAATTAAACCCCAACCCAGGTGAAACTGAAAACACAATTCAACGTGTTTTTCTGAATGATAGGCACTATCAGGAAGAGATGAAGTCAGGGATCCAGGCTCAGAGAGACAAATATTCATCCAGAATTTCAAGAGTGAGCAAGGCTGGAATATGGACTCCAGGCCGGGCTGCCTAATTTCAAAGTCCATGATATTCTAATAGAAAGGGAGATCCAGTGCTGGGATCAGATGCAGAGAGAGGTCATCTTTGCCCATTTCACGATTCCATAATTGTGATTTTTCCTTGCCATTTCTTTTGTCTTCCAATCAAAGGGGTGTAGGCAGGATGAACGCAAACACCTCCATGGTGACTGAATTTCTTCTAGTAGGCTTCTCCCACCTGGCGGACCTCCAGGGCTTGCTCTTCTCTGTCTTTCTCACTATCTACCTGCTGACCGTGGCAGGCAATTTCCTCACTGTGGTGCTGGTCTCCACCGATGCTGCCCTCCAGTCCCCTATGTACTTCTTTCTGCGCATCCTCTCGACCTTGGAGATTGGCTATACATCTGTCACGGTCCCCCTGCTGCTTCACCACCTCCTCACTGGCCAGTGCCACATCTCTCGCTCTGGATGTGCTCTCCAGATGTTCTTCTTCCTCTTCTTTGGCGCCACAGAGTGCTGCCTCCTGGCAGCCATGGCCTATGACCGCTATGCAGCCATCTGTGAACCCCTCCGCTACCCACTGCTGCTGAGCCACCGGGTGTGTCTACAGCTAACTGGGTCTGCCTGGGCCTGTGGGGTGCTGGTGGGGTTGGGCCACACCTCTTTCATCTTCTCCTTGCCCTTCTGTGGTCCCAATGCCATCCCGCACTTCTTCTGTGAGATCCAGCCTGTCCTGCAGCTGGTGTGTGGGGACACCTCGCTTAATGAACTGCAGGTTATCCTGGCCGCAGCCCTCATCATCCTCTGCCCCTTTGGCCTCATCCTGGGCTCCTACGGGCATATCCTGGTTACCATCTTCCGGATCCCATCTGCTGTTGGCCGCCGTAAGGCCTTCTCCACCTGCTCCTCCCACCTGATCGTGGTCTCCCTCTTCTATGGCACCGCCATCTTTATCTATATTCGCCCTAAGGCCAGTTACGATCCGGTTACTGACCCTCTGGTGTCCCTATTCTATGCTGTGGTCACCCCCATCCTCAACCCCATTATCTACAGCCTGCGGAACACAGAGGTCAAAGCTGCCCTAAAGAGAACCATGCAGAAAATGGTGCCTATGGAGATTTGAAAAAGGGGCGATAGTGACTTCTGTGCAGCGCTCTGAGTCAGTCCCAAATAACTAAGGATCAAAGGGTCTCCCTTAAGGTCTTTCTTCACATTAGGGGAGGGCCAGCCTGTCAGAAAGACAAACTTATCTTTGAAAAGCTACCGTAGCCAAATGCTCTCCTCAGAACCTCACGACACATACATATTCTATTCTGCTTTCTGTTGCAAGAAACAAGAAACCCAGGATGGAGGATCAATTTCAGAAGCAGAGCAAGTTGACAAACAGGGATAAAGTTACAAAATGTTATCCCCATCAGACTATCAAGGTAATAAAATTTTCAGCCACAGCAATGATCCTTAAAGTCATTTGACATTTGTACATCTTAGGTAAGGCATTTGTTTCTTGGGTGGTACTACTGATTAGTACCTTAGCAAACATAATTATACCTAATTAAATCTACTACCAGCTAAAGACAGATTCCTCAAGAAGTAAGGAGTGGCCACAAAGGTTTCAATGAAGGTAAGTTCTTATGGAAATTCATATGCCACAGAGATTAAGAGAACAGATTTCGATGTCAGACAGACTTAAAGTCCAAGTCTCATTTTTTTCCAGCTAGTAAGCTATGTCATCACAGGCGAGTGATATAATCTCTCTGAGTCTTAATATTTTTAACTTTTATTTTAGATTCAAGGGTACATGTGCAGGTTTGTTATATAGGTAAATTTCATCTCAAAATGATTATTTAGTCACCCAGGTAATAAGCATAGTACCTGTTAGGCAGTTTTTTGATCCTCACCCTTCTTCTATCCTCCACCCTCAATTATGTCCTGGTATCTATTGTTCCTTTCTTTGTGTTCATGTGTACTCAGTGTTTAGCTCCCACTTTTAAGTGAGAACATATGGTATTTGGTTTTCTATTCCTGCATTAGTTTGCTTAGAATAACAACCTTCAGTTCCACGCATGTTGCTGCAAAGGACATAATCTGTTTGTTTGTTTTTTGTTTTGTTTTGTTTTGTTTTTATGTGAGCCTTAATTTTCTTATATATAAAGCTGTGATAACAAAAGAGTCGAATTCATTGGGGTTTTGTGAGAATTTGTAGACTTCCAAACAATCCAGCTTAGTATCTGGCACAAAATAGTATCCTGATAGATGTTTTTGTTAGCCAGTCAGACAGGTCAGCATGAAGGCTAATGTTTGGCTCACATGGGGTGCCTTTGCTGGGGAGAGAAGGGTATTCTTGAAATATCAGTGGCATTGGGACCCAAGAGACCCAGAGGAAGGTGGAAGAAGAGGCTCTATACATCACTGCTAACAGAAACTGCTACCCAGCACAGACATGAGCCAAAAACTACCAAGACACAGAAGAGCAAATATTAGGGCTATGACATGCAGGAGAGTCAGTGAACTGCAGAACAAATAAATGAGATAAGCTGAGAGGGTGAATCACAAAAAGCCATCTCCGAGAGGCAAGTATTTATTAATAATTAAAAATGCAATCTACATACTTCATATCATTCCAACACTTTATTCAAATGCACCACTATTTATTGCAAACATTCTAGGTGCCTATTGCTCTTTGGCACTGTGGAGAATATCAAGTACATACAGGGTGGTAATTTTGTCCAAAAAGCACTTGCTGTCTCATTAAGAAAACACTGATTCTCATGAAACTATCAGAGAACAGTTTGCAAAGTAAGAAAACGCTCACAATGTAAAGCGAAAAGACAAGGTGTTACTCCCTGTCCCCACCCCTCAAAAGGGGTTGTATGGCCTTCCTTATACTCATTTTATCAATGTGGAAAACCTCAAAACTACTGCTCTTCAATTGAACAAAACTTCAATAGAGAGAAACAGCATTTAAGGATTGCCTAAAGGATGGTCAAAACAGCTTTTCCTCTGATAATTTAAAATCTAAATCTTATCCCCAGGCTAAAGCAGATGAGCACAGAGCTACACATTTAAAATGCTTAAATATTTCCATCTCCTACGCATCTCCATCAACTCATCTTTCCTAGAACTGGTCTTGGTAAAGAGTGTTTTGGCATTAAGCCATTGGTTTACATTGAGAAAGATTACAAGAAGCAACATTATGAAACTCTCGGAGGCATCATTTCTCTCATATCTCAGTGATAGGAATCACTGTACTTTTCCTATCATATAAGCAATAACGTTTCCTTACAATTTTATGGAAGTACAATTGGCATATGACAAATTGTACATGTTCAAGTGTGCAATTTGATAAGCTTTGACCTATGTATGTACCATGACATTACAGGCACAATCACGAAATTAGCATATCCATCCCCCTTGCTCCCTCACTCCCCATTGTAATCTCTCTCTTTTACCCCTCCCTAAACTCCTCATTACCAAGCAACCTCTGATCTACTTCCCAGCACTATATTTTTCTTTTTTCAGAGTTTTATATAAATGGAATTATAAAACATGTACTCTTTTTAGTCTGACTTCTTTCATTTAGCATATTTGGAGATTCGGCCATGTCATGGTGTGTACAACAGCCATTCTTTTTCATTTCTGAGTGAGACTCCATTGTATGGATATGACATAATTTGTTAATCCGTTCACCTGCTGAAGGAAATTAGGGTTGTTTTCACAATTTGTTTATTCATTCACCTGCTAAAGGAAGTTTGGGTTGTTTCCAGTTTTTGGTTCATAGAATAAAGATTCTATGAACATTTGTGTACAAAGTCTTTGTATGCTTTCATTTCTCTGGGGTAAATACATAGACGTGAAATGGCTGCATCGTATGGAAAGTGTAAGTTTAATTTTTTAAGAAATTAAATAATCACTTTTCCTCTTAATATGACAGCTAACAAGTTTCCACCTGAATTTGTAATTCATCTCCAGGAAATGTGCAATTCCTCACAATATGTTTTTGAGATATCTAGTTTCTGGCCTCACCTGCTGTTGTTGTTGTTGTTTTTCTATTCTACCTTGTTCTTTGTCCAGTCTCCCTGATCCTTATTTTCTGCACATTCATGTAAGCCAGCATATTAGTCTTTCTGGAGCAAGACTTAGAGCCATCAATCAGTAAGAAAAAAACAAATAGGCAGGAGAAAGTATCAAATGAAAAATCCCTGGTGATATGGTTTGGCTCTATGTCCCCACCCAAATCTCATCTTGTAGCTCCCATAATTCTCATGTGTTATGGGAGGGACCTGGTGAGAGATGATTGAATTATGGGAGTGGGTGTTTCCTGTGCTGTTCTTACGATAATGAATGGGTCTCACATGATCTGATGGTTTTAGAAACGGGAGTTGCCCTACACAAGCTCTCATTTTTCCTGCTACCATCCATGTAAGATGTGACTTGCTCCTCCTTGCCTTCCACCATGATTGTGAGGCCTCCCCAACCATATGGAACTGTAAGTCCAATAAACTTCTTTGTTTTGTAAATTGCCCAGCCTCGGGTAAGTCTTTATCAGCAGCGTGAAAACAGACTAATATACCTGGGTAAAGACTGAAGACATGGGTTATGATCTCCACTCTGTTACTAAAACTTCACATGACCTAGAGCAAACTCTTTGCATCATCTTCTTGATTTTCAGTTTCATCATCAATAAACATAAGGGCTAAATAAAATGAGCTCTGGATTGAGTTCCAGATCCACCATTCTGTGCTTATTTGTCCCAAAGAATATATGCTTCTTATAGCTGATATTCTTACAAAGAACCAGAAAGAAGATTGCAACAAACACTCCTTCTCCACCATGGCTACCAAGGGACCTTGAAATACACTAATCCTGGGCAATATAAGCACAGTCATTGGTTTTCAAGACAAACACTACTCAAAAGCTAGGGTAAGTCCATCAGTGATCCCCATATTGAGTCTTCCCCTACTGTATTCTACCTTCCTGAACCTCACATCTCCCCTGCTCACACGTGCCCTTGCCCCTGAGCAAGCCTTTACCTGCTTCTTGAACTCCCACTGCTCTGTCCTTAATGCTTCCTCCTACCAAACTGTCTCCCCTGACCCCCCCTTCCTTAACTTCCCTAATCCAATGGGACCCACTCACTGTAGTGCACACCAGCTCCTGATGGTATCTGCTACCAGAGGTGTCCTCGTTCTTTCTTTCTTTTTTTGACAGGATTTTACTCTTGTTGCCCAGGCTAGAGTGCAGTTGCACGATCTCGGCTCACTGCAACCTCTGCCTTCTGGTTTCAAGTGATCCTCCTGCCTCAGCCTTCTGAGTAGCTGGGATTACAAGTGCCTACCATCATGCCCAGCTAATTTTTGTATTTTTAATAGAGACTGGTTTCACCATGTTGCCCAGGCTCATCTTGAACTTCTGACCTCGTGATCCACCTGCCTTCGCCTCCCAAAGAGCTGGGATTACAGGTGTGAGACACCGTGCCTGGCCAGTATCCTTATTCTTTAGCTTTGCAGAACTGAAGTAGGAAGTGACTGTGGCATCAGGGAGGGAGGATAGAAGTCAGATGGAAGGGAAGGGAGAGGGAGAGAAAGAGGAAATAGAGGTAGGCTGAAGAACTGAGCATAGAAAAGAGAAAGAACAAAAAAGACCTCAGAGGAAGGAAAAAAGACCTGCTCACAAGGAAAGCCATCTCTGTGCATCCTGGGCCAGTCTCTTCACAGGACTTGGAGCAACCTCCCAACCAGAGCTCACTCCCACAGTCTATGCTCACTGATTCCCCCCATCAGCTGCTCCTGTGGCAGCCTGGTCCCCCTGCCTTTCTGCTCCCCACTGAGCTCTCTGGGACTCACAAATCAGTGCCCTGGGGCCGGCTTGGAGAGACTAGCAGGTGGGGATCTTACACAGGGGCCAGGAAAGGAATGTAGGACTCAGGAGGAGACACTGAACAAAGGCTCTAGCTCAGTCCTGGAAGTGGGAGTGTGTGCTTGTTCATTGCCAGACTCTCTGCCTCTCTAGGTTGTGTGCTCTCACTGGCCTTAACTCTTTCCAGTCAGGGAAGACTAGCAAAGAGTTGGAAGAGGAAATGTTGTAGAAGAAGGAAGAGAACTCAGGTACATCAGGGCCACCAAGAAACAGGGGCTCTGGGTCTCCCAGGGACATAAGGAGAAGGATTAGAAACTGACCAGGCTTCCTACACAAAAGATTCCAGGGTTGATCCTCTGAGAGCTGAGAAAAACATAAGGTGGGGTCTTAGTGCAAACTTCAAGCTTCAAAGATGCCACCCACTGTCTATTCAACCTTTTTTCTCTTTTGGCTAATCCTGTACACTTCTTTCAAGTCTGCGAATAATTATCAAGTTCCCACCGTGTGCCTTATTCTACATAGTCCTCACAATCTGGTCAACTTCCTTTGTATTTCTCCTCTGATCAGCTTCTCAGTGGATCCTCTTCATTCTCCTTCACTCTCACTGCAGCCCAGACCCACTTCCTCCCTTCCCTGAGCTTCTCTTGCCTGTCTCCTTCCTCACCACCCAATCCCATTTCCCGCAAGCAGAGGCATTATTATTAATCTGTCTCATCTACCATAACCACCACCTGGTTTGTGCAATAGCATTTTCTAGATGTTTCCTCTCCTGGCAGCCAAGACTGACAATGTCACCTGCCAGGGGCCTGGAAAGCCAAGCCACAACCTTCTTAGCCAATTAGAGGTTGCTAAACGGGGCACCCTTGCAGCTCTGAAGTTCTGAGATCTTAATGCATGCATTGTCTTCAGTGCACACAATACCACCCACCACAAGTTCAATGCAATCAATTCCCCAGCAATTGAACTCAATCACAATGCCACTGCCCTTGTTCTAAAAATTAAAGAGTTGCTGCAAGAAGGGTCGTATAAATTTTGTCATCATAACTGCCTGAGCTAGAGATGCGGGGTGTTCCCTGCCAATCAGGGCAGAGCAGGTTGACACGGGCCAATGAAGCCCAGAGGCCTCAGAGGAGATGAAAGTCACACAGGCCCCCTGAGAGATATCTGCCAATGTCAGTGTTGGGGTCTCTTCTGAAGGATGCTGTCTGTGAGCTTGTGAAAGGCACCCAGCAGCCTTGTTTCTGTGGCCCATTACTTTTTCCACCAGACTCCTTCACATGCCTGATTTGGGACATGGTTTCTGAGCTGCAGGTGTTGCCCACTCCAGCCCAGAGGTCCCAGAACATCCTGCAAGCCCAGAAGCAGTTGGCCAAAGGGCCACAGGAGCAGGATCCTCCTCTCTCTGGGCAACTTCAGACTGTTTCCTGACTGTGCTGTCCTTAGGAGGGGCTGATGCAGTGAACAGAGCCCTTGAGGCAGGTGGGGCCTGGGCTCAGCTGCAGAGACCAGGGGAAGGGCTGGACCACATTCTCCTTCTGCCATATGCAGCTGCCTTACACTACAAGATGGGGAAGAAGGGAGCTGAGGAGATAAAGTGAGAAAAGACCCAGAGCCAGTGGGCTTTGTCACATCGGCTGTGACAGTTAGACCTGGCATTACTCATAATTGCTAACATTTACTACACAGTCATACAGAGGCCATGCTGTGACTACATGTTTCTGGGCTGAGAATGTATTACTCATTTAGAACTAGTACCTCGGACTCTGATTATGGGCCTTGCTGTGTGTAAGGAACAGCACTGCCTTAGCGTGAAGCCTAGCCTACTGTCAGGGCTCAGAGAGCTCTGACACCAGCAACTGGTTTTCCTACAAAGAATCACGTAATATTTGGATTATAGAAGCAGGGCAGTGCTAACTGGATGTCCTGAAAGGGGTAGACCTGGCATACGAAGGGATGGAGAGCAGAATTTGGAAAGCATCCAATCCTGAAACTGGGCTGGAGGGAGCATGTCCCAAGCCTGTTAGGAACTGCAGGAAATTCATGACCAGAATGAAGGTGGGGCTGGGCACCTGCAGGCAGGCTGGTCTGCTCTCTTTGCCTGTGACCCTCCTCAGGGCAGGCTGTGCTGTCAACAGGTGTTGTGCAATGCCAAGCACCCATGAGAATTCCCACTACCCCAGGGATTTGAGGCACCCCTAATCCCAGGTTCCTTCCTAGAACCCAGGTTGCCTTGGGATGACTGGGGGATTCTGGTTGACTACCCAGGGAAGTCTGAAGCTTGGGAAGTTTGCAATGTCAAGTCTCAGTTCAGAGTCAGACCTGGCTCTGTGCCTCTTCTGGCGGCAGCAGCAGTCCCTATCCAGGTCCAGAGCCCTGCCCAGTGGATACCATGTGGTCCTTCCACAAAGTTGCATCTTTGAGCCCCTCACAGAGAATCTGGAGCCTCCCAACCAGGATGACATGAGAAAAGATCTGAAAAAAAAGGCCCAGGTGCTTGGGGTAAGAACAGCCAAGCAAAGGGCAGAGGCTGAGTGGGTGCCGGGAGGACCATTCACTTTGGGGACAGAGCCTTTGGTTTGGCTTAAGGAGTTCCAGGCTGCTCTGGAGGCGTCGGGGGAGCCCTCTGGGACCACCCAGTCATTTTCCACAAGAAAGCAAGAGATTCCCCAGTTTTGTGCTCTGGGGAGCATTCACCTGAGATACAAAACTTTGGCTGCTTAACTCATTTTAAGGGAATAACAACATATTTGCATATACTTTATTTGGAGACAAAAACAAAAAAAAAATAGTCTGTTGAATAAATTATTCTAGATTTTACTTTCAAGGGATTTTTTTTTCTTTCTGAAAATTATAGAAATCTCATCTCCTATTCTCCCTTCTTGAGAAATTAACCATTAGAAAACAGACACTTGCCCTTAGTCTGCCTTCTAACATCTCTCATATGATCCATGATTTTTTTAAAGAAATACAACTCCATTGCATGATCAAAGGGAAGAGGGGGGAATGGAAAGAAGGAGCTGGGCAACACGGGCACCAGGAGGAAGAGCCTGGGGCCCAGGGCCAGCGCCTACCTACTTGTGGGAGCCTCAGCTGTTCCTTCAATCCCCAGGCCACGTCTAACTTTGGGTTGAAAAGTGATTTCCCGGCTGACTCCACAGTTAGAACAGGTAAGATGTTGCTTGGTAAACGTTACATGAATGTGAAATCTTGTGGCAGAAATAATCTGAGGCTGTTTCAGAGGCCACCTGGGACCCCGTCACAGCTCTGAGGTCCCTCTCCCCCAAGGAGCCATGCCCCGAACAGAGGTACCTGTGTCCACTCATCCTGCAGAGAGTTCCTGCCCCACCTGCTGTCTCCTAAGTGCTTCTTTGTACTGAGAAGGGAGAGGGAGCACAGGGTATGGGCACCTCCTGGGCTGGGACCAGCCATCACCTGGGATCCCAGTGCCACGGTTCAGAGCTAAGGACAGAAACACCCAGCATTTCACTGCACGCTGATCTCAGCCAGCACTAGGAAGGGCTGGGAGCATGTCCTGCGTGCCGGGTTTCCCATGCCCCCAAGAGACTTTTCCTGTTTCTGTACCATCTCTTTGGGTTGCACAGAGAGCTCCAGCACTCTGCTTCCCTGGGGAAACTGAGAAGGACTGGTCCTTGATTGCCTTATCCAGTGAGTTGGTTTCCTGGGGCTATGGTAACAAACTACCACAAACCAGATGCCTAAAACAACAACAACAACAACAAAACAAAACAGAATCTCATGCTCTCCCAATTCTGGAGAATTCTGGAGGCCAGAGTCTGAAATCCAGGTCTGGGCAAGGCTAGGCTTTCTCTCCCAGTTCTGGTGGATCCTGGCAGTTGTTGGCCCTCCATGGTAGTGGCTGCATCCCTCCCACCTCTGCCTCCGTTTTTGTGTGACGTTCTCTCTGCCAGCGTCTGCCTGTTTCTCTTGTCTTGTACCTACACCAGTCAGACTGGATTAAGGGTCCTCCCTGTTCCACTCTGACTTCATCTTAACTGACATCCCAATGACATCTACAAATACCCTATTTCCAAAGAAGATCACATTCCCAGGTATCAGGGGTTAAGACTTGAGCATATCTTTCTGGGGACACACCTGGTGACCCTTCTTCTCCTAACAGACCATCCAGACCCTCTGTGGCTTTGCAGTTATGAACATGGGCATCATTTTGGCATGTACTTCCTTTCCCTGTCACTTTGGCCCAGTGGTTCTCACCTTGGTGATGTCTGGATACCCCTTCATAGGAGCCAAGTATGTGAGTAGGATGGGTGCTCATGGAGGGTGATCTCTGGGATGGAGCAGGGCACAGAAAATGGATATGCTACCTAGCAATGTCTCTGGGGAGAGCAAAGATGCAGGGATGGAACTTGTTATGGGAGTAATCAGCCAGGAGCGAGAGGAGGCCTGGCAGAAGGGGTTTTGCCAACGGGAACAGAATTGATCATCTGGCTCAAATATCAGTTCTTCCAAAATCTGCATAGTGCCATCCTTGAGGGCCCCGGGAGCCCTGCAGCTTCTCTCTGGGGTGACCATACCATGCGAGGCCTCAACAGGGACACTATAAGAATAAAAGGGTGTGCTATTAATATTTGTGCCATGACAACAGGAATACCTAGGACTGTCCCTGACACACTGGACATAGGGTCACCCTACTTCTCCCTAAGTTCAGGTGACACAAGGAGTAGGCGTGAGGTGGACAGACAGCAAGTGAGGAATGGGGTGGACAGGGCACACTGTGGGACGGCCAGGCTGGTGCACTTGTGGCCCTGTCCATGGGGCCAGCAGGGCCAGTAGGGCCAGTAGAGCCTGTACTAAGCTTGAAGAGGTGGCATGGAGCACTTAGAAACTCTATCTGCTGCTTGTCATCTCTTGGCATGTGGAAGGCCTTCTGCAGAGTTCTGCTCCAGACATAACCTCAGAGTACTGAATATCCCCATGCTCCTGGAATTAAGGAGTGTCTTAGACAGCTTGAGCTGCTTTAACAAAAACACCATAAACTGGGTGGCTTATAAACAACAAGCATCTATTACTCACAGTCCTGGAGGCTGGAAGTCCAAGATCGAGACACCAGCAGATTTGGTGTCTGGTGAGGGCCATTGCCTGTTCATAGATAGAGCCCTCTCACTGTGTCCTCACGTGGTGGAAGGGCAGAGGAAGCTCTCTGGGTTCCTTTTATAAAGGAAGTAATCCCATTGATGAGGGCTTCACCCTTACGACCTGCTCACCTCCCAAAGACCCCACCTCCAGATACCATCGCGTTGGAGGTTAGGCATTTAGCACATGAAATCTGGGGTCAGCAGACATTCAGGCCACAGCAAGAAGCTTCAGGAGAAAGCTTTTAGTCTTGTGAAATATGAATGAGGCTTTCCCACAGCCTAGACCTGTCTTCACGTCCCAACCCCAACCCCCTGCAGTCAAGGGGGCCTTTGAACAACCAACGAAGCAAGAAACCCCCCGGTCCCCCCCCCCCCGGCCAATTTCCTGCCAAGAACAAAAAAAACTTTTTTTTATAGTCTTGCCACCATGCCATGTAGTTTTCATACATTGCAGCTATTTCAAATTACTGCATTTCCACAGAACCATTTTTCTGTAATAACCCAGAATCAACCGCTTTTTTCTAGCTTTTAACCTGGCCTCAAAGTCTCCCCTCTACTTGGACCCCCTTTTTCTTCTGGCCTTAACTCTGACTCTGGAAGAGCCCACGGAACTCACAGTTCAAAGCACACATGCCTTTTCTCTCCCCACCACAATATCTTCATCCAAATAGAGTCTTGTAACCTTTACCTGCCCTCTCTCCCTTGAAAATCACTGTTCCCTGGTCCCCGTGGGGGAGCCTGGGCCTTAAGCACCTTTGTCTTTGCCCTAGAGGAACTTCCTCTCCAGCTGAGTCAGGTCCTCATGAGATTCTAGGGGTTGCTTGGCCTCCTGTATCCACTCTCCCTGACTTTGGCCTGTAGCTACATGTGGCCTGGACTTTGGCCCAGCTTCCAACATGCCCAATAATGTCAACCCTGTGGGGAAGTTCCTGGAGGTGTATAAGGATATGACAATTCAGTGGTAGGGACATTGAGGTGCTTGTTCATGTGGGAACTGACTTTACCATTTTCCTCTTTTCTGAGTAGTTTATCATTTCTGGATTGCTGTCCGTCATTTTGGGAAGACAATCAAACAAGCATGTGGTGAGTACAGGAACAACAGTGCCTCACCTACTAAAAAGGGACTTTGGTGGAACCTCATCCAGTTGGATCTTTCCCAGGTTCATACAAAGGAACTGACCGCCAGGTTGCTGACAAGTGCCCTTTGGTCAGTGGCCCTGTGTACTTACTGATTTGGGGGACTCCTTTCATGATCCCCATTTTGCAGAGAGTCCTGTACCCTCTCCAGGCTCTGGGTGGCTTTACGGGAAAATCCTGCCTCATCATGACACTCTTTGGTGTTCACTGACCACCTGGATCCAGGTCCTTGGTGACCGCAGGGGAAAGAGGACAGTGAGAGCATGGGCTGTTTGTTGTGCACCACAGCCTGGAGCCTGGGCGAGAAAAGCATCAACCAAAAGAGATGAGCCTCGCTGGTAGGGGCCAGGAAGGGTTACCTGAATCCTTGTGTTGCCAGGGACATAAAAGAATGGGGTGCAGAGTGAAAAAGGGATGTTCAGTGATGGGAACATATCTAATTGATAAACTTTTGCAAAATCATTTCCAGGCCTTTCTTAGGAGGCTGAGAGGCATGGGTTGGGGGGCAGAGGTAGGTATGGTGGAGGATCTGGTGACCTGGGATCTGGGGGTCTCCCTGTCCTGACACAGAAGCTGCCAAGAAACTGGCAGCCGAGCTTCAAGGTGGCAGTGCCAGGTTTGGATGCTAGCATTCTCTCAGACCTCCCTCAAAGGATCAGATGCTCTTCTTCATCCCCACCCTCAGCCTCCCCTCAGCCCTCCAGGAAAGCAGCCTGTGTGGGTCCCCTAAACGGGGGCAGGAGCACAAGCCCTACAGAGCGAGCAGCAGCTGGGTGAGGCAGATGGAGGCACAGGGTGGGGACCACGGGGTTCCAGGGCCACTCAGGCTGCTATGAAATTCACCCCCCACCATCCTCAGGGACCTCTTCTCTGGCTGAAAAAAAGGGACTTTCTCAGAACATGCTGACAACATTAGTTGTGAATCCCTGGTGCTGTGTGGAGAAATGGCCCACCACCTTTTCCCGTCTCTCCCCATCACTGCCCAGCTCCGAGATTGAGTCCCTGGGAAGAGGGCCAGGGTCTTTGCCAGTGGCTGCTGGGCATACCTGAGCACATGTGCCACGGGCTGTTTGTGACAGGCTGGAACACCTAGCCCAGGTGTCCCGGAAGCCACCACAGACATCAGCCTATTCCTCCCCTGGTGGTGGTCTTTGAAAAGTGAGTCTGGACACCCTAAAACTGGAATCCAGGCTTCCTGCTTTCAAGGGCAGATGGTCCCCCATGGTGCAGCTGTGACTCTCCAGCCCTCCTCTGGGCAGTGCCCCAGCCGGGATCTGAACACCCACCCTTCGCCCCAGGTGCTGTTGCCCCCACACTGAACCCTCGCACCACATGCTCCTGCCAGGGCACCCTTTTCACAAAGTGGAGTGGATGGAAAAAAAAAGGAAAGAGCACCAATCCTGCTGCTGTCCCCATATGACAGAGGCTGCTGTGGGGGCATCTGTTGTACTTGGATAAGAAGGCCCTTTGGCCTTGAGCTCTGCCATGCAGGGGTGCTGCAGACAGAGCCAGGTGATAGGAAAGAGCAAATCAGGGAACCCACCTGATGCCAGCCTCAGCTCAGGATGAGGCAGGAGGCCTTTTGCTAGGCTTAGGGGAGATGGCAGGAGGAACCTCCTCAGGGTGCCAGTGGACTGGGTAAAGCCAGTAGGGGGCTTGGAGGTCAGGGAAGCTGTGATTTATCAAGCACTGTGGGCATTGCAATATTTTCTCTACTCAGTTCAGTCCAATGGGACATCAGTTCTGTGTATATCTTCCTCTTGCTCTAGCCCTGCCCAGTCATGGATGGAGAAACTACTAGAACCACATCCCCTGTCTGTCCCACCATAAGTCTCTGCTTCATTCACGCATTCATGCATCATGCCAAAAGCTTTGCTTCAGCAAGCATTTCCTGTAGGCTTGGGGTGGTCTGAGAGGGGTTGACAGTGAACAAAATGAATCAAATCGTATGACAGAAGTGGAAGTCCCATCCTGCCAAGGGTCCTGGATGTGTGAACCTGCTGCCAGCCTGGTGGAAC
>NW_012099233.1:28253-33331 GCF_000951045.1 Mandrillus leucophaeus
CCTCGAGGCCAGATGAGGGAAGAGTCAGGAGGCTCAGCTCAACCTTGGGTGTCACCTGCCACCTGCACAGCTGTCCCTGGAGTGGCCCAGATACTAGGATATGACACTGTCTCCCAGATCATGAGCAGGTTGAGTCAGGTACAAGGGAAAAGGAGCCAGCAGATGACACTGTCTAAACCCATCTGGTCATCCCAGGAAGGCAGAAGGATTGGCCAATCCAGCACAGACCCTGTGCATCCTGCATTTCAGAGGATCCTGTCTGTGATGCTCCTCTTCACGGCATTGGAGCTCAGCATCGCTATCCCTTCTTCTGTCTTCTTTTGAAAAAAGACCTGTTCAGATGTCATCAAGGTGAATCTGCTGTGCCCTGGGCTCTGGGGCCTGGGTGGCGGCACAGGGCATGGTCCTGGGGCCAACGGCAGGTGATACTATGGTCGACCCATGAATCTTGACCTTAGTCGAAGTCGACAGGTTTTGCTGAGTGAGGCAGTAGCCGGCAGAACAGGATGGGAGCAAGTGCCCAGGGTGGAGGAATCACAACAGGAAGCGATGGGACCAAAGAGAGCACATCACACATCTGCTCATTTAGCAGAACAGGAAACAGGTTAAGGTACAGAAGCCCTCTGGCCCCTGGAACCCTCAAGTTTTTATGTTTGTGTTTCCCTTGTCTTTTGTTTCAAGATATTTTTTAATTTTTCTGGTTTGATTTTTTGGAGATAAAAGGCCTTCCACTCAGAGTACAAGGTCTGTTCACTTGCTTTGTCCTCTCCAGAGTGTGTGTTTCCTGACCCAAAGTGACACAGTGATCACCAGCATGCCCCAGGCAGCATCTGCTGACCCTGTCCTGGACATGAACAAGGAGTGCGCCCTTAGCATGAGATAGAGAGAGAGAGAGAGAGAGAGAGAGAGAGAGACCACATTGTCTGCAGGAGTTAGCTGAATGATCTCACAGACCCCACCTGCCGGGCTCTTCCATTTTATCACAATTATTCCACCTGTTCACGTGCAGAGAGAAGAACTCTTGGAGTAGATTTTAAGATCTTAGAGAGTAACTTGTTTATAAATAAAATATCTCTTTGATGACGTATTTGGATTCCATGTGATTTTGCCACATTTCTCTTAATTTACTGGACACCAACAATGACATAAAAATTAAGATTTTAGAAAATTTCTAAAGATGTAGAAAATTTCTGCTTTAGAAAATTTCTAAATAAGAATCAAAAAAGAAAATAAAACAACAAAATGAAGAGCAGCCTTTGAGAGATGACCCCTTGGTCCCCGTCCTCACACTAAGACGCAAAAGAGCAGAGCTTCCAGCTTCTCACTGGAGCTCCCACGCAAAATATTGAGAAAATCTTCCTCCCTCCAACAACAGTCTTCCTATTGGTCCTGAGACCTTGCTGGCAATCAGCCGTGTCTCTGCCCCTCTTTCTGTGCTCTTGTGACTCATCCCAGCTTCTCTCCCTGTGCCCCTATCTGGTTCCCCTCTGCCCATTTCTCTCTTTATCTGAATCCCCAGATGACCCTGCACAATCTGAGTGTGCTGAGTGGTCCAGTCCTCCCCGGGAAGGGAAAGCACGGTCCCCTTCCTTGGAGAGAAGGCAGAGACTGCTCTCCCACAAGACCATAGCGCCCCCAAATCCCCGGATCAGCTCACACCTTGTTTTCTGGTGGCCAGGCCAATGATGAGGTTCACCACAGCCTACCTCAGCCAGGGATCTTATGACTTAATAGAGGAAGAGCCACAGAATATAGCCACATGTATGGGCAGAAGTCCTGAGATATCCATGGGGCTGGATACTAAAGGGTCTCCATTTCCAGGTAGAACCTAAGGTTAGATGAGAGAGGTTTATCATCAATGCAGGAGGATCCTCACAACATACAGGATTTAACAGCCTTACAGGGATTCCAAAAGATAGTACAAATCAGATTCGAGGTAAGCTCCTGTAAATATGGAAAAAGTGACAACTCTCCACGAAAGACAGAGGTGAGAAGGCTCAGAGAATTGGATATGCTGGGGTGGATATACTCTGTAAATCCAGAAAAATCCACCTGCTGCCTATTTTTCAATTGTTCAATTTGCCTGTTAAATCATCTGGGCCTGGTCATGCTGAATTTTTTTTAACTACCAATTTTGATTTGCTTAGTGATTGTAAATCTGGTTTATCCACTTCTTCTGCTTTTTAATTCACTCTGCATTGATAGTTATACAACAACTCTCCAAACACTATTTCACAAATCAAGCTTTTACAGCAAAAGTAGCAAAATGTTTTAAGAAATTTTATTTTACCTTGTCAATGACCAAAAAACACACAAGACTGGCATCTTCACCCAATTTCTCTAGACTTTATTTCTGGGATCAATCAGATATCACACGTTGTTATTAGTCCATTCTCACACTGCTATAAGACAACCTGAGATGGGGTAATTTATAAAGGAAAGAGGTTTAATTGACTCCCAGGTCTGCAGAACTGGAGTGGCCTCAGAAAACTTACAATGCCAGCAGAAGGGGAAGCAAACACCTCCTTCTTTACATGGTGTCAGCAAGGATAAGTGCAGAATGAAGAGGGGAAGAGGGAAGCCCCTTAAAAAAACATCAGATCTGATAAGAATTCACTATCACAAGAACAGCACGGAGGTAACCGCCCGCATGATTCAATTACTTCCCACCAGGTCCCTCCCATGACACGTGGGAATTATGGGAACTACAATTCAAGATGAGATTTGGGTGGGGACACAGCCAAACCATATCACATGTCTTCAATTTCTGCCTCCTAAAAATGACATCTTTGCCAGGTGTGGTGGCTCACACCTGTAATCCCAGCACTCCAGAAGGCTGAGGCAGGTGAATCACTTGAGGTCAGGAATTTGAGACCAGCCTGACCAACATGGTGAAACCCCATCTCTACTAAAAATACAAAAAAGTTAGCCTGGTGTGGTGGTGCACACCTGTAGTCCCAGCTATACAGGAGGCTAATGCAGGAGAATTACTTGAACCCAAGAGGCGGAGGTGGCAGTGAGCCAAGACCACATCACTGCATTCCAGCCTGGGTGACACAGTGGGACTCCATCTCAAAAACCAAAACAAAACAAAAAACAACATGCTCAATCTTGGTCTTTCCTCAACTGTCAACTCTGACTGCTAAGAACCTAAAAGATATCTCCGCCTTACTGCACAGCAAGGTCTTTGTTGTGAGTTGGGTTGTGTCCTCTCAAAATTTATATATTGAAGTTCTAACCCCCAGTATCTCAGAATGTAACTTTCTTTGGAAATAGCATCTTTATAGAATTAAAATGAGATCATTAGGGTGGGCTCTAAGAGGATATTAGGACACAGACACTCACAGAGGGACAATCGTGTGAAGACACAGGGAGAAGACGCTTGTCTACAAGCCAACAAGAGAGGCCTCAGAAGAAATCAACACCACGGACACCTTGATCTCAGAATTCTGGCCTCCAGGACTATGAGAAAATAAATATTTCATGTTGAAGTTTCCCGGTCTGTGATACTTTGCTATTACAGTTCTAGCAAACTAATACACCCTTCAAACTCAACAGGGCCAACTGGAACCCACCATTCTCCTCTAAAAATTTCTTTTGCCTTCACCATCTTGTTTAAAGTCCTCACTCTTCCCATCACTCAAACTCTAAAAGTTCTTTTCCCATAGTGAAAAGGCCTAATGAAGGTGTTTCCCCGTGGCTTCTTCCCTTTTAGTTCTGTCTTGTGGACTGCAGCTGACTCAGCCCTGAGGGTGCCCTTAATGTCCCTGCTCAATTAGCATTTCCACCATTTCACCATCGCTTACATGAGACAGTCGAAGGGTCATGAAAGCTTCCCGTGACCTGGAAGACGTATTCTATAACAGTAGCCTTTCACAGCAGAAACCAGACTTGCAATATTGCAAAGGTCATGGAATTTGGAAGCAGAAAACCTGAGTTTCTATTTGGACTCTGCCACTTACCAGGTGTAGAACTTTTGGAAAACCTTGGAAAGTCTCCCTATCTCCATTATGGATCAAGAGTGTGACCTTGGTTCACCTTCTGAGCATTCTTTCCTTAATTTTTTTTTCTTATAAATAATAGCTTCCACTTTCCACCCTGTAGAGTAATTGTAAACTTCATAATACATGCAAAGCTCTTGACTCAAAAAACAGGAAGCACAAAGGAGTGTTAATTTAACTGGCATCTCTTTACTTTTATAAGAAAGCCTAGCATAAAGAAAATGTGTGTCCACTGTTATGGGTTAATTATGTTCTCCCAAGAAAGACACATTGAAGCTCTACTCCCCAAACCTCAGAATGTGCCCTTATTTGGAAATAGCAGCATTGCAGATGTCATTAGTTAAGACAAAGTCATATTAGAGTAGGGCAGGCCCTAATCCAATATGATGGGTGTCTTTATGAAAAGATAGCATGTGAAGACACAAACATACAAAGAGAAGGCAACCATGTGGTGACAAGACGAGAGATTGGAGTGATGCTCCTGCAAGCCAAAGATTGCTGGCAAACCACCAGAAGTTAGGAAGAGGCAAGGTAGGATTCCCCTACAGGTTTCAGAGAGAAGGTGGTCAGCTAACACTTTAGATGCTAACCTCCAGAGTTATGAGACAATAAGTTTCTGTTGTTTGAAGCCCCCCAGTTTGTGGTACTTTGTTGCAGCAGCCCTAGGAAACTGATACATCCACACAATGCAATGTCCTTCAGCCATAAAAACGAATGAAGCACCAACAGCAGCTATCGGCTATCGTGTGGATGAAATGTGAAAACAGCATGTTCAGTGAAAGAAGCCAGGCACAGAAGACAACATATTATATAATTCCATTTATGTAAAGTGTCCAGAATAGGTGAATCCATAGAGACTAAACACAGATTAATGGTTACCAGGGGCTACAGGAGGGGAAAATAGGAACTGACGGCTAATGAATATAAGCTTTCTCTTAAGGGTGATATAAGTGATCTGGAATTAGGTAGCAATGATAGTTCCAAATCTTGTGAATATATTTACAATTAAATTGTTTAACATAAAATGGTGAATTTTATGTGGAATAATAGCAATAAAATTAAATAGAATAAAACAAA
>NW_012099233.1:33381-35645 GCF_000951045.1 Mandrillus leucophaeus
TCTGAGAGGGGTTGACAGTGAACAAAATGAATCAAATCGTATGACAGAAGTGGAAGTCCCATCCTGCCAAGGGTCCTGGATGTGTGAACCTGCTGCCAGCCTGGTGGAACCGTGGTGCCCCAGGAGCATGAACTGCTCAGGAGTAGACCCTGACCAGATCCCCTACAGGCCTGAACAGCCTGATCAGCAGCCTCCGAAGCCTTGTGGCCGCCACAGTGGGCCTCATCGTCCTTCCCTATCACCTGGCCGGGGTGTTCCTGGCTGCCAGACAGTGCCACCTGGTGGTGCCTCCCCTATCAGTGCCCCAAGACAGCCACTGCTTTTTGAAGAATGAGACCACCAGCTGCTTTGTGGCCAGCTCCAGCTTACTGGTGAGTATTTTTAGGCAGAATGTTCCAGACTAGTGAAGTCTTTGAGATTTTCTGCTTCTTGTTCTCTGCTTCCTTCTGGTGTGGACCATGGGGAAAGGGGCAGAACACAGGAATCCACACATGAGAGAATAGCAGGCATTTGGCTGGACTGTGCCAAAAGAGTTGTTCAAGTACAATATCAGTCAAGACTGTAGTTGCAAAAAGACATAACCAACAATTTGGTTTCAGTTTGAGCACCTTAGTAAACAAACTGATTTAACTGTGATAGTCTCGAGGGATGGGTTTGTCCAAGCAAGAACTCTAGGGTCAGGGTAGTGAATTGCTCAGGAAAGGCCAAGAGCTCAGGGAGACATAGGAACCTCATAGACAGGGTGGCCACAGACTGGCAGTCCCCGGGTTCAGCCAGGCAAGAGCCACAGGTCGAGGGAGACTGTAAGAGGCTAAATCCTAACTCTACCACATGCACAAAAATGGATGGGATGGCCAAAAATGACCCCAAAAAATTAGGAAACACATACGGAATGGGCTTTTTAACTGTTGTTTGCAATCAGAACTTTATGAAAATGATGGAATGTGGTTTCGCATTCTCTGTTGCATCAGAGCCAGTATGTGTGTGGAACACTGAGAAAAGAAGGCAGAGGAAGTTTCACTCCTGCAGCCAAAGAGGGGGATATTCTAGGGGTGGAGAGGTGGCAGGCGGGGTGATGTGTGCACAGATTGGCCGCTGTCCCATCACCTCATTGCTGGCTTCAGGCCATCCTCCCACAGATGGAGCAGCCATCACAGGGGTGGAGGGTTGAGGGGCAGGGGAGGCATCTGTTCAGGTGCTGGACGGGGTTTGTGCAGTGAATTAGGATGAGCTCCTCAGAAACCAGCCTGAGCTCTCTGCCTCAGGAGCTTCTCAGGGAGAGGAGACAAGCAGCAACCCCTGCCAGAGGGGTCCTCGTGTTTATTTCCCATAGCCACAATAACAAAGGACCACAAACTGGTGACTGAAAACAACGGAAGTGAATTCCTTCACAGTTCTGAAAGCAAAATCCAAGATCGAGGAGTCGGCAGGACCGAGCTGTCTCTGAAGGCTCTAGGAAAAGACTCTGTCTTGTCTCTTCCAGCTTTGGGGAACTCCAGGCATTCTCTGGCTTCTGGACACATCACTCTAACCTCTGTCTCCATCCTCACGGGTCCTTCCCCTCTGTTTGTCTCTGTGTCCTGTTCTCTTCTCATAAGAACACCAGGTATTGCATTTAGGGTCCACCCTAAATCCAGGATGATATCACCTTGAGATCCTTAACTAGTTGCACCTACACAGACCATATTTCCAGATAACGTCACGTTCTCAGGCTCTATGTAGACATGAATTTGAGGGAGAACACTAACCCACTACAGTCACAGTCTATACAAATAAATTCAAGCTTCTGCACACCTGTGACCTTACCTGTTCTACTGGGAAGCCATTGTTCCATGGAAGGTGACCCAGGGAAGCAGAATTGTTCTCCTCCTCAGGTGGGTACCTCCTGGGGACTGGCATGAGCATTAGTAACTGTGCCAGCACATCACTTTGATTGGTCAAGGTGCCCCTTGCTGCCTCCCATCCAAGCCAAGCAGGCCCACCCCAGGGAGCCTAGGTGGGTAGCAGGTGCTGGCACTCAGTTTACAAAGGAAGGCCTTCTGCCTCACCACCTCTGTGGACCTGTGAACTGCCCTAAGGGGTGAGTGTGAAGTCCCCATCTTACAGAAGACGAAATTGAAACTCAGACAGGCAGCAAGACTCTCCCTCGAGGCCAGATGAGGGAAGAGTCAGGAGGCTCAGCTCAACCTTGGGTGTCACCTGCCACCTGCACAGCTGTCCCTGGAGTGGCCCAGATACTAGGATATGACACTGTCTCCCAGATC
>NW_012099233.1:35695-42491 GCF_000951045.1 Mandrillus leucophaeus
GTCATCAGGGTGAATCTGCTGTGCCCTGGGCTCTGGGGCCTGGGTGGTGGCACAGGGCATGGTCCTGGGGCCAACGGCAGGTGATACTATGGTCGACCCATGAATCTTGACCTTAGTCGAAGTCGACAGGTTTTGCTGAGTGAGGCAGTAGCCGGCAGAACAGGATGGGAGCAAATGCCCAGGGTGGAGGAATCACAACAGGAAGCGATGGGACCAAAGAGAGCACATCACACATCTGCTCATTTAGCAGGACAGGAAACAGGTTAAGGTACAGAAGCCCTCTGGCCCCTGGAACCCTCAAGTTTTTATGTTTGTGTTTCCCTTGTCTTTTGTTTCAAGATATTTTTTAATTTTTCTGGTTTGATTTTTTGGAGATAAAAGGCCTTCCACTCAGAGTACAAGGTCTGTTCACTTGCTTTGTCCTCTCCAGAGTGTGTGTTTCCTGACCCAAAGTGACACAGTGATCACCAGCATGCCCCAGGCAGCATCTGCTGACCCTGTCCTGGACATGAACAAGGAGTGCGCCCTTAGCATGAGATAGAGAGAGAGAGAGAGAGAGAGAGAGAGAGAGACCACATTGTCTGCAGGAGTTAGCTGAATGATCTCACAGACCCCACCTGCCGGGCTCTTCCATTTTATCACAATTATTCCACCTGTTCACGTGCAGAGAGAAGAACTCTTGGAGTAGATTTTAAGATCTTAGAGAGTAACTTGTTTATAAATAAAATATCTCTTTGATGACGTATTTGGATTCCATGTGATTTTGCCACATTTCTCTTAATTTACTGGACACCAACAATGACATAAAAATTAAGATTTTAGAAAATTTCTAAAGATGTAGAAAATTTCTGCTTTAGAAAATTTCTAAATAAGAATCAAAAAAGAAAATAAAACAACAAAATGAAGAGCAGCCTTTGAGAGATGACCCCTTGGTCCCCGTCCTCACACTAAGACGCAAAAGAGCAGAGCTTCCAGCTTCTCACTGGAGCTCCCACGCAAAATATTGAGAAAATCTTCCTCCCTCCAACAACAGTCTTCCTATTGGTCCTGAGACCTTGCTGGCAATCAGCCGTGTCTCTGCCCCTCTTTCTGTGCTCTTGTGACTCATCCCAGCTTCTCTCCCTGTGCCCCTATCTGGTTCCCCTCTGCCCATTTCTCTCTTTATCTGAATCCCCAGATGACCCTGCACAATCTGAGTGTGCTGAGTGGTCCAGTCCTCCCCGGGAAGGGAAAGCACGGTCCCCTTCCTTGGAGAGAAGGCAGAGACTGCTCTCCCACAAGACCATAGCGCCCCCAAATCCCCGGATCAGCTCACACCTTGTTTTCTGGTGGCCAGGCCAATGATGAGGTTCACCACAGCCTACCTCAGCCAGGGATCTTATGACTTAATAGAGGAAGAGCCACAGAATATAGCCACATGTATGGGCAGAAGTCCTGAGATATCCATGGGGCTGGATACTAAAGGGTCTCCATTTCCAGGTAGAACCTAAGGTTAGATGAGAGAGGTTTATCATCAATGCAGGAGGATCCTCACAACATACAGGATTTAACAGCCTTACAGGGATTCCAAAAGATAGTACAAATCAGATTCGAGGTAAGCTCCTGTAAATATGGAAAAAGTGACAACTCTCCACGAAAGACAGAGGTGAGAAGGCTCAGAGAATTGGATATGCTGGGGTGGATATACTCTGTAAATCCAGAAAAATCCACCTGCTGCCTATTTTTCAATTGTTCAATTTGCCTGTTAAATCATCTGGGCCTGGTCATGCTGAATTTTTTTTAACTACCAATTTTGATTTGCTTAGTGATTGTAAATCTGGTTTATCCACTTCTTCTGCTTTTTAATTCACTCTGCATTGCTAGTTATACTACAACTCTCCAAACACTATTTCACAAATCAAGCTTTTACAGCAAAAGTAGGAAAATGTTTTAAGAAATTTTATTTTACCTTGTCAATGACCAAAAAACACACAAGACTGGCATCTTCACCCAATTTCTCTAGACTTTGTTTCTGGGATCAATCAGATATCACACGTTGTTATTAGTCCATTCTCACACTGCTATAAGACAACCTGAGATGGGGTAATTTATAAAGGAAAGAGGTTTAATTGACTCCCAGGTCTGCAGAGCTGGAGTGGTCTCAGAAAACTTACAATGCCAGCAGAAGGGGAAGCAAACATCTCCTTCCTTACATGGTGTCAGCAAGGATAAGTGCAGAGTGAAGGGGGGAAGAGGGAGGCCCCTTAAAAAAACATCAGATCTGATAAGAATTCACTATCACAAGAACAGCATGGAGGTAACTGCCCGCATGATTCAATTATTTACCACCAGGTGCCTCCCATGACACGTGGGAATTATGGGAACTACAATTCAAGATGAGATTTGGGTGGGGACACAGCCAAACCATATCACATGTCTTCAATTTCTGCCTCCTAAAAATGACATCTTTGCCAGGTGTGGTGGCTCACACCTGTAATCCCAGCACTCTAGAAGGCTGAGGCAGGTGAATCACTTGAGGTCAGGAGTTTGAGACCAGCCTGACTAACATGGTGAAACCCCATCTCTACTAAAAATACAAAAAAGTTAGTCTGGTGTGGTGGTGCACACCTGTAGTCCCAGCTATACAGGAGGCTGAGGCAGGAGAATTGCTTGAACCCAAGAGGCGGAGGTGGCAGTGAGCCGAGATCACATCACTGCATTCCAGCCTGGGTGACACAGTGGGACTCCACCTCAAAAAACAAAACAAAACAAAAAACGACATGCTCAATCTTGGTCTTTCGTCAACTGTCAACTCTGACTGCTAAGAACCTAAAAGATATCTCCGCTTTACTGCACAGCAAGGTCTTTGTTGTGAGTTGGGTTGTGTCCTCTCAAAATTTATATATTGAAGTTCTAACCCCCAGTATCTCAGAATGTAACTTTCTTTGGAAATAGCATCTTTATAGAATTAAAATGAGATCATTAGGGTGGGCTCTAAGAGGATATTAGGACACAGACACTCACAGAGGGACAATCGTGTGAAGACACAGGGAGAAGACGCTTGTCTACAAGCCAACAAGAGAGGCCTCAGAAGAAATCAACACCACGGACACCTTGATCTCAGAATTCTGGCCTCCAGGACTATGAGAAAATAAATATTTCATGTTGAAGCTTCCCAGTCTGTGATACTTTGCTATTACAGTTCTAGCAAACTAATACACCCTTCAAACTCAACAGGGCCAACTGGAACCCACCATTCTCCTCTAAAAATTTCTTTTGCCTTCACCATCTTGTTTAAAGTCCTCACTCTTCCCATCACTCAAACTCTAAAAGTTCTTTTCCCATAGTGAAAAGGCCTAATGAAGGTGTTTCCCCGTGGCTTCTTCCCTTTTAGTTCTGTCTTGTGGACTGCAGCTGACTCAGCCCTGAGGGTGCCCTTAATGTCCCTGCTCAATTAGCATTTCCACCATTTCACCATCGCTTACATGAGACAGTCGAAGGGTCATGAAAGCTTCCCGTGACCTGGAAGACGTATTCTATAACAGTAGCCTTTCACAGCAGAAACCAGACTTGCAATATTGCAAAGGTCATGGAATTTGGAAGCAGAAAACCTGAGTTTCTATTTGGACTCTGCCACTTACCAGGTGTAGAACTTTTGGAAAACCTTGGAAAGTCTCCCTATCTCCATTATGGATCAAGAGTGTGACCTTGGTTCACCTTCTGAGCATTCTTTCCTTAATTTTTTTTTCTTATAAATAATAGCTTCCACTTTCCACCCTGTAGAGTAATTGTAAACTTCATAATACATGCAAAGCTCTTGACTCAAAAAACAGGAAGCACAAAGGAGTGTTAATTTAACTGGCATCTCTTTACTTTTATAAGAAAGCCTAGCATAAAGAAAATGTGTGTCCACTGTTATGGGTTAATTATGTTCTCCCAAGAAAGACACATTGAAGCTCTACTCCCCAAACCTCAGAATGTGCCCTTATTTGGAAATAGCAGCATTGCAGATGTCATTAGTTAAGACAAAGTCATATTAGAGTAGGGCAGGCCCTAATCCAATATGATGGGTGTCTTTATGAAAAGATAGCATGTGAAGACACAAACATACAAAGAGAAGGCAACCATGTGGTGACAAGACGAGAGATTGGAGTGATGCTCCTGCAAGCCAAAGATTGCTGGCAAACCACCAGAAGTTAGGAAGAGGCAAGGTAGGATTCCCCTACAGGTTTCAGAGAGAAGGTGGTCAGCTAACACTTTAGATGCTAACCTCCAGAGTTATGAGACAATAAGTTTCTGTTGTTTGAAGCCCCCCAGTTTGTGGTACTTTGTTGCAGCAGCCCTGGGAAACTGATACATCCACACAATGCAATGTCCTTCAGCCATAAAAACGAATGAAGCACCAACAGCAGCTATCGGCTATCGTGTGGATGAAATGTGAAAACAGCATGTTCAGTGGAAGAAGCCAGGCACAGAAGACAACATATTATATAATTCCATTTATGTAAAGTGTCCAGA
Source organism: Mandrillus leucophaeus (assembly GCF_000951045.1). Taxonomy (NCBI): domain Eukaryota; kingdom Metazoa; phylum Chordata; class Mammalia; order Primates; family Cercopithecidae; genus Mandrillus; species Mandrillus leucophaeus. The sequence goes on from NW_012099233.1 coordinate 40,193, forward strand.
ATAGGTGAATCCATAGAGACTAAACACAGATTAATGGTTACCAGGGGCTACAGGAGGGGAAAATAGGAACTGACGGCTAATGAATATAAGCTTTCTCTTAAGGGTGATATAAGTGATCTGGAATTAGGTAGCAATGATAGTTCCAAATCTTGTGAATATATTTACAATTAAATTGTTTAACATAAAATGGTGAATTTTATGTGGAATAATAGCAATAAAATTAAATAGAATAAAACAAAATGAATGACATGAAACCCAACACCTCACCGGAATATGCAAAACCCTTCCCTTATTCTCTGGTGGATCCCATTTCTAGCCATTGTTCAGTGCTCTCTATGCCCTGCCATGCTGTCCTACTCTCTTCATCTTCTACCCTCTCCCATGCTGTCTGCATACCTATAGTCCCTCTTTTCCCATGCCCTGTTTTTTCCCTGTGCTGTCCCTTTCTTACCCTATACCCTTTCACTTAGAAGTCACAGCCCCAGAACCTTCTCTTTCACTCCACGATTGGGTTGTGTTGATCCACTTGCACATCATATGTTTCTGAGGGCAGAAATGTTCACCCATAATTACAGTTGTCTGGTTATGTCTCTGTCTCCCTCGCTAACATGCAAGCCCTGCAGAAGCAGGAGCTGTGTCCCGCATGTTCACCAGGGCATTTTCCAAGTGTATCACATGATACTAGGTGCTCCATAGACACTGTCTCTTATACACATCTAGATGTGTATAAGAGACAGCTGTAAGAGGCTAAATCCTAACTCTACCACATGCACAAAAATGGATGGGATGGCCAAAAATGACCCCAAAAAATTAGGAAACACATACGGAATGGGCTTTTTAACTGTTGTTTGCAATCAGAACTTTATGAAAATGATGGAATGTGGTTTCGCATTCTCTGTTGCATCAGAGCCAGTATGTGTGTGGAACACTGAGAAAAGAAGGCAGAGGAAGTTTCACTCCTGCAGCCAAAGAGGGGGATATTCTAGGGGTGGAGAGGTGGCAGGCGGGGTGATGTGTGCACAGATTGGCCGCTGTCCCATCACCTCATTGCTGGCTTCAGGCCATCCTCCCACAGATGGAGCAGCCATCACAGGAGTGGAGGGTTGAGGGGCAGGGGAGGCATCTGTTGAGGTGCTGGGCGGGGTTTGTGCAGTGAATTAGGATGAGCTCCTCAGAAACCAGCCTGAGCTCTCTGCCTCAGGAGCTTCTCAGGGAGAGGAGACAAGCAGCAACCCCTGCCAGAGGGGTCCTCATGTTTATTTCCCATAGCCACAATAACAAAGGACCACAAACTGGTGACTGAAAACAACGGAAGTGAATTCCTTCACAGTTCTGAAAGCAAAATCCAAGATCGAGGAGTCGGCAGGACCGAGCTGTCTCTGAAGGCTCTAGGAAAAGACTCTGTCTTGTCTCTTCCAGCTTTGGGGAACTCCAGGCATTCTCTGGCTTCTGGACACATCACTCTAACCTCTGTCTCCATCCTCACGGGTCCTTCCCCTCTGTTTGTCTCTGTGTCCTGTTCTCTTCTCATAAGAACACCAGGTATTGCATTTAGGGTCCACCCTAAATCCAGGATGATATCACCTTGAGATCCTTAACTAGTTGCACCTACACAGACCATATTTCCAGATAACGTCACGTTCTCAGGCTCTATGTAGACATGAATTTGAGGGAGAACACTAACCCACTACAGTCACAGTCTATACAAATAAATTCAAGCTTCTGCACACCTGTGACCTTACCTGTTCTACTGGGAAGCCATTGTTCCATGGAAGGTGACCCAGGGAAGCAGAATTGTTCTCCTCCTCAGGTGGGTACCTCCTGGGGACTGGCATGAGCATTAGTAACTGTGCCAGCACATCACTTTGATTGGTCAAGGTGCCCCTTGCTGCCTCCCATCCAAGCCAAGCAGGCCCACCCCAGGGAGCCTAGGTGGGTAGCAGGTGCTGGCACTCAGTTTACAAAGGAAGGCCTTCTGCCTCACCACCTCTGTGGACCTGTGAACTGCCCTAAGGGGTGAGTGTGAAGTCCCCATCTTACAGAAGACGAAATTGAAACTCAGACAGGCAGCAAGACTCTCCCTCGAGGCCAGATGAGGGAAGAGTCAGGAGGCTCAGCTCAACCTTGGGTGTCACCTGCCACCTGCACAGCTGTCCCTGGAGTGGCCCAGATACTAGGATATGACACTGTCTCCCAGATCGTGAGCAGGTTGAGTCAGGTACAAGGAAAAAGGAGCCAGCAGATGACACTGTCTAAACCCATCTGGTCATCCCTGGAAGGCAGAAGGGTTGGCCAATCC
>NW_012099233.1:43793-46035 GCF_000951045.1 Mandrillus leucophaeus
ACCCATAATTACAGTTGTCTGGTTATGTCTCTGTCTCCCTCGCTAACATGCAAGCCCTGCAGAAGCAGGAGCTGTGTCCCGCATGTTCACCAGGGCATTTTCCAAGTGTATCACATGATACTAGGTGCTCCATAGACACCTGCTCGATGTCATACAGGTTCTTGGTCTTCTCTTCCAAATAAGGTAGAATAGTTATTTTTCATTTTGCGGGTGAGAACATTCAAGTTGAAAGAAATGAAGAGAATGTTTGACGTTCTGCAATACAGGGGAAAGCCATTATTAGATCCCAGGAATGTTTGACCATAAAGCCCTTCCTTGCCCACTTGACCAGGTATGTCCCATCATAAAGCCCCTCACCCCCCTTGCAGGTTACCCTTACAAAGTGCTGTTCCAACAAAACTCACTGAGACAAGGTGATATTGGAGAGGAGATAGACACATAGATCTATGGAAGACATTGGGAAGCTCAGGAATCAACCCACACAATTATGGCTAATTATTGACAAAGGAACAACAGCAATTCAACAGAGAAAGGAAGGTCTTTTCAACAGTGTTAAAACAATTGGACAGTCTTTTTTTGGTTTTTGATTTTTGGTTTTGTTTTTGTTTTTAAGACGAAGTCTTGCTCTGCCGTCCAGGCTGGAGTGCAGTGGCGATCTCAGTTCACTGCAACCTCCACCTCCTGGGTTCAAACAATTCTATGCTTCAGTCTCCCAAGTAGCTGAGATTACAGGCGCCCACCACCATGGCTGGCTAATTTTTTTGGATTTTTAGTAGAGACGGGATTTCATCATCTTGGCCAGGCTGGTCTTGAACTCCTGACCTCGTGATCCACCCGCCTCGGCCTCCCAAAGTGCTGGGATTACAGGTAAGAGCCACCACACCCAGTCAACAGTTAGACAGTCTTATCCCGAATAATGAATCTTGATCTAAACCTCCTAATTTACATGTAATAAATTACATTAGTTACAATATTAACTCAAAATGGATCGTAGATCTAGGCATAAAATATAACTATATATAATGCTTAGATTAAAACATAGGAGAAAAAATTTTACCAATCTAGTTAGGCAAAGAGTTCATAGATGTGACACTGAAAGCAAAGTACATCAAAAGGCAAAAAAAAATCAGTAAGTTTTACTTCATCAAAATTATAACTTTTGTTCTGCAAAATACATTGTTAAGTGAATGAAAAGATGAGCTGTAGATTTGAAGAAAATATTTTAAAAATCACACGTCTGACAAGGACTCATATTCAGAACACTTAAGAACGCTCAAGCCAACCCAATTAAAACAATCAATCCAATTCAAAAACAGGAACACAAAACCAGTTTCGGAAATGAGACGAAGACTCAGACACAAACTTCAGCAATGAGGACACGCAGCAGGCAGAGCAGCCCAGACAAGATACCCAATACTGTGACTCACCAGGGGACTGCAAATCAAAACCACAGTGAGATCCCACTACACGCCCATTAGAATGTCTAAAATAAAAACCACAGACACTATTGCTGACGAGGATGTGGAGCAACAGGACTCTAACACACCGCTGCCAGGAAGGCAAAATGGCACAGCTGCACGGGAAAGCAGTTTGTTTCTTGTAGGGCTACACATGTACTTACCACAGGAACCAGCAGTCTCAGTCCTGGTATTTCTCCTAATGACATAAAAGCTTATGTCCACACAGACACCTGCACACAAACTGTTATAAAAGCTCCAGTCATAATAAGCAAAACCTAGAAGCAAACTAAATGTCCTTTAACAGGTGAACGTGTAACAAACTATGGTACATCCATACAATGGAGTACTGTTCAGCAACAACAACAACAACAAAAAGCTACACTGTATACACACACAGGTACACATACACATATCTCCTAATGTTAGCCGAATTTTTTTAATGTATAATATGGTATTGTTTACTATAGGTAGGATGTTATGCATTGAATCTCTAGAATTTAATCATCTTCCATACCCGAAATTTTACAAAAGCTGAAAAGCAACTCCTTATGTCTCTTCTCACTTCCCGGTAACCCCCATTCTACATTCTGCTTCTATGGGTTTAACTATTTTAGGTACTTTATCTGAGTGGAATTATGCAGTGTATGTCTTTTTATGACTAGCTTGTCTCAGCACAGTGTCCTCCAGGTTTATCCATGTTGCAAACGGCAGGATTTTCTTCTTTTGCCTGGCGAATAATATTCCATTGTGAGAATAGACCCCATTTCCTTTCATCTCTCAAT
>NW_012099233.1:46085-46931 GCF_000951045.1 Mandrillus leucophaeus
ACCCATAATTACAGTTGTCTGGTTATGTCTCTGTCTCCCTCGCTAACATGCAAGCCCTGCAGAAGCAGGAGCTGTGTCCCGCATGTTCACCAGGGTATCTTCCAGGTGTATCACATGATACTAGGTGCTCCATAGACACCTGCTTGATGTCATACAGGTTCTTAATCTTCTCTTCCAAATAAGGTAGAATAGTTATTTTTCATTTTACAGGTGAGAACATTCAAGTTGAAAGAAATGAAGAGAATGTTTGATGTTCCGCAATACAGGGGAAAGCCATTATTAGATCCCAGGAATGTTTGACCATAAAGCCCTTCCTGGCCCACTTGGCCAGGTATGTCCCATCATAGAGTCCCTCACCCCCCTTGCAGGTTACCCTTACAAAGTGCTGTTCCAACAAAACTCACCGAGACAAGGTGATATTGGAGAGGAGATAGACACATAGATCTATGGAAGACATTGGGAAGCTCAGGAATAAACCCACACAATTATGGCTAATTATTGACAAAGGATCAATAGCAATTCAACAGAGAAAGGAAGGTCTTTTCAACAGTGTTAAAACAATTGGACAGTCTTTTTTTGTTTTTTGGTTTTGGTTTTTGTTTCTGTTTTTGTTTTTAAGACGAAGTCTTGCTCTGCTGTCCAGGCTGGGGTGCAGTGGCGATCTCAGTTCACTGCAACCTCCACCTCCTGGGTTCAAACTATGCTTCAGTCTCCCAAGTAGCTGAGATTACAGGTGCCCACCACCATGCCCGGCTAATTTTTTTGGATTTTTAGTAGAGACGGGATTTCATCATCTTGGCCAGGCTGGTCTTGAACTCCTGACCTCGTGATCCACCCGCCTCGGCC
>NW_012099233.1:48816-58937 GCF_000951045.1 Mandrillus leucophaeus
TTCCTCAGGTGCAGTTAGGCAGGGGACCTGGTCAGTGGTGCCTGGTCACCTGCCACTGTGTGACCTCAGGCAGGAGATTTTTCCCTGGAGCCTCCTTCCCTCCATCTATAAAGGGAGGACTGGACACAACAGCCCAGAAGGCTTCTGGGAGGAGGACGTGAGAAGGTGTGCTGAATCCTGCCCTGCTGAGCAGGCAGGCCTAAAATTTTACACACAAACTGAGTCCCTGTGAGGAAGGGGCAAGCCCTCTGCCCTCTGCCTTCCTGTGTCTGCATCCCCAGAACTGCCTCAGGTGGAAAAGGCAGAGACTGGGGAGCACCCATGGATGCTCTGATGCTGGCCACAGCCCTTGGGGGTGACAGTGATGAGGACCTGGGTGCACATGGAGTGGAGCAGCCAAGACCAGCCCAAGAAGAGACACACTCATGCACACATGTGTTCACAACATACACATACTCATTCACATTCACACACAAACACATCGAATGCATACATGTTGACAGTTCAAGGGGCAGAGGATGCTGGACCTGGGCCTTGCTGACCCAGGCAGGGCCCCATTCTGACGGATGCTGTAACCCCAGACCTCACCGTTGCTGAACATCTGCCTGCCTCTGAGTTGTGGAGCAGCTGGAGACACACAGTGGTGTCTGTGAGCGTCTCCGCATGCAGGACCCTTTTCGAAGTGAGAGGCACATCTCAGCACAGCTGACTGATCATTCTCGGGTAAGTGTGACCTGCTCTCTCCCCTTCCTGCTAACTTGGGGACAGATGGCACCCAATGACAGCACTGGCCTCTGGGGCACTGTGGAGGGTAATGTCACTGAGCTCCCACCAGGTGCGTTTTCTTCACTGACCATGTATTGCAGCCATCTCATTCACCTTCACACTGACTTTGTGGAATGGGTGCTAATGTACCCATTTGACAGATGAGATGCCTGAGGTCAGAGGGGAGGTAACTGACCCAGGGACCCAGATGTGACTCTGGACTGTGATCTCAGCCCTACCTTGTGCTGTCCTGGACTCACCTCCTGGCCTCTGCAGCCTTCCTGCCTTACATACAAAATCTGCTGAGGATTCTGGACCCCAGTCGGGGTAGAACCTGGCCCTGGAAGAGCCACAGGAATGGGTGCCCTGTGGGTGGGGTTAGAGGCATCCCTCAGTCCAAGTCTGTGCAAGACTAAGGTCCCCAGAGGCAGGGATCTTATCCATTCAGACTCTAGGTGTGGGCTCAGATGGTTGCTGTAGGTCTCACCAGACACTGGGGTTTTCCAGTTTGGGGGCAGAGCTGGGAGCCCTCTGCCCTCAAATAGTTGTGAAAAATGAAGAAACCCTGGAGGTCTGGCCAGAAGGTGACAGTCATTCCTCCTGTTGTCTGGGGCCTAGGGACAGGGGTTTAACCTGCAAGGCCCTCTCTCTGACCTGCCCTCTAGAGGTATCACCTTCCCTTTGTCTCAGGTATTCCCAGGAGAGATGGTCCCTCTGGGTGTTCTCCAGAACCCGTCCCCAAGAGTTCACTTGTCCCCGGTGACCTGGGAAAACAAAGCCTCTTCCTGTATCGACAGCTCAGGACTGTGGAATCTGCCCTCCCTCCACCAAAGAACTGTTTTCCACAAGCACAGAGGCTGCTTTGGAGACAATAGATCAAGCTTTCTCCGAACCCAACATCCTCCTGCTTGACTGGTGTTATTCTCCAAATGGCCTCACTGGCCACAGTGGGTAAAGATTGGAGTGGAACAGAACACTCACGAGATTTCTTCCTTCCTACAGAAAACTGAGCGTCTTCATGGTCTCTGAGCAATCGCAGGAGGCTGATCATGTAGAGATTTCTGGTTCCTGGCCCTAGTCTGCCTCGGGTGTCCATTACAGTCACCACGGCCCTTCACCCTGAGCAGGGAGATGCGGTTCATCCTGCTGTGGGGTGTGTGCCCATTTCGGGGCATTTAGGGACAACAAGCCTCGCTGTCTAGGTCCCCTTGTTTTAATGTCCTCAGGAAAGAGCCCGCCTCTGGTCAGGCACAGGGACTCCAGAAATCCTGGCAGAGGTGGGGTCATTTCACTTGGTCCCATTTTCCTAGGGGTGTTGGTGAAATGAGACTCACCCGGATGGCATCTGGGAGCAGACGTACAGGGTGTTCTCTGAAGCTCTCAGGTGCCATGTAATTTTGGGAGTATTTTGTCTTATAGGATGGATATGGACAAAGACGTGGATATCTGCTCGCCCAGGAGTAAAGGGACATCATTGTCAAGCAAAGCAGACACAGGTCAGGCTGCTCCCTCTGGGGAGGCGGGGTCTCACCTCTCCCTCTGTTCCCTGGTCCGATGGTCCTGGAGTCCCTCAGGATGCTGGGCAAGGAGGGGCCGCCCACATCCCCATACCCGACAACTTTCATTTTGGCGCCCCTCACCCTCTCTCCCTCTGCCTTGCAGGTTGCTGATCCAGGACACCAGTGGACACAGAAGATGAAGATGTTGACATCTACAAGGTCATCAGTCAGCTCGAGATTCCACAGTGAGTCAGTCTTCTGTCCTCCCAACCAATTGCTGAGACCAGCTCGGTCGTGGAGGCCCTAACCCAGCGGCGCTAGAGGGATTAAAGACACAGACACAGAAATAGAGTGTAGAGTGGGAATCAGGGGCTGACAGCCTTCAGAGCTGAGAGCCACGAATGGAGTTTGACCCGCATATTTATTGACAGTAAGCCAGTGATAAGCATTGCTTCTATAGATTATAGATTAGCTAAAAGCATTCCTTATGGGAAACAAAGTATTCTTAGCGAGGAGCAGAGAAACAGGCCCTGGCTGATGTCTGCAGCAAAAGCATGTTGTTAAGGCACAGGCCGTTCCTGCTGTTGTTTGTGGTTTGAGCAGTTTTCCGCTCTGGGCAGGCCGGGTTTTCCTTGCCCTGCTCCAGTAAACCAAAAACTTCTAGCACTGTGCGTGATAGCCGTCATAAGCATGTCACATTGCTGCAGAAATCCTGTTTATGGCCAGTTGCTTTAAGGCCTGTTTATGCCAGGGCTAGGGCTTGTTCTCAGCAACCAATCTTGTCTCAGGGATGGGTTTTATTTTTGGAAAAGTTCCTCTGAAGCAGGACATATCTCCTTGGCTTGGCCCAACCTCCATCCCAGGGTCGGAACTCCTCCCCAGCTCCCCGACAGGTCCAGCCTAAGTCAGCGTTACCAGAGCTGAGTGGCACATCAAGAGAATGCTGGAGAGCAGATGGGACGAGTTGGGGCTGGGCCAGGTTCCTGGGCTCTGAGCAGCATGGTCTCCAAGTCAGCATGAGAGGAGGGGGACAGCCTGAGCGGCTGGCCCTGTCCCTTGGAGCCTGCAGTGGCAGACTAATGGCAGGGCCCAGCCACCCACCCTGGGCAGTACTGTCCCGTCTGAGGACTGGACTTTCTCAGCCCATGCAGAGTATGCTGCCTCCAGCCCAGGAGGGGCAGCCCCATTAGGCAGCCTGATACCCATTGGGCCCCCAGCAGCCCCTGCCTGGCCTTGTGCTTCCTCTGCTCCCGAGTCCTAGGCCCTCCTGAGGGTGAGCCCATAGAAAGACCCTCTTCCCTTCCCTATGTGGCCTCCTGGACTGATACCTGGGGTAGATGAGGGTGGGGCTGGTCCTTCCCTGGGGCTCACTCTCCCGCAGTTGCTTTACAGGGAGACACAGCTGTCCCCATCAGTGCCCTGGAGACAAAAGTAAGAGCTTGTTCCTGATGTATGAGAAGCCGGTCCATAAATAAGAGACCTGGCTGATGATCAGTGGGCAGAGGGGTGGCCTGTAAGTTTGGGTGGTGGTGAGTGGGAGTGACATGCCACCACTGGGAGGACCCACAGTTCCTGCTGGACCTGACCTCAAGACTCTGTCCCTGCCCAGCACTGAGAACCACCATAGTGGCTCAGGGGCTGCTGCTCACTTGTGCCAGGACCCCACCTGGAGGCTGAGACCTGACCAAAGCCCAGTGTGTCTATGGCCTGAAGGATGTGTGTCCTGAGGTCACAAGGCCAGGCCACTGGCGCCCACTCGGTCAGAGTATCTCAGCCCCAGAGTCTTCCCTTTTCTGGGTCATTCCAGTCCTGTCCCATCAGGAACCCTGAACACGAGACCCAGCATCAAAGGGCCACTCCAGGAAGCATGCAGGTCTACTAACTCTGTCATCTTGTTTACAGAATAAACGTCAGGAGATCAGACATACAGATAAATGGCTAACAATGTTTAACAGCTGGAATAAATATAGGAACAGCAGGAAGGTGACACAGAGAGTGAGGGCCCCCATGACCACGCTCCATACAGTTGGGGTGATAAGAATCCATTACTGTTGGCTGGCCCTGCCTGCCTCTCAGAGAGCAGGCAGCATGCTCTCATCACCCAGAGGACAGCAGGCCTGATCCCCAGGCTTTTCTTCCCATCTTTAACAGAGTCACTCTGCTGGGAGAGAATCTGATGCCAGGGCCTGGGCCATCCCTAAATGAGGGTTAGGGACACCTCCTGATGTCTTGAAGGAAGAAATAGGTCCAGATCAGAATTCACAACCCCGAGTGCTCACCCACTCTTTAACCTTGGGAGAGGAGGCCGGGTCCTAGATAGGCACAAGCTCTCCAGATGAACCGTGGAGCCAAAAGCTGGGGATTCTGGGAATCTTCCAGAATCCTCAGGTTTTGATCCTTCCCGGAGTCACCCTGTGTCCCTTCTCACCAAAGAGTTCTTCTGTCCATAGATGTCTCAGCTGGCCTACAAGGGAACCCCCCTGCAGATGTGCAGTCAGGCATGGTCATTCCTGCTGGACATCAAGAAGGTGAAGGCTGAAAACCCAAGGAAGTACCAGGTATGGTCCTTCCACACTCAGCTAGAGCAGAACAAACAGGCCAGGCCGTGTCAGGAGCCCAGGTCTCTAGCTAGAGGAAAAGTCAAGCCTGGGTGATGGTCAGTCCCATATCCTAGGCACAGATGATGGCATGGGAACCACAAGTGAACTGGGCTCTGGTGAGCCTCCGTGGCTTTGGAAATAAGGTAAAGAAGGATATTTCTGGAAAAAAAAAAAATTCTCCTTTCCTTCCAGAAGTGCTGCATGTTTTATGATTGCTGTTTGTAATAGTGAGCCTTTTGTCTGTTCTGAGGCTGGTTCCTTCCTCAGCCCTGCCCTAAAGAAAATAAAGGAGCAGGGCAGGATGTCCTCAGTGAAAATAAACTAGATTGACCTGGACATGAACTGCACCTTCAGACACCATGTCATGTTTTAGGAGCGCTACAGAGTCAGGTAAGACCTACGGGGGATGGAGGGTCCCAGGGGAGATGGAGGAATTCAGAGAAATAGGGGCATTCCATGCAGGAGTCCAAGATAGGAGGTGACACGGTCCCCCAAGGGATCTCCTGGCCAGCGAGCAGTCAGCATCACAGAGCATCTACTGAGCTCCAAACCACGGGCCAAGCTGGGGCGTGTGGGTCCAGAATCCAGGTGGCTACTGAGGAAACAAGCAGTAGCAAACAAAATCATGCTGCATGGTGAAAAGTTCTCTCCATAACCCACAAGTACCTGGGGTAGAGACCCATGAGAGGGGCTCAGACTTCACAGGCAACACTGACAACACCAAACACCATGGAGGAGGTGGAGCCGCAGAACTCTGTCCATTGCTGCTGCAAAATGCTGCTACTGCTGAATGCAAAATGGTACAGCCTCCTTGGAAGACAGTTGGGAAATTGCTCACAAAGCTAAATGTACTTGTACCACATGACCATAAGTGTCATAGACATTGACCGAGCTGACTTGAAAATTTATGTCCAGCTAAAACCTACATGTCACATTCACTGCTTTATTCATTATCACTAAAACCTAGAAACTACTGAGATGACCTTCAACACAGGTCCCAGGGGAGATGGAGGAATTCAGAGGAATGGGCGCATCCCACAAAATTAGGTTATACTTCTTTGGTATAATAAAATTACAGGTTAAATCTATAAATATAAATTATAATTATAGATTATTAGGTTGTACTTATTTGGTATAATAAAATTATACAGTAAGTATTGTCAAATATGAAATTAATATCTAATGATTGTGTCGTACCAAATAAGCCAAATATGTGTATTTTGGACTTAAGGGGACCTAATATGAAAAAAATTAATGAAGTCAAAAGGACTGAATTTAGAATTTAATTTTGAAAAAGTCAAATATCAAAACTTTAAAACACCTGATATCACAAAATAGGATCATAGGTCATTGGTCATTATAAAATAAGTCATTCATTTAGCCAAAGTGGTAACTCAAAGATTTAAAAAAAAAAAAAAAAAAAAACGCAAAAGGCAAAACCATTACTCTTTGAGAGAGGAGACTTAATTTCCTAAACAATAAGCCCTAATAAAGATAGCACAAGGCCAGTGAAATCTGTCTCTCAAATCTTACAAATCTATTAAATTTTAATCATCTTGACCATAATATACAATTTCCATAAATCTTTTTATAACATTTTATAATTTTTTAATGAAAAAGTGGGTTAATACTCCAAGAAAACCTTGCTAGTCTGACACAGGGGCTCAGAGGCTAGTCTCGCATCAGTGAGGCTTTGATACTGATGTTTATAGAGAAACTCTGAACCAATTTTATCTTTCAAAATAGGCTCTTACAATCTCAGGCACCCACATCTTCCACAATAGCCCCTGGACTCTGAGGGGTAAAATAGTTTCAATTTCTGGCACTGTGTCTCATGAGTGCAGTTTCTTTTGATTATCATCTTCTCCCGGTTCTGAAGATAAGGTTTTAGAAGCTTTCAGTGTTTAAGATTTAGCAGGACTTGGTGTCCTTCTTAGATGCGGGAGTCAAAGTCCTGTAACTCAACAGAACAAGGACTTTAAAAGCAATACAGAACATTATATGGAATGTTAATAACTTTAATTTTTTTAATCTCAGTTTTCCTAGGCAAATAAAAAACGTAATAACAATGACATAGGAATTGTTTCAATAAAACATAAAATCTGTTTGTTCGACCAGTTGCCAAAAGGCAAAAAATAAATAAAAGACCTTCTGCAGTGATTGCTTTTCCCTATGGAAAGTCCATTTAGATAGCCTTCAAGTTAAAACTAATGAAAACGGTACTTGAATGAGTTAGATATAGGAAGGGTGTGTCTTGGGTCATAAGTGAAAATTTTCGGTTTCATAGAACAACTTCAAGCCAAGAGCACAGACCGCTATATTGGAAGAAAATATTTCCTTTAGATTTTTAAGATAAAACACTTTTAGCATCATGTCACAGTAGCAGTTAGAACCTGAGGAAAAAAATTATAGAAGCTGACAAGAAAGTTGGAGAGAGCTATTATCTCAGGACTTCTTGAAGGGGAGAGAAAGGTGAAAACAGTGAGATTCAATAAAAGTTGAAATCTGGGGTAAATTTAGAGTAAATTAATATCTTAAGAAAACTTTATTCTTCCAGCCCATTCTTGAGTGGATTAGCGTATTTTTAATATCAAAGCACAATCTCTAGAAAGACTAATTTCCTTTTAATTATAGCCAACTTGGTCAAATAAATTCTTTTCTCATAAAGTCTCTTTTTACAAACCTTACTATGACCTACACAAGCCATTTATGACATGCCTAGACTTCCTGTTTTATCCTAAACATCCTTCTTTCCTAAATAACCAGTCATTTTATCTTCTTTTTCTTTTTTTTAAGATTTCTTTGTTGTTGTTGTTGTTGCTGCTGTTGTTGTTTCCTTGAGACAAGGTCTCTCTCTCTGTCACCCAGGCTGGGATGTAGTGGCATGATCACAGCTCACTACAGCCTTGACCCACCCAGGCTCAAGCAATCCTCCCATTTCAACCTCCCGGGTAGCTGGGACTATAGATGTGCACCAGCATGCTCAGTTAATTTTCTGTGTATTTTGTATAGACAGGGTTTTACCATGTTGCCCAGGCTGGTCTGGAACTCCCAGGCTCAAGCAATCTGCTCACCTCAGCCTTACAAAGTGCTAAGATTACATGTATGAGCCATTTGCACCCAGCCATTTTATTTTAGAACAAACATTTACCATGCAAGATTTTTTTCTCATATAAAATTTTCCTTTTAACCTTTCTTACCAAAAATATTTCTTCAGATTTTTAACTTTCTTTATATCTCTCTTATTTAGTGGTCCCTTTTATCTTGTTTCATAACCTTTAAATAACCTTTGAATTCAACAAAAATTATTTTCCTTTAAATAAGAACATGTTCTTAGCAAAATGTTTTTCTGTAATTTTTAATTGTGAATGACCCAGACATTTAATGCCTGTTATGTAATGTAACTTTAGATTCTAAATTATATTATGTTTATTTACAAGCCTTTCTTCCATTACATTTACCTAATTAACTTATTTTTAATAGTTTACCTAGGTTACTTATGAAAACTGTAATAATCATAATTTAAAGGTATTTTTCTGTTAATCATTTATATAGCCTGTGAATTTCAGGTGTTTACCTAAGTAAGAAGCTTAAGGTTAAATAAATGAATGTTGCCAATAACTCAGGATAAATGACTTATTTATCAAAAAAAATTACACAAGGATAATTATCTTTTGAGTTACGTTTATAACTTTATAACCCTCATGCCAAATTTTGACACCATATATATTTTAACATTTAATCAAGCTGACTTTTAACCACTGAGTTTTTAAAATCTTTTAAAATCTCATTACTGTAACCGAGTACACCCATTTTCCTGAGACATCAATTCTTTTTTTCTCTCTTCTTTTCTTGTTCCTTCAGTTCCCCACTTCCTACTTAGGCTTTTAGGAATACAAATATAGCCTTTTATCTCCCCATTACCAGACTCTCCCTACAGTGCAAGTTCATCTAACTACATGCTCAAACTGGAAAGTCAACTTGAGAATTAACAGTTGATTTATAAACCAAACATGCCCACTGTGGAACTCTCACTCTTTAGGGGGTTATCTCAAGAGATAACAGCCTGCCCATGAAGGTGCCAGCAGTCACATGCTGATTGCCCAGTAGATAACGCACAAGAGCTAGCATGGACCCCCGGCCACCACCCTTGCTCACTTCCTCCCCTGCCTTTTAAAAGTGAAGTCATATGGAGGACACCTGCATTTCTTCCCCTAAGCTAGTTTTGGAAATAAATTACTTTCTTTATAACAGACTTCACTTTTGTTAATTGGACTCTGCAAGCAACAAGCAACTAACCTGCATTTTGGTTACATTACCATGGTTTAGGTGGGACAAACTTCTAATATATCAAATGTAATACAAATATCAAACCAGAAAGGACTTTATTTAGGAAACCAACCCAGGCTGCCATGGTGGAAAAAGGGCAGAACCTTAGCTACTGAACTACAGCATGGGGCAACCACTACTGCTCTTTCAGTTTGGCTTGGCTAGCAAAGGGTTGTTTTGCTATGTAAATAAAGCCCTTCAGGTAATTGAATACTTTCTTGTTTTGATGGCTGATTTTTCTTTTTTTTTTTTTTTTTCCCCAACTTCAGGAATTTAGCCAATTCAGAGGTCTTTTTCCTCATAATTCAGAACTTTCCTTCAGATTTGACCAAGTCAAGTAGAGTGGTCAAACCCAATGGAAAAAAGACTAAAACAACAAAAACAGAACCAAACAAATAAACAAGAAAAAAAAGTTAAGCAAAACAAATGATTGCACAATTTGTAAGACTACTGAGCACTCTAATGGTAAGGAGAAATCAAGACCAGCTGGTAGTTTATTTTAACTTTTAGTCATTAAGGAGAATTTCCAAGACAAACCCCATTTCAGCTACTTATGTAGGAATACGACCCAGGTCAAAGACTGCTCTCTATCATCCTAGAAGCAGGAAAAAAACTCAAAACTCATCTTCCCTGTTGGAAGCAAGCTGAAACTCCAGAAAGGAGTTGCCTGCTTTCCATTATCATGGATCCAGAAAAACTCATCTTCTTTGTTGGATGCAAGTAAAACTCCGGAAAAGGACTTATACAGCAAAATAAACCTTAGATCTCAACATTATTTTGAGAAATCAGGGATTCTGTGGAGATGGTACCTCCCAGGCCTCAGCAAATTGTCCTATTGGTTTTGTTACTGGCAGCAAATCCCTACAGGTCTGCAGCAGTCTCAATTCTTGCCTTCTCAGAAGAAAGAATTCGACTGAGGGGCGTAGGG
>NW_012099233.1:59912-84373 GCF_000951045.1 Mandrillus leucophaeus
GGGGAGATTATAAAGAACATTGATCAGTTAGGGTGATCAAATCACAATGGTGGAATGTCATCAGTTAAGCTATTTTCACTTCTGTGGATCTTCAGTTGCTTCAGGCCATCTGGCTGTATACGTGCAGGTTACTGGGGACATGATGGCTTAGCTTGGACTCAGAGGCCTGACAGAGGCTACAGTGAGCAGTGATCGTGCCACTGCACTTCAGCCTGGGTGACAGAGTGAGTCAAAATTAAAACAAACAAAATAAAATTAAAGATAGTTCAAACTGGTACCAAGCACTAATAGATTTGTCAAAGGTCAAGGCCACCTTCACTCAGAGTCTCTTCCATTGGTTGCCAACTTGTAAACGAAAAAGTATGTAAGATAGGTCTCAATCCATTTAGAATTTTCATTTTGCCAAGGTTAAGGACACAGCCAGGAAACAGGTAGATGTGCCTTTCTCAAAGATGATTGTGAGGGCTTCAATATATAAAGGAGAGAAGTGGGCTGGAGGGGAAAGAGGGTGTGGTTATCCACATGTTGCAAGAGAAAAGGGGCAGGTAGGAAAACAGTCAATTATGTATTCATCTCACACTCAGTAATAGGCCCTTTACATAAGGTGAATATAAGACTAGCTACCTAAGGAGCTATTTAACCTTCTATCTGTACCTATCTCCTGAGGAACAAAAGGAAAGACAGTTCTTTGCGTGACTCAGCTTTCAGCTTAATTTTCTTCCTTTTGGCATAGTGAATTGGAGTCCTGCGTTTTATTTTCCTTTCCCACTTCAATCCCCACAAGCTTTGCATTGTTGCAGATTGTTCCTCTCAGAATATTTTACAAGTTGGTGAAGTGCCTAATGGACATTTCTTTTGTCATAAAGTGAGTTTGGATCCTGAAGAAGCCATCTTCTTAATAAGGCTTTGGAATCACAGTTCCCCTTCACCCGAGCCCTGAACAGCACAGCAGACAGGGAAGGATTTACTGAGATGGCTGCTCCCACTCTCCAGTCCCCACTTTCTAGACCATTCCTGGCAGAAAGAGCTGCAGAGCAGACTCCATGGGCTGCCCATGCAGGGTCTGGACCTAGCTGTCTTTCTGTGCCCAGCAGCCTGTGAGCCATCCCAGGCCCCTATGTGCAGTGGTCAGCACCCACAACCAGCCTTCATGGGGATTCAGTTCAAGGGTGTTGCCCTGAGCCCGGCACAGTGGCCTCCCCAGCTTAGCATCTGCAGTTGGGGTCAGGGTGGTCTTAACGGCCTTCACCTATGCCCTTTCTGGCCACACATGAGTTTGGATGAAGGAGTCGCTTCAGTAGCTCCTTGTCAACTGCGATGTCCATGACTGGCTCAAGTGAAGCACAGCGTCAGGAGAGGGGCATGGAAGCTGCACCCTAAATTCCCTGGGACCTGTGGCAGGCCTCCCCGGTGATCTCTGCCTTCTCAGGTGACTTCTGCCCTCCTGGGTGACATTAGTTCTCCCAAGTGACCTGTGCCCTCCTAGGTTACCTCAGCTCTCCCAGGTGACCTCTGCCTTTACAGATGACTTCAGTCTTTTCAGGTGGCCTCAGCCCTCCTAAGTGACATTAGTTCTCCCTGGTTATCTCTGCCCTCCCTGGTGAACTCAGGTCTTCCAGGGGACCTCTGCTTTCCTAGATGATCTCTGCCCTCTCAGGTGACATTAGTCCTCCCAGGGGATATCACATCTCCCAAGTGACCTCTTCCCTTCCAAGTGACCTGTTTCCTCCGGTGTTCTCAGCTCTTCCAGAAGACTTCTGCCTTTCCAGGTAACCTCTGCCCTCTTGGTGACATAGTGTGCTCAGGTGACATTAGCCATCTCAAGGGACCTTGACCCTCCAAGGTGACATCAGCTCTTGGTGAAGCCTTTCCATTATGACTTTGGCTCTTGCCGGAGGTAGGCTACTGCAGGGGCATGAGCCATATCATGGCATGAGCCACTATCTTGCTCATGTTCCAGAATGAGGAGACATCTGGGTGCTGGCCCAGCTGCTGGCCAATGAGAAGCTTGCCAAGCATGGTACTCTCCCAGGTGAACTCTGTCCTCTCAGGTGACACAGTCCTCACATGTGACATTAGCCCACAGTGGACAGCTACCCACGAGGCATCACACAGTCAGGACAGGGGATGGCCACACTGACTGGGTAATTGTGACTTACAGACGAGGCACTTTCTGTCCCCTACTCATTTTGAGCCTCCAGGATATCCCCTGCTGAGAGTCCCACAGGAGCCTGTGACTGGTCAGAGACCCCACACCCCAAGTCAGATGCCTCTTGTCCCCATCAGCAAACGGGATCACAGCTGCCCCGTGACCACCTTCTGCATCCTGGTGCCACAGCTCTCTGGCCCTGACCTTATGCAGGGGACTCTTATCACCCTGCTGGTCCTTCAGCCTCCCAGCTGGCAACCCTCCCAACCACCCACCCTGCCCATGGCTAGACCAAGCCCAGATGACAGCTTCTCTCTGTCCTGTGTCCCCTGCCCTGACCCCACATCCAGGAGAAGGCCACACATCCTCCAGCACCCCTGGTCACCCCACCAGCTCCCACCTGTCCTCACTGCTTTAAAGGCAGGCCTGCCCTTCTGAAACCATGGCCCAGGAAGCCACTAAGCAGTGCCTCCAGCCAGGCCCCAGGGGACATTCCCACCGCCTCTCCTCTCCTGGCTAAGACTACACGATGGAGTCACTGGATGGGAGAGTGAAAGGCCTTGGGGTCTGGAAGCAACCACCACTGCCCAACCACCACTACCCAACCGCCACTGCCCAACTGCCACTGCCCAACTGCCACTGCCCAACTGCCACTACCCAGCCTGATGGCTCCACATCTCAAGAGTAGGCTCTGATTCCTTGGGGCTCCAGGAGCCTCTCAGGAGTCTACATCCCAAGATGTTCTAACTTCCAGAGTCTCCAAGCCCATCAAGAGCAAGTTTTGCTAAAAGTGCTCCAAGAGCTTATGAAGCACGTGGTGAGTGGACAGTCCCTCAGCTCTTCCCTAGAGGCCCTGGGTCCCATGGGGTTAGAGGGACAGCGGAAGCCTGGGGCTGGTGAGAGGCCAACTTCCAGTCAGGGCTTGACCTGGTTTTCAATGGATTCAAAGTTTGGCCTCCTTTTCCTTACCTGGAGGGGACAGAGGCACTGGGACCAGGCTGAGCCAGGGCTAAGGGAAGTATGTCCACTGGGGGCCCATGCCGTGGGGAGGTGTTGGCGGAAACCCCAGCCACCACTGTTCTGCCTCTTGGGGAAGGGTCTGCAGTGGGCCCTGGAATACAGAGGTTTTCACAGAAGCCCAGGGGGCCGTGAACACTCCTTCTATCAGGACAAGAAAGGGTTGTGCATCCAGTTTTCCACCTTAAACTGGTTTCTATGGTGCTTCATCGATGGGATAAGGATGCATAGGGAGACCCCAGGCCAGGTATCTTCTTTCCCTACAGTGCTCAGCTCTCCTAGCCCAGGGCTCTGGCTTCCCCAGGAGGACCCAGCTCACCCTCACCCCACAGGAGGCACAGGCAGGTCTCTGCAGGGCACACAAGCCAGGACCTGCCTGATGGAAGCATCACACACCAGAAACCAGGGATTTCTGGGCGGACTGGGCCAGGACCCGTCTTGGAAGAGCCAGAGGAGCCAGGGAAACCACGAGCCCTAAGGAAATCCCTTATTCTGGGAGCCACATTTCTGCTGAGATGAGTCCATCCCCATGAAGAGCTGCCGAACCTTGTCTGACCCAGCCTTATGGAAGCTAGGGTGGGTCCCTTCCCAAGCAGAGGGAGCCTCAGGAAGTCCAGACTGAGGCTACAGTGGGCCCTGCTCAAGCCACCAGCCCCGAGGCTGGAAAGGCCAGGTCCTGCCATACCTGCTGTTCCCGCAGACTTCCTTCATGCTCGTCCTGAGGCTCTGGGATGTCTACCTCCTGGAAGGTGAGTGCATGGTGACAACTATGGTATACATGGCCTTCACAGCACACAGAATTAAGTCCCTGGGTGGCCAATGGTGCCCAGAAGGAGCATGCAGGACAGATCCCTGACTTCTGGTGTGTGATGACCTGAGACCAGCATCCACACTGTCCTCATGGCTCTCTGCTCCAGCCCGGAGGTAGGGCCAGACCAGGCCTGGTTGGCTGGGCAGGGAGTGGACCCAGGTACCAAACCCACTCCTGACACAACCTAGATGAAAGGCAGGAGTGTGGTGAGCACTTCCCTGCCCAGGCCTTCCTCCAGCTGTGGTTCTCTGTGAACATCTGGACCCCGGGGGAAGCCACAGTAGGATCCAGCACCGCCCAGTGGAGGGTGCCTGGGGCGGGAAGAAGGTGCAGAAACTGACTCTCCCACAGACCCTTCCCAGCCTGATAGTCACCCTGTTCCTGGAACACCCCCCTGAAGCTGTTCCTGTTTGGCCTGCAGGAGTTCCTTCAGGACACACTGTCCTAGGCCTGGGCCCTGGAGGAGGACATGGTGATGAGGCGCCCTGAGGCCTCCATGGGGGAACTGAGAAGCATGCACTGTGACCTGCACACCTAGGCGGGCTTCAGAACCAAGTTTCCTCCTGCGTCACCCTGTGGGGCAGTAAATAGTGGGAAGTGCCTAGACCTCACCAGCCCTGTTCCCTGGGCCTTTCCTCCAGCCCTTTCTCTCTCTCCTCCTCTAAGAAGCTTCTGAAAACAGGCTGACTGAGCCTAGGGCAAAAGCTGACCCTGGGTTTACTGGACATGCCTCAGAGACAATGAGATGTGAGCAAGACTCTTCCAAGCCCCTCCCATGTAGCCTCCTGCTCTCACTCCTGAAAGCCCCAGAAGGACGCTGGAGGGCTCAGATCCATCTGTGCAAGCCCACAACCACACCTGCGAGTACCAGCAGCCCTGGAGAGCAGCGGGGCCTTCACTCCTCAGCACCCTTCCAAGGGCCTAAAATCAGTGTCAGAGACCCTAAGAGGATTTAGGGAGAGGGCATATGTGAAACCCTGGCCCAGAGCCAGAATTGAGAGCTCAGCCGAATGTGGGAACAGTCCAGCCCTGGCATGGAGATCCCCCAGAGGAGTGGAGGGTAACTCACCCACTGTGGAGATAAGCCCCCATATTGGGTGGCAAAGGGGCCCCATCCATCTGAGCTCTGAATCAAGGCTAAAGCCCAGGCTAAGCAGCCCTGGGGCAAGGGTGTGAGGCAGGAAGCCTGAGTCAGCCCGAACCCTGGGGGCTGCCCCTGGAGTGACTTGAGGTTCCCTAACAGCTACACACACATCTCGCTCTGGGAGCAGCAGCCTGCAGAAGTGTCCTCAGCGTTAGACCAGGGGGACCACACGGGGACCCTGAGGACTGCAGGGACCCAAGTCTGTGGGGTCCAGCCTGGCAAAAGCAAGATGTTCTCAGTGGAGAAGCTGACCAAATCTGCTTTCCTTTCAGCCAAACCTGAGCAAGTACCCCCAGCACTCAGGTCTCTGCAGACATCCCCTAGCATTGAGACCCTCCCCAAGGGGACGGGCTGGTTCTCCCTGGCCCAGAGCCCAGCTCCAGCAGCCCATGGGTGTAGCCCTCCTGAAACAGGAGCCTCATCCTCCCTCATCCTCGCCTAGCTAGGCTATATGCAAGGCCAAAGCCCAGAGGCATGAGGGAGCTTCTGCAGAGCCCAGGACAGCAGGCTGCTCTCTGGGGGCCCTGGGGACTCAAAAGAGTGTGGCCAGCCCATCCCCAGCTCAGGATAGACCACAGGGTGCTTGGTGATTCCTACATTGGAACTCCCTCTCTAAG
Organism: Mandrillus leucophaeus; assembly: GCF_000951045.1. Taxonomy (NCBI): domain Eukaryota; kingdom Metazoa; phylum Chordata; class Mammalia; order Primates; family Cercopithecidae; genus Mandrillus; species Mandrillus leucophaeus. Next base: position 65,651 of record NW_012099233.1, read on the forward strand.
CTCCCCATGGACCTGGACCTCAGAGGCCTGTGGTTTTCACAGTACAGCTTGGAGCAGACATGCTAGGCCCCTGTCACTTCCATATCTGCCCTGGACACCTCTAAGACCACAGGACTGGCCCAGCCCCCAATACGAGACCCTGCCCAGACCCCTGATAGCCCAGAGGTAGGGCCAGAGACAACTTTCCTGCATGTGGTGCCTATATCTGATGGATCACCCTTGGCAGACGGTGACCAGCATGGCCCAGAAGGAGCCAGGGCAGCACCTGGCAAGCTGCCCCAAAGCCCCAGATAGCTCCTTAGACATGGAAAGTCAATACTGATGGGGAAGCTGGACACTTGGAGGCCACTGGAGGGAAGGATGAGCATGGCATTCCCACTGCTCAGACCAGCCAGCAGCATGCCCTGCATCCACGGTCCCAACCTGTACGGCAGAATCCCCCTCTCAATGCACAATTCCCAGACCCAGAGGGCCCTAGCCCAGACTCAACCTGAGCCCTGAAAGGGAAGGGGCACCAGGGGTGCCTTGGGGTCCCCAGCAGCAGCCAAGATACACAGGAGACAGAGTCCCCCATGGCCCTGGCCAGAACTAGTATTTGGCTTAAGGCAGAGCAAGCCCCCTTGGAGCACTGCGTACATACCCGGGGCCTATGTGTGCCTAGCAAGGCCAAGCTGATGATGTTACCAAGCTCAAACTACCACTGGCCACCTTGGTGAGGGTAGGGCAGAAACAGGCGGACCAGCCACCAACCTCATCCATTCAAGGAAGCAGAAATGGTCAGGCTCCTGCAGGATAGGTGGCCACCACCAGACCAGCAACGGGGTGGAGTCCTGAGGCCCAAGCAGATGGCACTGGGGCCCTGCTTCCAGGGTCCACAATCTGCTCCAGGACACAGAACTGAAGAAAACCAAGAAAATGAGAGTCCAGGAGGCTGGATCCCTCATCTGCCATTCTTGGCAGTTGCATTTTCTGGTCAGAAAAAGTCAGGAAACTTGGCACTACTCACCGCAGGAGGCTCCAAGGTGGGACCAGAGCTTCCAGCACAGATTCAGCAATGCCTAAGAAAGCCTCTTCTTGGGGGAAAGGACCCCTTCCTTGGCCTCAAAGCCCCCACTGATTTTGATTAAAGCACAGTAAAGTCTTTGTTGTTACGACCTGCCTGTTTTTGAGTTACCCAGAGCTCTCTGCAGGAGTTCCAGTGACATTGCTCATTCATGACAGTCTGTACAAAGCATCCCTGAGAGGGTCTGCTGTCACCTGTGCCTACTGTCCCTTGGTGGCTGGTCTCCGGCAGCCCTCCCTCCCTTTCTTCCCTCCCTCCCTCCCCATATCCCTCCCTCCCTCTCTCCTTCTTCCCTTGTCCCTCATCCTTCTTTCCATCTCATCTCCTCTCAGTATCTGGCAATCCCAGGTCCTGAGCCTGTGCCAAGGCGGGACACAAAGGACACCACTGACAACAGGCCAGGTGACTAGCAGGGTCAGGGGAGCCTTGTGGAGTCAGAGTGGATGGGGAGGGGCTCATCTGTGCAGCACAGAACTGTGTGTGTCCCTGTGTGTGCACATGTGTATGTGTGTGTGTGTGTGTGTGTGTGTGCCTGTGCACCCCTGTTTACTCAGTTCTGCTGTAAGTCCATGTCCATGACCACAGAAGATCCCAGGTATGTCCTCACTGACATCTGCTGAGATCAAGCATGGCCCCTGCTGGTAGTTATTGCACTGTGTGATGCCATCCTCGGGACCTCAGAGCAATAGAAATTAATGAACCCCTTTAGGCTTCTCTTTCCAATGGGACATAAAGAAGTTACATGGACAGAAGTTATATCCTGTTTTCTTTCCATTGACTCTTTTACCATTTTTCTCCTCTTACTGATTTTGAATGAAGGGGGTTTTTCATGAGGGTAAGGTAACTGGCAAGAAATGAAGTAACAGCCACGTGCAGTGGCTCACACCTGTAATCCTAGGATTTTGGGAGGCTGAGGAGGGTGGGTTGCCTGAGTCCAGAAGTTCAAGACCAGCCTAGACAACGTGTTCAAAGCCCATTTCTACCAAAACAAAAAAATTAGCCAGGCGTGGTGGCACGCACCTGTAGTTCCAGCTACTGGTGGGGCTGAGGTGGGAGAATGGCTTAAGTCTGGAGGTGAGAGAGTGGAGATTGCAGTGAGCCGAGCTCATGCCATTGCACTGCAGCCTGGGCAACAGAGCAAGATCCTGTCTCAAAAATAAAAAGAAAAAAAGAAAAGGAAAGAAATGAGGTACTCAGAAACTAGCAAAGCTTCGCCTGGCTGTCTGGAGACAGCCCTTGTGTGGTCCCCAGCACACTTCACAGGTTCTAGGCCGGCCACCCTGTGGCCTCTGTACTGTATGTTTAGACCCAGGCTCTGTGGGAAGGGCCCCCTGAGACCCAGCAGAACAGGGTAGCTGGCCTGACAAACATCCCCCCATTTCTCTGGCTGCAGCTTGGGAATAGGCCCAGACAGCATGTCCAGGAAACGCCAGACAACCTCACTCTATCCTGTGAGACAGGCCCGGTGGGCCTTGAAGGAGTGAGCATGACGCTGGGCACCCAGAGCCTGAGAGCAACTGTCCCTCCCTGTGCCCTGGAGGAGGGGCCTGTCCCTAGGGCCTGGCCTGGCGTTGTAGACGTGGGGAGAGAAGGGACTGTGGACTCAGGAAGAGGCATTGGTATGGGACTTTGAGCACCACTGCTCCGGGGACATGAATGACAGGGTGGGAGGCATCTTCCATTTCTACCCCAAGCACAGCACCCCTTTGACTCCTGAGGGCCGTGAGGAGCCCACTCCCCAGAGCTTTTTATAGATCCTGTGTATGAGTCCATCAGAGGTGAGATTTGCAAATACTTGCTTCAGCCTGGGACTTGTCTTTTCATTCTCCCCACAGGGTCTTTCAGAGTGCACACATCATTGTGATGAAATTCAATTGATCATGTTTTTTCCTTGTATGCATCATGCTTTTGGTGCTTATCTAACAAATATTTCTCTAATCCAAAGTCACACTAATATCTACCTTTTTCCTTATGCAAATTTTAAAGTTTTAGGCCTTACATTTTGGTTTATGATACATTTTGAATAATGGTGCCATGTATGAAGTTTTTAATATGCATATCTAATTGTTCTAATAGTGTTTGTTGCTAAGATTGTCTTTTCTCCACTGAATTTGCTGTACACCTTTTGAAAAACAATTGAATATATATGTGATGGTCTATTCTGGACCCTGTATTCTGTTCTGTTGATCTATTTGTCTAGCCTCTTACCAACACCACACTGTCTGAATTTCTGAACCTTTACAATAAGTCTTGAAGTTAGGTACTTTAGCCATCTTACTTAATTCTTCTTTTTTAGAGGGTTTCTTTTTTTATGCTAGGTTCACTGCATTGCCATACACAGAAACACGTGCCCTTGAGCACACATACATATGCAATACAAATATACATATGCAACACAAATATAAATATAGGCACAGAATGACAAAGTGAAATTTATCCCAGGAATGCAAGGCTGCTTCAACATTAAAAATGGGCCCATATAACCTACCATATTAACAGATAAAAAGACAACAGCACATCATTATTTCAGTATATTTAGAAAAAGCATTAGACAAAATCCAACAACCTTATAAAAACTTCCAGTCTATTTCTATTCCTAAAAACTAGGAATAGAAGTGAATTTTCCTAAACTGATAAAAGGCACCTACAAAACCTCTGCAGTTGATGTTTAGTGGACGTTACTCTTAATGATGAAAGACTGGGTGCTTTCACCCCAGAAGAGGAACTAGGCGAGGCTGTCAGCTCTCACTACTTGTATTCAGCATCCTATGGAGAGTCCAGCAGTGCAAAGGGCTCCTTCCTTTAGCAGACTCAGATTTCCATCTGGAGTCATTATTCTCCTGCTAGATGGATGTCCTTTACCATTTCTCAATCTATACATCTCCTGTAATGATTTCTTTCCTCTTTTGTCTATTTGAAAAACCTCTTTATTCTGCCTTTTTATTGGAAAATATTTTGACTGTGTAAAGAATTCTAGGTTGGCATTTATTTTCTTTAAAAAGAAGTACTTCCATACAACTTGCAATTTTGCAACAAGAAATCTGCTTTGTATCTTTGATTCTCTGTACATATATGTCTTTTTCTTCTCTAACTGCTTGTAGGAGGATTCAACTTCTCGCAGATAGACATGTATGATAAAGATGCAGTAACTACATCAAGTGTGGTATTGTCCATGGATGGATAAATAGACTGATGGAATAGAGCAGAGGGCCCAGAGACAGACCCACAAGAGTCCAACCGTGATTGATCTCCAAGGAGGAGAGTGATGGTGAAGGGCTATATTTGTTATAATGTACTGAGGCCTTTGGATAGCTATTGGCTAAATGGGCCAAGTGGCCTTTTGGCTTAGGCTGAAGCAGGATAATAGTAATGTTATCTATTCATAAAATTGTTAAAATTACCTGGTTTCATATTTGCAAAGTAATTAGAGCAGTATTGAGGTAAAGGGAAACTTCAGTGAACATTTCCTCTAGTCATAGTTGTTTCCACCACTTGACTTCCTGCCCTATTCAGAGTCATGTTTGCCAGAATTCAAGCACCTCCTTATGGGGCAGACTCCACAGGGCATGATGTGGTTTGAATCTGTGTTCCCCACCCAAATCTCACATCCATTTGGAGGCTGGGCCTGGTGGGAGGTGATTGAATCATGGAGGCAGATTTCCCCCTCAGTGCTGCTATCATGATAGCGAGTGAGTGCTCACCAGATCTGATTGTTCCAAAGTGTATAGCACCTCTCCCATTGCTCTCTTCCTCCTGCTCCTGCCATGTGAAGACGTGCCTGCTTCCCCTGCACCTTCTGCCATGATTGTAAGTTTCCTGAGGCCTTCCCAGCCGTGCTTCCTATACAGCCTGTCAAACTGTGAGTCAATCAATCCTGTTTTCTTTATAAATTACCCAGTCTCAGATATTTCTTTATAGCAGTGTGAGAACGGACCAATACAGGGCATCATGATCAGTTCTGGGGAACAGTTTCCTGGAGTGGGAGGAGCTCCATCCTGGTAACCTGCTGTTCCCTTGCCTGAGACCCCTTGTCTCCTCCACCTTCCATCTCATTCAACAAAGCCCTTAGGAGAACAACCTTTAAGGACTCCCCATGCCTCTTCCTTTGAAGGTAGCCAGCCAAAAAGTAGATGGCTGATTGAGCCATACTGACTACCATGGACAGCAGCAACAGGAGGTCAAAGGCAAAGGTCAGGTATTCTTCTCCTGGCAGGTACACAGGGACAACTAAGGGCAGGCCCCAGATGAGGAAGCTGATGGCCACAAAGCGGACAATGTGGTAGATCCGGATGGGTGAACACTTCTTCAGGCAGCACAGGCTCCTGATGGTCAAAGTCAGGCTGGAAATGCCCATCACAAGACAAATAAGCATGTGAAATATTATAAAGCCTGCATGAAATTGGTCACATGCCAAGCCCTTCTCCCAGTACACACAGACCTGGCTAACCACATGCAAAGAAAGGCCCAGGACCCAGCTCAGGGCACTCATCATGGCAGAGGTGTGTTTTGGGCAGTGGCAACACCAGGTGGGACAGAGGACACGCAGAAAGCTCTCAATACTCATGGCCACCAGGAGACAGAGACCCACTGTGTCGGAGAAATAGGAGACAGGCTCCAGAAACACGGCCACCTGCAATGTCACTTGGTGATACAGCACGAGGATTTTCTCCAACAGGATCACAGTTACACAGGAGAGGTTGACCATATCAGCAGCGGCCAGGTTAAGGATGTATGCCATGTAGGGGTTGCTCCTGACCTGGGAGCAGAGGAGCCAGCAGACCACACCATTGCCCACCAGCCCACATAAAGCCACCAGCACTGTCAGGATGAAAACCACCTGTTTGCCCACCAACCACTCGCCTCCCGTATGACTCATGTTCATGTGTCCTGGGGTCTCTGTCCTGTTGTCCCAATCCGGCTTCCCAGAGAACATTGAGAGAAGCTGGGCCGTAGTGGGCTGCCTTTGCTGCCTGGGCACACTCTGCAAAGACAAAGGTTGGTAACTTACCAGGTCTAGGAAGGAGAGTCAGGGTTGCCTTCTGACCTGCTGGGCTTCCCAAGAGGGTCCTGCTGGGCCTCCCATGATTGGTGGGAATCTCACAGAGCAAAGTCAAGGAGAGGAATGAGTCTCCTGTGGGAGATCCATCCATCCCATATCCTCCATGGCAGGGTACCCTCTCCTGCTTGCCCCCATCCCTCTCTCCACCTCGTTCAGGTATTCTTGATGCTGTGCCCAACACCAGGTGTGTATCCATGCGCCCAGGTGCCCATAAGAGAAAAAGGTGCATTTCTTTACCTTTGTTCTCCAACTCTCTCACTGACACAGACAGTTTTCATGGCATGGTTTTGGTGGAGGCACCAGGCAATTCCTCTACCCTAAGGCTCTGAGAGATTCTGAGTCCCAGATGGGGCAGTTGCTTTTCAGTGCTCTGGGGAAGGTCTACCCAATCTCTCTCCTGCTCACCTCCCGTCAATTTCTCACTTTCAGCACAAGGGCCTCCTGGTAGGACCTTTATGCTGTTCTGCTGCCTAGAAGGGCCTCTGCACATCCGTAAGCTTTGTCTCCTCTTTCCAATCTTTGCCCCAGGATCAACTTCCAGAGAAGCTTCTGCTGATCATCCTATTAACATTGCATTCATCACATGCTGTGTGTCTATGCAAATTACTTACTTACTTACTTTTGCAGGAATCCCTCTGTGGAAATGGAAGATTTATTGGGTTTTTATTCTCTTCACAATGTTGTTCACTAACTTCTCCAGCTCCTGGAACAGGGTTTGACACAGAGGAGTCACTTGGGTAGGGTGCCTATGGAGAGCTTTATGTAGGTCAGTTACACTTGGGGAAGTGCTGGTGACCTCTTCATGGAAGCAAACTTTGCTTCTGAATCATAGAAGCTTCTGGAACAAAGTTTGTTCCACAAACTGATTTAAAAAAAAAAAAGATTTCTTGGGGTCCCGAGGGAGACACGCACCTGAGCCCTGGGCTACATCCACAACAGGAGCAGGCACTCTTCTCCACATTGCCAATCACAGGTCGTTCTTTGTAGAATCATGCGGGGAGGGTGACCAACTTCTCCTGCTTTGCCTATGACTTTCCCAGTTTGAGCTCTGAACATCTCTTCTCCTGAAAACCCTCATAGCCCTCGGAAAACCAAGGTGGTTTGTCGCCCAACTTGAAAGTTAAACAGGAAAAGGTCAGTACCCCTTCTGGAATCCTACAGCTTGGTTAAACCCAGTGGTCTGAGGGGTTCATGCTGAGACTGTGAGAGCTGACCTCTTGGGGGCAAATCCCAGCTCTTTTTCATAGTAGCTGACTCTTGTTTGCCTCAGCATCCCCATCTAAGGGCTGTTGCTGTGGAATGAATTGTATTCTTCTAAATTCATATGTTGAACTATCGCAGTACCTCAAAATGTGACTGAATTTGGAGACAGGGACATTAAAGGGGTAATTATGTTTAGATGGGTCATTAGGGTAGGCCCTAATCCAATAGGAGTAGGAGTGTTCATAAGCAAAGGAGATTAGGACACAGACACCCACAGAGGGATGATCATATGAAGACACAGGGAGAAGGCGGCCACCTACAAGCTAAGGAGAGAGGCTTTGAAAAGAAATGATCCCGGCAATGTTTTGATCTCAGACTTTCAGCTTCCTAAAACTGAGAGAATGAACTTCTGTTGCTTAAGCCACTCAGTCTGTGATCTCTGTCATGGGAGCCTGAACTGATGATCACATTTATGATGAAAACTTTACAGATGGAATTATGGAAAGTCTCAGAACAGTGAGATCTACCTGGTTCTACAACCCTGAGCTGCTGAAGCTTCACTTCTGAATCACAGAAGCTTCTAGAACAGAGCTTGTTCCACAAACTGACAAATGCCTGCGATATGCCTGGAAATATCCCACAGGTGACCCTGTGGCCTGCAGTCACATATTGGTGCATCAGTAGGGTTTAGGAGAATGCTAGGGACCAGCTCCAAGTGAGCCCAGTGTTTGAATCTTCCCTCCTTGCCGGGATGATGGAGTCCCCTTCAGTCAGCAGCTTTCTTAAAATGGAAGGGTCCAGCCCTAGCCACTCCCCTCCCTGCGCTTGTTGCCTAGACTCTCTTATCTGAGGCCAGAGAGGACCGCAGATATGGCTCAGATCTAATCTGGTCATAGGATGAGTCTTGGGGCTTGGCAACATTGGTGCCCATGGAAACATCAGGGTGACCTGCAGTTCTGTGCCTGGGTCAGGGTGTCAGAACTCGTGATGGTGACAGAAGAGAAGCTGCAAACAGACCTCCGTGGGCCACCAGGGCACCAAGCAGGAGCAGCTGGGCTCTAGTCTCCAACCAGGAAAGATTTATAGATAAAAGAGTTTCAGGGGGAGAGGTGACTTCCCCTTCAACAAAGAGAAAATATCCACTTTGGAGGCAACATGTGGCTTCAGGGGCAGAGCCAGGCTTCCCATCCCTGGGCTCACTGTGACCCAGTTCATGCCCAGAGACCACTACTGAGGCCAGTAACTAAGCAGCACGTTCTTCGTCATCACACAGGAGGAAGACACAGCCCTCCTGCGGGGAAGGCTTCAGTGCCTGGTGCGGCCCCAGTACTGGGCACAGAGAGATCCTAGCTCCTGGAAATGTCATTTCCAAGTTGGGTCATGAGCCAAGCTCCCCAAGGAGCATATACAACACACAGGTTGGATCCTGGAATTCAGGGAGCCAGCTCTGATGGAAGTGCTCAGGTTGGTGCAGCCAAAATAACCAAGTAACCTTTCCATTGGGATTGAAGTACTTGCTCTGGTTCTGAGGTGAGAGCCCACTCTCCCCACTGAATCTTTATTTGAGGTGAAATTTACATAACACAAATTAACCAATCTAAAGTGCACAGTTCTGCCTCACTTAGCACCTTCACAATGTTGTGCAACCACCACCTATATCTAGTTCCAAAATATTTACATACCCCCACAAGAAAGCTCTGTATCTGTTAGCAGCTACTCCCCTTGTCTTCCTCCTCCCAGCTCTTGGCAACCCCATCTACCTTCCATTTCTGCACATTCACCTATTCTGGACATGTCCTATTAGTGGAACCAGACCCTCTGTGATCTTTTTGTCTGTTTCTTTCACTCAGCCTCTTGTTTTCACAGCTTATTCACAGGGTAGCATGCATCAGAACTTCATTCCTTGTGTTAGACACGAACTAAATATGAATATAGAAGCCGTGAAATCAGAAGATCCAAAAGGATTTTCCTAGAAGTCCAAGACCACACCTCAGTAACACAGTGGCTCAAATCCTACCTTTAACAGAATAAAACACCCTCTGCCCATCTGCACAGCTGGGGCATTTGTGAACCAGCGGCCAGAGTGCAGTTGTGGCTCACCTGCTGGGACTACCCTGGAACCCCAAACCCTGCTTTCTCCAGGGAACTGGTTTCTGTCCTGTCCCCATTTTCCTGAGAAATGCACCTCCCCAGTAAAAAATCATGAGGTTTCAAATTCCAGGAAAACGTCTCTGAGTTAAAATGGTTTGAAAATGAAAGAAGGAAGAGAGATATTTTCTCATACCTGGGAAGTCTTGGATAGAATTGGTACCACAGAGCCCAATGTCCCAAGAGATGAAAGTTCTGCCCACAGGTCAGGAGGCACTCTAATGATGTCTGATTTGAACTGGGTCCTGACAAGAGGTTGTCAATTTCTCTGTGTCTGTTGGGTCTTCCTGTACTGGGGCAAATTGCATATCAGGGCCCAGGCCTTTATCTGAAACTTTGTATCTCAGCATCTTGTGGTATCCTCCATCCCACTGACACTTTTTTTAATATATATACTTTAAGTTCTAGGGTACATGTGCACAACATGCAGGTTTGTTACATATGTATACATGTGCCATGTTGGTGTGCTGCACCCATTAACTCATCATTTACATTAGACACCGTCCTGAACAATAGCTCCCCCAAAACAGAAGGATCTTTAAGACAAGTTGTCACCTGCCTGCCTGTGTGAATCTCCTAGAGTGATATCCAGCCCAGCCCAGACCATCTGAGACAGGCAGGAGAGGGAACTCTGGTGGGCATTTTGTCAATAAGTTTGAGCATGCCAGGAACTCAAATGTGCTCCTTTCATTTTGCTGTAAATTGAATTGCATTTTTTTTGCAAAAGATGTGGAAGTTCTTGTAAATCTATCTCAGAACCTCACACTGGATTCGCCAAGCCTAGGGAGATTTGGCTGTGCTTTGTTGGAGCCAACTTTTTTTTGCCCTGGTTTACCCCACCACTGACTTGCTTTTTTGTTTGTTTGTTTGTTTTTGTTTTTGAGATGGAGTGTCACTCTTGTTGCCCAGGCTGCAGTGCAATGGCACAATCTCGGCTCACAGCAACCTCAGCCTCCTGGGTTCAAGCGATTCTCCTGCCTCAGCCTCCTAAGAAGATGGGACTATATAGTCATGGGCCACGACACCCAGCTAATTTTGTATTTTTAATAGAGATGGGGTTTCGCCATGTTGGTCAGGCGGATCTCGAACTCCCAACCTCAGGTGATCCACCCGCCTCGGCCTCCCAAAGTGCTGGGATTACAGGAGTGAGCCACTGCGCTTGGCCTTGACTTGCCTTTATGAGGCGAGAAAAGACATGTCTCCTTGTTCCACTAATTTCAATCAATCAATAAGTCAATTCATTCATTTTCATTACATCTCTCTGAATCAACTGAGATAAATTGAGAAGTCAAAACAATGCCCAAAACATTGTATCTTTATTCCTCCCTCCCCTAATGACCTGGGAAGCAGTTTGTGACCCCAAAGCACTTGCTTATATGTTATTCTCTCCAAGAATTGAATTTACTCCTCAAAATAATAGGCACAGGCACCCATGGTCAACACCTGTCTCCTGAAGCTTATCACTTAACGGAGAGAACCCAGGAGTATGTCTCCTCCATGCAGACAGTCAGGTTCCAAGGAGAAAAGAGGAAAAGGCCTTCAAATGCCATATTCAGCCCCTTCTTCTGGATGCCCTACTCAGCAAAGTCACTTGTGGCTGATGCTGGTCAGAGAAACCCTTCCAAATGGGAACATGGGCGTAGGAAATGTGTGCTTCTCACACTCCCCACAGATGGGGCCCTGTGTCTCTTAACTTCCTTAAGTATAAAAGTACATACTCACTAGAATATGATTTTACAACATCTCCATCATCCCTATGCAATGTGTTGGGAAGTGATCCTTTCTGATCTAAATTTTGGAAGAGTTTGTATAGAATTGTATTTTTTTTCTTTAAATGTTTGGTAGAATTCACCAGTGGAGACATCTGGGCCTGGGCCTTTTTTGTGGGAAGATATGCAATGACAATTTTAATGCCTTTACTTCTTGTAGGCTTATTCAGATTTTCTATTTCCTCTTGTGTCAATTTAGGTAATTAGTTTTTCTAGAAATGTATCCATTTCATCAAAGGTGTCTAATACGTTAGCATAAACTTGTTTGTAGGATTTCTTTATAATCCTTTAAATTTCCATAAAATTTGTAGTGATGTGCCCAATTTCATTTCTGAATTTAAGAAATTGAGGCCATTTTTTTTCTTGGCAAGCCTAGCTAAAGGTTTGTCAATTGTGTTGTTATTTTCCACAATTCAACTTTTGGTTTCTTTACTTTTCTCTATTGTGTTTTATTTTCTGTTCCATCTACTCTTGCTCTCATCTTTATTATTTCCTTCCTTCTGCTTGCTTTGGGGTTAGTTTTCTCTTCTTTTCCTTGCTTCTTACCATAGAAAGTTGAATTATTGATTAGAGGTATTTTTCTTTTCCAAAGTAGGCATCTACAGCTATAGATTTTCCTCTAAGCACTGCTTTTTCCCCATCTCATAAATGTTGACGTGTTATGGTTTCATTTCATTTCATGCATAATTCTCTAATTTCCCGTGTTTTTTTCTTTCACCTGTTATTTGTGGATTCCTGAAGTTTCCAACTGTTGGTGATTACTAATTCAATTCCATTGTGGTTGGAATACATACTTTATATTAGTTCAATTTTTTTTAATTTATAGATAATTTGTGCCCTCCCATCTAGTCTATCCTGGAGAATGTTCCATGTGTGTTTCAAAAGCATGTATAATTCATTTGTTGTTGTCAAGTAGGTCAAGTTGGTTGATAATGTTTCAGCCTCTGTATCCTTGCTGATTTTCTATCTAGTTGTTCTATCAATGGTTGATAATGGAGTGTTGAAATCTTCAACTATTATTAATGATTTGTTTATTTATCCCTTCAATTCTGTCATTTTCACATTTTATGTATTTGGGGGATGTGTTGTTAATCGTGTATATGTTTATAATCCTTATATCCTCCTGATAAATTGAAATTTTTATCATTATAGAATATGCCTCTTTATTTTTAGTAATGCTATTTTTCTCAAGGTCTACTTTGTCCAACATTAGTAGAGCTGTCTCAGCTCTTTTATCATGGTTTTCTACATGGTATACTTTTTTCCACCCTCTTTTTCAACATGTTCATTTTTAAAATCTAAAGTACCTCTTGTAGACTGCATATTCTAGACATTGGACATACTAGGTGAACATATTAGACAAACAATTTTAAACATGTTCAAACAACTAAAGGAAACCTTATCAAAAGAGCTAAAGGAAACCTTGTCAAAAGAACTAAAGGAATGCATGAGAATGATATCTCACCAAATACAGAACATCAATAATGAGATGGAATGTTAAAAAAGAAACAAATAAAATTCAGTAATTGATAAATATAATCATAGAAGTAAAAACTTCACTAGATGGCCTCAATAAGATTTGAGAAGGCAGAAGAAAGAATCAGTAAATTTAAAGATAGGTGGTGAAATTATCCAGTATGAGGAACATGAATTAAAAAGAAGAAAAATGAACAGAGTTTCAGAGACCTGTGGGACACCATCCAGTCAGTGTACCAAAACACATATAAGGGAATTTTCAGGAGAGGATAGAATAAAAGGAACAGAAGGAATATTTAAAGAAATACTAGCTGACCACCTCCAAATTCAATGAATAAAAATGTTAATCTACACTTTCACAAAGCTCAACAAACTTAAAGTAGAATAAATTCAAACAGACTCACACATAGAAACATTATAATCAGGCTGGGTGTGGTGGCTCATGCCTGTAATCCCAGCACTTTGGGAGGCCGAGGTGAGTGGATCATGAGGTCAGGAGATTGAGACCATTCTGGCTAACACGGTGAAATCCTGTCTCTACTAAAAAATACAAAAAAATTAGTCAGGCATGGTGGCGGGTGCCTGTAGTCCCAGCTACTCAGGAGACTGAGGCAGGAGAATGCCGAGAACCCTGGGAGGCAGAGCTTGCAGTGAGCTGAGATCTCGCCACCACACTCCAGCCTGGGCAACAGAGCAAGACTCCATCTCAAAAAAAAAAAAAAAAAAAGAAACATTACAATCAAACTGCCAAAAAACAAAGAAAGAATCTTGAGGGCAAAAAGAGGGAAGTGACTTATCATGTACAAGAGATTCTCAGTAAGAATAAGAACCAATTTCTCAAGAAAAATTACAGAGTCAGGAGGCAATGGGATGACATATTCAAAAGAGCAAAAGTAAAATACTGTCAATGAACAATTCTAAAGCCAGCAAAACTATTCTTCATAAATGAACTAGAAATTAAACATTCTTAGATTTTGAAAACTGAGAGAAGTTGTAATTACTAGACCTGCCCTATGGGAAATTATAAAAATAGTCCTGCAGGTTGACATAAAAGGACACTAGATAGTAACTCAAATCCCCATGAAGAAATGAAGAACTCCAGTAAAGGTAACTACATGGGGAAATATAAAAGACAGTATAAATGCAATTTGTTTGCAATTTCCTCTCTCATATGATTCAAAGGACAAATGCATAATTAAATAATTATAAATCTGTATTGATAAGCCTACAATGTATAAAGATGTAATTTGTATGGCAATAAAAAAAGAAGCAGAAGAGAATGGAACTGTATGGAAGCAAAGGTTTTGTGTGCTATTGAAATTAAATTGCTATTAATCTGACTAGATTGTTATAAATTATTAATTGCAAGATCCATGGCAATATTTTAAAAATACCTCAAAAAGTATAGTAAAAGAAACAACAAGGAGAATTAAGTGAAACACTAAGAAAACTTATTTAACATACAAAGGCAATAATAATGAAATACAGCAATAAAAAACACATGATATGAAGAAAATAAGTAGCAAAATGGCAGATCAAAATCCTATACTGTCAGTAATTACATTAGAAATAAATATATTAAATACCCCCTTTAAATGTCAGAGACTTGAAAAAAAATGAAATTCTGTCATTCATGTCAACAAGAATGAACCTGGAAAACACCATGTTAACTGAAATAAGCAGGCACAGAAAGATAAACACTGTGTGTTCTCACTCACATATGGAAGCTAAAAAATGTTGAGTTCATTAGAGATAGAGAGTGGAATTTTGATTATTAGAGCATGGGAAGGATTGAAGGGAGGGGAGAGGGAAGGATAGGAACAGACTGGTTCATGGATACAAAATTACAGCTAGATATGAGAAGAGGCTGGCAAGATGGCCAAATAGGAACAGCTCTGGCCTGCAGCTCCCAGCAATATTGACGCAGAAGGTGGGTGATTTCTGCATTTCCAACTGAGGTGCCCAGTTCCTCTTATTGGGACTGGTTGGACAGTGGGTGCAGCCCATGGAGGGTGAGTCAAAGTAGGGTGGGGCATCGCCGAGCCCAGGAAGCACAAGGGGTCGGGGTACTCCCTCTTGTAGCCAAGGGAGGCCAATGCCTTGAGGGACTGTGCCCCAAGGAATGGTGCACTCTGGCACAGATACTGCGCTTTTCCCACGACTTTGCAACCCACAGACCAGGAGATTCCCTCTGGTGCCTATGCCACCAGGGCCCTGGGTTTCAAGCACAAAACTAGGAGGCTGTTTAGGCAGACACCAAGCTAGCTGCAGGAGGTTTATTTTTTTTCCCGTACCCCTGTGGCACCTAGAATGCCAGCAAGACAGAACCTTTCACTCCCCTGGAAAGGGGGCTGAAGCCAGGGAGCCAAGTGATCTGGCTCAGCAGGTCCCACCGCCATGGAGCCCAGCAAGCTATGATCCACTGGTTTAAAATTCTTGCTGCCAGCACAGCAGTCTGAGGTCAACCTAGGATGCTCAGACTTGGTGGGATAGGGGCATCCGCCATTACTGAGGCTTGAGTAGGTGGTTTTACCCTCACAGTGTAAACAAAGCCACCCAGAAGATTGAACTGGGCCAAGCCCACCACAGCTCAGCAAAGACACTTGTCAGACTGCCTCTCTAGATTCCTCCTCTCTAGGGAGGACATCTCTGAAAAGAAGGCAGCTGCCCCAGTCAGGGTCTTATAGACAAAACCCCCATCTCCCTGGGACACAGCCCCTGGGGGGAGGAGCGGTGTGGGCATAGCTTCAGCAGATTTAAATATCCCTGCCTGACAGCTCTGAAGAGAGCAGCAGATATCCCAGCACAGCGTTCAACCTCTGCCAAGGTTCAGACTGCCTCCTCAAGTTGGTCCCTGACCCCGATGTCTCCTGATTGGAAGACACCTCCCAGTAGGGCTGACAGACACTTCATACAGAAGAGTTCCAGCTGGCATCTATCAGGTGCCCCTCTGGGAAGAAGCTTCCAGAGGAAGGAACAAGCAGCAATCTTTGCTGTTCTGCAGCATCTGCTGGTGTTACCCAGGAAAACAGGGTCTGAAGTGGACCTCCGGCAAACTCGTGCAGACATGCAGTAGAGGTGCCTGACTGTTAGAAGGGAAACTAACAGAAAAGAATAGCATCAACATCAACAAAAAGAGTGTCTAACCAGAGACCCCAGCAGAAGGTCACCAACATCAAAGACCAAAGGTAGATGAATCCATGAAGATGGGGAGAAATCAGTGCAAAAATGCTGAAAATTCCAAAAACCAGAACTCTTCTTCTCCTCTAAAGGATCACAACTCCTCACCAGCAAGGGAACAAAACAGGATGGAAAATGAGTTTGATGAATTAACAGAGGTAGGCTTCAGAAGGTGGATAATAATAAACTGCTCCAAGCTAAAGGAGCATGTTCTAACCCACTGAAAGGAAGCTAAGAACCTTGAAAAAAGGCTAGATGAATTGCTAAGTAGAATAAGCAGTTTAGAGAAGAATGCAAATGACCTGATGGAGCTACAAAAAACATAGCACGAGAACTTCATGAAGCATACACAATTATCAGTAGCGGAATCAATCAAGCAGAAGAAAAGATATCAGAGATTGAAGATCAACTTAATTAAATTAGGCATGAAGACAAGATTAGAGAAAAAAGACTGAAAAGGAACAAAGCCTCCATGAAATATGGGACTATGTGAAAATACCAAATCTACATTTGATTGGTGTATCTGAAAGTGAGAGGGAAAATGGAACCAACTTGGAAAGCACTCTTCAGGATATTATCCAGGAGAACTTTTCCAACCTAGCAAGACAGGCCAACATTCAAATTCAGGAAATACAAAGAATACCACAAAGATACTCCTCAAGAAGAGCAACCCCAAGACACATAATTGTCAGATTCACCGAGGTTGAAATGAAGGAAAAAAATGTTAAAGGCAGCCAGAGAGAAAGGTTGGGTTACTCACAAAGGAAAGCCTATCAGACTAACAGCCAATCTCTGCAGAAACCCTACAATCTAGAAGAGAGTGGGGGCCAATATTGAGTACCCTTAAAGAAAAAAATTTTCAACATAGAATTTCATATCCAGCCAAACTAAGCTTCATAAGTGAAAGAGAAATAAAATCCTTTACAGACAAGCAAATGCTGAGACATTTTGTCACCACCAGGCCTGCCTTACAAGAGTTCCTGAAGAAGGCAATAAATAGGTAAAGGAAAAACCAGTACCAGTCACTGCAAAAACATACCAAATTGTAAAGACCATCAACAGCATGAAGAAACTACATCAACTAATGGACAAAATAGCCAGCTAGCATCATAGTGATAGGATCAAACTCACACATAACAATATTAACAGTAAATGTAAATGGGCTAAAAGCCCCAATTAAAAGAGCTAGACTGGCAGATTGAATGAAGAGTGAAGACCCATCAGTGTGCTGTATTCAGGAGGCCCATCTCACATGCAAAGACACACATAGGCTCAAAATAAAGGGATGGAGGAATATTTATCAAGCAAATGGAAAGCAAAAAAAAAAAAACAAAAAACAGGGGTTGCGATCCTAGTTTCTGATAAAACAGACTTTAAACCAACAAAGATCAAAAAAGACAAAGAAGGGCATTACATAATGGTAAAGGGATCAATGCAACAAGAAGAGCTAACTATCCTAAATATATATGCACACAATACAGGAGCACCCAGGTTCATAAAGCAAGTTCTTAAAGACCTACAAAAAGATTTAGACTCCTACACAGTAATAGTGGGAGACTTTAACACCCCACTGTCAATGTTAGACAGATGAACGAGACAGAAAATTTACAAGGATATTCAGGACTTGAACTCAGCTCTGGACCAAGCAGACCTAATAGACATCTACAGAACTCTCCACCCCAAAACAACAGAATAGACATCCTTCTCAGTACCACAATGCACTTATTCTAAAGTTGACCACATAATTGGAAGTAAAACACTCCTCAGCAAATGCAAAAGAACGGAAACCTTAACAGTCTCTCAGAACACAGTGCAATCAAATTGGAACTCAGGATTAAGAAACTTACTCAAAACTGCACAACTACATGGAAACTGAGCAACTTGCTCCTGAATGACTACTGAGTAAATGACAAAATTAAGGGAGAAATAATTAAGTTCTTTTAAACCAATGAGAACAAAGACACAATGTACCACAATCTCTGGGACACAGTTAAGCACAGTTTAGCACAGTTTAGAGGGAAATTTATACCCCTAAACTCCCACAAGAGGAAGCAGGACAGATCTAAAACTGACACCCTAACATCACGATTAAAAGAACTAGAGAAGCAAGAGCAAACAAATTCCAAATCTAGCAGAAGGCAAGAAATAACTAAGATCAGAACAGAGCTGAAGGAAATAGAGGCACAAGAAAAAAACCTTCAAAAAGTCAATGAATCCAGGAGCTTGTTTTTTGAAAAGATGAACAAAATAGATAGACTGATAGCCAGACTAATAAAAAAGAAAAGAGAGAAGAATCAAATAGACACACAAAAAAATGATACACGGGATATCACCACTGATACCACAGAAATACAAATACAAACTACCATCAGAGAATACTATGGACACCTCTACGCAAATAAACTACAAAATCTAGAAGATGTGGATAAATTCCTGGACACATACACCCTCCCAAGATTAAACCAGGAAGAAGTTGAATCCCTGAATAGATCGATAATAAGTTCTGAAATTGAGGCAGTAATTAATAGCCTACCAATCAAAAAGAGCCCAGGACCAGATGGATTCACAGCTGAATTCTACCAGAGGTACAAAGAGGAGCTGGTACTATTCCTTCTGAAACTATTCCAAAAAATAGAAAAAGAGGAACTCCTCCCTAACTCATTTTATGAGGCCAGCATCATCCTGATACCAAAACCTGGCAAAGACAAAACAAAAAAAGAAAATTTCAGGCCAATATCCCTGATGAACATCGATACGAAAATCCTCAATAAAATACTGGCAAACCAAATCCAGCAGCACATCAAAAAGCTTATCAGTCATGATCA
>NW_012099233.1:86433-99138 GCF_000951045.1 Mandrillus leucophaeus
ATACCATTTCACCCAGCAATCCCATTACTGGGTATATACCCAAACGATTATAAATCATTCTACTATAAAGACACATGCACACGTACGTTTATTGCAGCACTATTCACAATAGCAAAGACTTGGAACCAACCCAAATGGCTATCAATGATAGACTGGATAAAGAAAATGTGGCACATATACAGCATGGAATACTATGCAGCCATATAAATGGATGAGTTCATGTCCTTTGCAGGAGCATGGATGAAACTGGAAACCATCATTCTCAGCCAACTAACAACACAGGAACAGAAAACCAAACACTGCATGTTCTCACTCACAATTGGGAGCTGAACAATGAGAATACATGGACACAGGGAGGGGAACATCACACACTGGGGCTTGTTGGGGGGTGGGGTGGTCTAAGGGAGGGATAGTATTAGGAGAAATACCTAATGTCGACGATGGGTTGATGGGTGCAGCGAACCACCTTGGCACGTGTATGCCTATGTAACAATCCCGCACATTCTGCACATGTACCCCAGAATTTAAAGTATAATAATAATAATAAATAATAACATGATGTCATCAAATGCTTGCCCTTCTCTTCCTTAGCATGAAGCATAAACACATGTACAAAAGGATCTATGTGACTGTCTTGGGGAGGGGCCTAGTTGACCAACTAGAAACAGCTACAGTCAGAGGCTCCCACCAAGAAAAATGAAAATGGCAAGTGAATCCTGCACTGGCAAATGAGGTATCCAGTTTCTTTCATTGGGACTGACTAGGCAGCGGGTGAGACCCACGGAGAGTAAGGAAAAGCAGGGTGATGAGATGGCCCAACTAGGAGCCACAAGGGGCAAAAGGAGCTCCCACTTCCACCCAAAGAAGGCAGTGATGGTGCTACCCTGCCCAGGCAACCATGCTTTTCCCACAGATTTGTGCAACCTAAAGATCAGGAGATCTCCCTCGTGAGTGCATGCCACCAGGGTGTTGTGTCCCAAGCATAGAGCTGTGCAGATTCTCAAATGGCCACTGGACTAGAGACTGCCCAAGACTATCGAGTTCCCAGGTGGAGGGGCAGCCATCACCACTGCAGCTGCCTGCTGCCTAATATGACTGAGTTCCCAGGGAAAGGAGCGGCAGCCATCACTGCAGCACTAGTTTGCCATTTTTTTTCCCTACTGCTATTGGGGAAACTGGGCCATTTGGACCCAGGAGGAATTCCCCACAGTACAGCACAGCAGCTATGGTAGGTCATGGCCAGACTGCCTCTTTAGACAGGACCCTGACCCGTCCGTCTTCCCCAGGTGGGGCCTCCCTGCAGGAATTTCACCAACTCTAACCAGGGAGTTAGGGACAAAACTCTGATCTCCCTGGGACTGAGCCCCTGCGGGGAGGGGTAGCCACAGTTCTTCACAAGTCAGCAGATTAGTCTTTCTCCCTGCTGGCTCTGAGGAATCTGGGAAATCCAGAAGAGTGGGATTCTCCCCAGTGCAGCACATCCCCTCTTCCAAGGGGAAGACAGAGCACTCTGCTTAGCAGGTCCAAGACCCCATGCCTCCTGACTGGGTGAGATCCCCCCCAACAGGGGCCCTCAGACACCTTATACAATTTCAATATTTTGCATATGGCTATCCAGTTTTTTCAGCACCATTTATTAAATAGAGAATCCATTCCCCATTGCTTATTTTCACTGGGCTTATCAAAGATCAGATGGTTGTAGATATGTGGTCTTATTTCTGAGATCTCTATTCTCTTGCATTGGTCTATGTGTCTGCTTTTGTACCAGTACCATGCTGTTTTGGTTACTGTAGCCTTGTAATATAGTTTGAGGTCAGGTAATGTGATGCCTCCAGCTTTGTTCTTTTTGCTTAGGATTGTCTTGGATATATAGTCTCTTTTTTGGTTCCATATGTTTTTTTTGTTTTGGTTTGGTTTTGGTTTTTTTGTTTTTGTTTTTGAGATAGAGTCTTGCTCTGTCGACAAGGTTGGAGTGTAATGGTGTGATCTTGGCTCATTGCCACTGCAACCTCCACCTCCTGGGAGAGGTGACTAAAGAGAGTCAATAAGTGCTGAAGATACCAGAGTGCACTTGCTGCTGTTTTGAAGCCACATCACCTGCCAATCACAACTCCAGACCTTTCAGGTTGGATATTTTCAGGATAGAAAGAACTTTTTCCAAAACTTCTGCCAACACTTAAACTAAGCTAATTTATACACACTTTAAAAATCATCAGTATCAGAATATAACCACCAGGTGGCTCCGAGTTTAAGTGAGCATCAAAATACTACTGGGCATCACTGTCCAAAACAATAAAAAATACTAAGCTGATCTTAGTACACAGTTTGATTTAAAGAGCCTCAGAAGATGACTGTCTTTCCATTCTAACCTCTTATCACTCTAACAATCTCATTTTTGGAGACATCTGTGGGTACATGAAGACGGACATTGTCTCTAGACCTGTAATTAAGCTAACTTTTTAAAAAGTCTCTGAGGAACGTACCAAAATGTAAAGAGACGTTTTAGCTGGGTAATGGTATCATGAGTTTTTTAAAAGTTTTTTACACTTTTTGTATTTACAACTTTTCTATGAGCAGGCATCCCATATGTAATCAGAAAAATATTAGTTTTATTTTTCAAAAATTTACAAGGCTACCTGGGAGAGAAAGAAAAATCCCCTGCGTCTCCCTTATACTACTGGAATAAATCCAAACCAACTTCACACTCCAAATGACATCCTCCAAGGAAGGTGAATGGAGCTTAGGAAGTGCACAGCTCCACAACACACGATATCTCATAAATGCTTGCTAAATTGGCAAGAATTAGAACACAAAGGGATCTAGATGTTAGGGATTTGTGGTATCACAGGGGAGGCACTCTAAAGGACTCAGAGATAGCTATAAGGTACACATACATCCTGTAGATTAGAAGGCACGTAAAGCAAAATGGGAGACTGATGCAGAATGACAGTTCCAGGGTAAGGGATACACAGGACAAATGCCTTCACAAGCATGATGATGGGAATGGCAATGGCAAAAGTGTGTGGCTGACAACAATAATTTCCCAACACATTAACAATTGGATGCATATGTTGGTAAGAGGAGGTATGATTAAGGAAGAGAAAATTAAAAGTAAATTTGACTTCTCCCTAATCTACTCCCTTCCCCAAATATTAAATACTCACTAAACCTTCCATTCTGCTCAATTTATGCTTTGGATCCAGCCCTCTCACCTGAAATAAAGGTTGGAATGAACCCCAACCATAATGGTTGTACTAATTTACATTCCCACCAACAGTGTATGAGGGTTCACTTATCTCCACATCCTCACCAGCATTTGTTATTGCCTGTGTTTTGGGTAAAAGCCATTTTAACTGGGGTGAGATGATATCTCATTGTAGTTTTGATTTGCGTTTTACTGATGATTAAAGATACTGAGCATTTTTTCATGTCTGTTTGCCATTTATCTGTCTTCTTTTGAGAAATATCTATTTAAATCTTTTGCCTATTTTTAAATCAGATTATTATACTTTTCCTATAGAATTGTTTGAGCTCCTTATATATTCTTGTTATTAATCCCTTGTCAGCTGAGTAGTTTGTAAATATTTTCTCTTATTCTGTGGGTTGTCTCTGCTTTGTTGATTGTTTCTTTCACTGTGCAGAAACTTTTTAACTTGATGTGATCTCATTGGTCCATTTTTGTTTTGGTTGGCTGTGTTTCTAGGGTAATACTCAATAAATTTTTGTCTGTATCAGTGCCCTGGAGAGTTTCCCCAATTTATTTTTGTAGTACTTCTGTAGTGGAAGATCTTAGGTTTAAGTCTTTGATCCATTTTGATTTCATTTTTTATATGGTTAGAGACAGAGATCTAGTTTCATCTTCTGCATATGGATATCCAGTTTTCCTAGCACCATTTACTGAAGAGACTGTTTTTCTCCAATGTATGTTCTTGTCACCTTTGTCAAAAATGAGTTCATGGTAGGTGTGTGGATTTGTTTCTGGGCTCTCTATTCTGTTCCATTGGCCTGTGTGTCTCTTTTTATGCCAGTGCTATGCCATTTTCGTTACTATAGCTCTGTACTATAAGAGTTAGGTAATATGATTCCTCCAGTTTTGTTCTTTTTGCTTAGGACAGCTTTAGCTATGCTGGGTCTTTTGTGGCTCCATATAAGTTTTAGGGCTTTTTTTTCCTATTTTCATGAACTATATCATTGGTATTTTGATAGGGATTGCATTGAATTTGTAGATTGCTTTGAGTACTACGGACATTTTAATAATATTGATTTTTTTCAATTTATAAACATGAAATAGCCATCTATTTTTTGTGTGCTCTTCAGTTTCTTTTATCAGTGTTTTATAGTTTCCATTATAGACATCTTTCACTTCTTCGATTAATTCCTAGGTACTTAATTTTATTTGCAAGTACTGTGAATGTGAGTACTTTATTTCTTTTTCAGATTGTTTGCTACTGGCATATAGAAATGCTACTGATTTTTGTATGTTGATTTTGTATACTGCCATTTTACTGAACTTATCAGTTCTAAGAGTTTGGTGGAGTCTTCAGGTTTTTCCAAATACAAGATCACATTATCTGCAAACAAAGATAATTTGACTTCTTCTGTTCCAATATGAATGCCCTTTCTTTCTGTCTCTTGTTTGATCGCTGTAGCTAGAACTTCCAGAACTGTGTGAAATAATAGTAATGAAAGTGGGCATTCTTGTCTTGTTCCAGAGCTTTCAGTTTTTTTCCATTCAGTATGATACAAGCTATGGGTCTGTCATGTGTGGCTTTTATTACACTGAGGTACGTTCCTTCTATACCAAAGTTTCTTTAGAACTTTTTATCATGAAGGGATGTTGAATTTTATCAAATTTTTTTTCAGCATTGATTGAAATGATCATATGGTTTTTGTCCTTTATTCTGTTTATATGATGTATCACATTGATTGATTTGTGTATGTTGAACCATCCTTGCATCCCTGGGATAAATCCCACTTGGTTATGCAGACTGATCTTTTACTGTGTTGTTGAATTCAGTGTGCTAGTATTTTGTTGAGGATTTTTGCATCAATATTTATCAGAGATATTGGCCTGTAGTTTTTTTAATGTGTTTTTGTGTGACTTTGGTATCAGACTAATTCTGACCTTATAGAGTGAGTTTGGAGGTATTTCCTCTTCCTCTATTTTCAGAATAGTTCAAGTAGGATTTGTATTAGTTCTTCTTTTAATGTTTCGTTGGATTCAACTTTGAAACCACTGGGTCCTGGGCTTTTCTTTACTGGGAGATTTTTTTTATTAGAGCTTCAATCTCATTACTTGTTATTGGTATTTTCAGGTTTTAGATTTCTTCATGGTTGAATTTTAGTAGGTTTTTTGTGTCTAGGAATTTCTCCATTTCCTCTAGATTTTCCAATTTGTTGGCATACAGTTGCTGAGAGTAGCCACTAATGATCGTTTGAGTTTGTGCATTATCAATTGTACTGTCTCCTTTCTCATCTCTTGATTGTATTTATTTGGGTCTTCTCTCCTTTTTTCTTACTCTGGCTAAAGAGTTGTCAATTTTATTTATTTGTTAAAACCAATTTTTTGTTTCATTGATCTTTTGTGTTTTTTTCCTCATTTCACATTTATTTATTTCTGCTGTGATTTTCCTACTAATTTTGGGTTTGATTTTCTCTTTCTTTCCTTGTTCTTTAAGATTAATCATTAGGTTATTTGAAGTTTTTCTTCTTTTGAAATGTAGGCACTTATAATTATAAATTTTCCTCTTAGTACTACTTTTGCTGTATCCCATAAGTTTAGTATGTTGTGTTTCCATTATCATTTGTCTCAATAATTTTTTCATTTGCTTTTTAATTTCTTCATTGACCCACTGTTCATTCAGGAACATATTGTTTAATTTCCATAGGATTGTATAGTTTCCAAGATCCTTCTTGCTATTAATTTCTAGTTTTATTCCATTTCGGTCAGAGAAGATGCTTGATATTATTAAATACCTTAAATGTTTCAAGACTCATTTTGTGGCTTAACATATGTTCTATCCTTGAAATTGATCCATGTGCTGAGAAAAAGAATGTGTATTCTGCAGCTATTGGATAAAATGTCCTATAAATGTCTATTACTTCCATTTGTTCTACAGTGCAGATTAAATCTGGAGTTTCTTTATCGATTTTCTATCTGGAAGTTCTGCCCAGTACTGAAAGTATTGAGGTCTCCTCCTATTATTGTATTAAGATCTATTTCTTTCTTTAGTCCTAATAATATTTGCTTTGTATATATGGATGATCCAGTATCTGCTGCATATATATTTAGAATTGTTGCATTCTCTGGTTGAATTAAATTATTTCAAACTGACAATAACTTAACAGTGATTGCATAAACAAACATCGAACAAACAAAAAGAGAACTAATAGAAACTCTACACTATAATTTTTATTATTATACTTTAAGTTCTGGGATACACGTGCAGAACGTGCATGATTGTTACATAGGTATACACGTGCCACCGTGGTTTGCTGCACCCATCAACCCATCATCTACATTAGATATTTCTCCTAATGCTATCCCTACCCTTGTCCCCTACGCCCTGACAGGCCCTGGTGTGTGATGTTCCCCTCCTTGTGTCCATGTGTTCTCATTGTTTGACTCCCACTTATGAGTGAGAACATGTGGTGTTTGGTTTTCTGTTCCTGTGTTAGTTTGCTGAGAATGATGGTTGCCAGCTTCATCCATGTTCCTGCAAAGGACATGAATTCATCCATTTTTATGGATGCATAGTATTTCATGCTGTATATGTGCCACATTTTCTTTATCCAGTCTATCATTGATAGCCATTTGGGTTGGTTCCAAGTCTTTACTATTGTGAACAGTGCTGTAATAAACATACATGTGCATGTGTCCTTAAAGTAGAATGATTTGTAATCGTTTGGGTATATACCCAGTAATGGGATTGCTGGGTCAAATGGTATTTCTGATTCTAAATCCTTGAGGAATCGCCACACTGTCTTCCACAATGGTTGAACTAATTTACACTCCCATCAACAGTGTAAAAGTGTTTTTATTTCTCCACATCCTCTCCAGCATCTGTTGTTTCCTGACTTTTTAATGATCACCATTCTAACTGGTGTGAGACGATATCTCATTGTGGTTTTGATTTGCATTTCTCTAATGACCAGTGATGATGAGCTTTTTTCCATGTGTTTGTTGGGTGCATAAATGTCTTCTTTTGAAAAGTGTCTATTCATATCCTTTGCCCACTTTTTGATGGGGTTGTTTGTTTTTTTCTTGTAAATTTGTTTAAGTTCTTTGTAGATTCTGGATATTAGCCCTTTGTCAGATGGGTAGATTATAAAAATTTTCTCCTATTCTGTAGGTTGCCTGTTCACTCTGATGATAGTTCCTTTTGCTGTGCAGAAGCTCTATAGTTTAATTAGATCCCATTTGTCAATTTTGGCTTTTGTTGCTATTGCTTTTGGTATTTTAGTCATGAGGTCTTTGCCCATGCCTATGTCCTGAATAGTATTGCCTAGATTTTCTCCTAGGGTTTTTATGGTTTTAGGTCTTATGTTTAAATCTTTAATCCATCTTTAGTTAATTTTTGTATGAGGTGTAAGGAAGGGGTCCAGTTTCAGTTTTCTGTATATGGTGCAAGTACTCCCTTCACCACTCTGGCTGGTATCTCAGTATGTTGTGTGACCTTCTCAGTGCTCTGGCTGTGAGCCCAGGTCAGCACCAGGACTTACCTAGGAGTTACAGTCTTTGTGGCCTAGACTGCCTCTCAACATCACTTAAGACCCCAGAGCACTCTTGCCTATGGTGACGAGGCTTGCAGGAACTCACACTCCAACCTCTAGGATGGGCAATTTGCCCCTAGCTAGGGCTAGTCCAAATGCTCCATCCATGGGTGGATGTCAGCTGAGTACAGCCTGGCTCTGCTTTCCACTGTGATAGGGTAGCACTGAGTTCAATGCAAAGCCTCACAGTCTCTGCACTCTCCCTCTCCCAAGTGCACAGAATCTCCATGCTTGGGAGATAGGTGGTGTTGGCACTTCAAGATTGTCTTTCCTGCCCTCTCCAATGTCTCTTTCAGTGACATGAAGTTAAACTAGGTACTGTGATTGCTCACCTCATTTTTGGTTTTCACGTTGGTGCTTTGGGGTGTAGTTGTTAATATTTGGTATTCCCATGGTGGGGACAGTGTAGGCTTCCATTTTGCCATCTTGCTCCACCCTCTCCAGAACATCCAATACAGTTTAGTATGTAAATTATACACTAATAATGTTCATGGAAGTTTATTAAAATATCAAAACATATATCAGCTATAATAATATCTCACTCTATTTTACAAAGTACTTTCAATGCAATCAGATATGAGAAATATTAGCAATCCTAATGTACAGGCACTGAGGACACGGCTATAAACAAGATAAACCTTGTGTCTGCTCTTCTAGAGCTCACTTTCTAGTTGGGAAGAGAATAAACAAATAAATATTACCAGTACGTTGAACAAGTACAATTCCAAAGAGTGGGATTCCAAAAGAAAACAACTGTGCTTCATTCCCTCACACCAACTATGTGGGCAAACCAACCATGTGGATCACTTGCCAACTCATTGGGCGAAATATTGGACAGGCCACTCAGACAATAAATGTACTCTGGTCACCTTTTGTCCCAATAGTCGACTTAAGTAAATAAAATGACCAAAATTTTATAAAGGTCAATATTCTGAATTTCTTCCTTCTCCTAACTAGGGCCTTCCTGTAGTGAGATTTGAGAGACGTGTCTGCCTCTATTCTACTCCTCCACTCACTAGGATTGCCTCTATCTCCTTCAGACTTGGAGGTGGAAGGGAGATGGGTATGGAGGAATAAGTTAATGGACATAAAAGGACTTACTATGATTTGGCAGTACCTATGATTTGGCCAGTTTCCACTCTCAATGGCAAATATGTAATGCTAACTCCCTCTGGGCTTAGCAAATCCCAAACTAACACTACTCCTTGGGAAGCATACATGGGGTCTCCACATAACTCCCCACCATCCACAGTATCTCACCTCCCTTCTTGCCATGCCTTTTCTGGCTGGCCTCTAATTATCACCTCCTAAGCCCCAGGGTTGGGGCCTCTACTCCTACTTAAGATGTGCTCTCAAAGATGATAAGGCGCCAATCTTGGACAAGTGAAGGGGAAAGTATTCCAGGAAGAAGAAACAGCAATTCAAAGAGTTTACCTTGTTTAAGAAAAAGAAAGGGAGCATATGTGGCTGATTCTTAGTAATCAAGAGGTAAAACAGCACAAAATGAGCATGACCGGGTACACAGCAGCTACAACAAGTAGAGGTTGGTAGGCTTGGCCCTGTGCCCACAGGCATGGTGTTTTACATACACTTGGTGCAGACAGCTATATATACAGTGCAACTTTAAAATAATAATAATAATTTAATTTTTCACCTGTAAATGGGCAGAGATTTTATTTAAATAAGAATATTTAGCAATAGCTGAAAAGTGGCAGAGAAACATGTACACTGTACACGGCAGAGAGAAGTGTACACAAACAAAACTCTTCTGAAAAGCTGCCATTTGCTGAGCTCCTACTGTGTGTCAGGGGTTTTGATACATCGTATCTGATCCTCACAGCAAAGAATACTTGCACTAAAGCTGGTATTCTACTCAAATTACAGATGAAGATACTAATGCTTACAGACCTCAAACACATTGTTAAAAGCCAGGCATCATGGCCAGTATCCACACCCAGGTCTTCCTATCTGCAAAGCATACACCCTTTCTGCTTTGTTGCCAGAGAGATAGATATGCAGATAGATGACAGACAGACAGATGATTGCTAGGTAGGTAAGGAGAAAGACAGAGAGAGAG
Source organism: Mandrillus leucophaeus (assembly GCF_000951045.1). Taxonomy (NCBI): domain Eukaryota; kingdom Metazoa; phylum Chordata; class Mammalia; order Primates; family Cercopithecidae; genus Mandrillus; species Mandrillus leucophaeus. The sequence goes on from NW_012099233.1 coordinate 96,284, forward strand.
AGAGAGAGACTCCACTAATTCTGAGGGCATACTTAATGCAATCTATTTCCAACACTCTTTACTATAGAAAAAGATAAGAATACAGAAAACTAATTCTGTCTCTTAAAGTGTTATTTTTATTACTTTCTAAGAAAATTAAAATAGCCTAGATATCAAAGAAAAGGCAATAGATAAGAAAATTATAATAAATTTACACAATTGACAGCACATGTATCTTGCGGATACTACAGTGCCTAGTTGTTAGCAGATGATCAATAAATGTAAATTATTTTTCTCTTTATAAGAACCTTTAATAACATAGAAATTCTGTCATTATAATGTTACATGGCCAAAGCAAAGTGAAAACATAAATTTGCAGAAACCATAATGCACTCAGCTATGTTAAAAGTTGAAGGAAAGGGGTGCGAAAGGGAATATATTAAAAGATTGAAGATGATTAATAACAGTATTTGTTGACTGTATTAGGCATAGGCTTTTTAACTTCTATGTACTTCTCTATATTTCCCAGTTTTCCATAATCAGTATATATTACTTTATTTCAGTATTTATTATTATTTCATAATCAGTATATATTACTTTATTTCAGAAACTTTATTTCCCAGTTTTCCATAATCAGTATATACTACTTTACTTCATAATCAGTAGATATTACTTTATTTCAGATTATTCCATAATCAGTATATGTTACTTTATTTCAGTATATATTACTTTATTTTAGATTTTATTACTTTATAATCAGTATATATTACTTTATTTCAGTATATGTTACTTTATTACTTTATTTCAGAATATTACTTTATTACTTTATTTCCTGACAGAAAGGGTTATTTATATATTACTTTATTTTTGACTTCCAAAAGTCAGAAAATGACTTTTGAAGTAAAAATGAAGAACAATGTGCGAGAAAGGTCATGCATGCTCATGGAAACTATAAGGGGTCTGGGAAGTGACAGGGGGCTTGGGAAGGCTTCCTGGAGGAGATGGAGCTTGTGCTGAGCCTTGAGAGTGGAAGAGGGCTAAGATAGGGCAGAGAGAACAAGAAGGGCATTTTACTGAAGCAAAAACAAATGAAAGTGCAAAGACGTGAGACAGAAAATCATGGGCAGTCACCCAACCTGACCAGTAGTGTCATTTACATGAAGAGAAGTGGAACACCCACTGGGCCTAAAAACTTGGGGCTGGATTGTTGGAAGTCTCCATTGTCAGCTTTAACTAAAGAGGAGTACAGGAGGTAATTACATCCTTTGAGCCACTGCCCACCCCTCTTACTGAGGCAGGAGACATTTAGGTTAAATTCAAGGCAAATAAAAAAACTGAAAAGATCCTGAGGGAAAAGGAAAGGAAAGGACCATAGGAAGTCTTCTGTGCATTATTATATTATTCAAGTTGTCTTCACTATGCCCCAAACACAGTTTAAAATGCATTGAATGCTGGCCTTTTATCATGGACACCATATCTGCCATGCACATTTCCACATCAACATCTTTGTTCGAATTAACTCTCCTGGACTTTAATGGGAGCCTATCATGGTGAGATGAAGTCCCTGCACCACCTCTGAAAAGCCCTCCCCACTTCTCCTACTGGTAATGCATGTCCCATCTTCGATCCTCACAGCACTCACTTGCCTTTCCTTGGTTGTTTACTGACTTGTGCCGTAAGTGCATTTTAAAGTAGTATTTTCCTTTGTTTTTAAGGAATTTAACATGCATTCTCAGATGGAATACAAACTTCTATGGTCAGGCCCTTTTATTGTGTTTTCTTTAACTCCAGTCCCAAACATCATGCTTCATAAAAAGCAACTGCTCAATAAAATAATAAACACTACTACTCAGGGAGTGCTTACCATGGGGCATGAGGCACTTTGGATCCATTCTTTCAGTCATTCATTCCACAAATCCATTTGCTGTCTGCTACGTACTAGGGAATGTTCTAGGCATTAGAGATACAGCAGTAAATGAAACAGAAGAAGAAGAAGAAAAAAAAAGGACCAAAATCCTTACTCTCAATTAGCTTAGACTTTAATGAGAGACAAAATCATTTTACTGATTATTTAAATAAGAAAAACAATGGAACCATTGATATGTTAGATAATGATAAATCCTAATGAGAAAGTAATAAGCAAGGAAGGGGCTAGGAATAGTGAGGGAAGAAGTTTGTATCTCAGAATCTCAGATAGCATGGCCAGAGGGACTTTCACTAAGAAGCTGACACTTAGGTAAATTTTCCAAAGGAAATAAGTAAAGTAGTCAAGAAGCAAGTAGTCTGAGGGAAAAGCATTCCGTGTATGAAGAAGAGCAAGAGCAAAGGCCGTGGGGTAGGAGCAGCACTGTTGTGACTGTGGAAACAGCAAGGAGGCCAGTGTGACTGGAGCAGAGTGATTTATCAGGAAAGACGGCAATGAGGTCAGAGGGATCTGATGAAGTCAAGCAGCAGTTCTCACCGTGGATCATTATGCCTCCCACTGGGACATTTGGCAATGTCTGGAGCTGGTTTTGATTGTCACAATTGGAGAAGAGGCACTATTGTCACCTATGGGTAGAGCCCTGGGATAATGCTAAACATCCTACAATGCATAGGACAGCACCCCCAAAAAGGATGATCCAGTCAAAATTGTCAGTAGTACTGAGGTGGAGAGCACTGATCGTTAGGTCTTGTGACTAGGCTTTTTCTTTCTTTCTGTAAGACAGAAACTGTTGGAAGATTTTGAGACAAGAAGTGGTATGATCTGAGTTGTGTTTTAAATGGGTTACTCTGGCTTCCATGTTGAGAATATACTAAAGGTTAAGGGAAGAACCAGAGGATTATTTCAATCATCCAAGCAAGAGGTGATGATTACAAGGACAGACCAGAGTGGT
>NW_012099233.1:99653-104543 GCF_000951045.1 Mandrillus leucophaeus
TTCAAGATCAAGATGTTGACTGATTTTGTTCCTGGTGATGGCTCTCCTCCTGGCTTGCAGACAACTCCCTACTTGCTGCCTCCTCACAAGGCCTTTCCCATGCTCTTACTCTCTTTCCTCCTATTTTATAAGGAAATTAATCCTATTAGGCCCTCACCTTTGTGACCACATTTAACCTCATAATTACCTCCTAAAATGCCCATTTCAAATACCATCACATTGAGGATTAGATCTTCAACGTATGAATTTTGAGGGGGGACACAATTCAGTCCATAGCAGAAGTGAAAGGTATGTTCCAAAAAGGAAAGCTAAGTCCACTCTATTGAAAAGCTTCTAACTAGTCAAGTAACATGAGGACTGAAAACTACTATATCAATGTGGTTTGTGACCTTCGATGAAAGATTTCCAGTGCAGAAGCCTTGTTGGAGCCAACCCAAAAGAGAATTCAAGGACCTGGATGGTAGCTAGGGGGAAGTGAAGTCAAGAGAAGATTATTTTTTAATGAGAGAAATCAAAGTATGTTTATGTATGGATAGGGATGGTCCACTGGAAGGACAAATTTTACTACAGGAAAAAGGGTAAAGACTAGAGTAATATCCCTGAATAAGTGGAAAGGAATGGAATATAGTGGGCAAGTGGAGGTACTGACATCAGACAGATGCAAAATAGTAGATTCCTAGCAGTATCAGAAGAAAATGTAGAGTCCTATATGTGAGCACAGATGCAAGTAGGTGAACAGATGGGTTGGTAGGAACTTCTCTTTTGATTGTTTTACATTTTTTCAGTAAAAATGAAGTAAAATTTTCATCTGTGAAAGATGATATTATTTGAGAGAGAGGAGTATTGGGGATTTAAGGAGAGACCAGAAAGTATGGATTAGTTACATAGGAGAGGGGAAAGTGAGTGGACTAGGGAAATATGATTATCCATGACGTTAGCCCCTTCCTCTTAAAGTAATGGTCATGAATGTAAAGTGAAACCTCTCAGCGTGGCTATGGGCTTTTCTTCAGCCACAGTCAGCTGAACAAATATAGGGAGAGAGTAGGATTATAGTTGGATGTAAATAGGAAAGCAACTTAGCCATAAGAGTCTAACAAGTGAAAAGTGCAGGAACATTGAGAGTATGCAAAGGAGTAATAGTGATTGACCAGACAGTCTAAACTTGACAGAGAAGTGAAGATACAAGGGATGTGAGGGGCCACGATGAATTTGCAGACCTCTCACTGAGGAAGAAACTGAGAGGAGAGTATAGAAAGATAATCTATGAGGATACTGAATTCACCAAGAATCATCACAGTATTGGAGAGAGTGAGAGGGGATCAGGGATAAAAATCTTCAAGGACGAAGGAGGAGCACAGGGAACGAGAATGGTGACAGCCACAAGCGGGGAGGCGGGCTTTGGAGCAAAGCTGATGACACAACAGTCAAAGCTACATTCAAAACTGAGAATGACTTCAACAAATCTACAAAATTCCTGACAGAAACGTTTATTTTCCTTGTTTTACAGATGATGACACTGAGAATCACTGAAGTTAAACAATTAGCTTAAGGTCACTCCATCAGAGAACGAAATTCTAAACCAGTTCCAATTGAATAGTAGAAACGATAACGAGAGGGAATTGTGCTGCCTGTGGCCTTCATACACTGCCAGAGACACACTACCCTAAAGGGACTTTCCCTCCAGAATTTCCTCTTCCCCACTCTTGGGGACTCCTCTCCGGACACCTTCATGCAAAGTACTAATGATGGGAGTGGGACATCGATTCCCCAGAGCTCCATCCTCTCTTCTAAATAACAGGGAACGTTGATTCCCCTGTTTCTTCTCTAGTGAGAGCACTCATCAGCATGCTTCCTCCTTCTCTCTAACTGTGTCCTTTAGATCCAGGAGGGATTTTGCTACCACCACCAGCTAATGCTGATTTGCCACCAGCACAAGGCCCAGGTCCTTGTCTGGTCTGTACCCCATTACAAGGTTCTCCAGGAACAGACATCACCACCTCTGCCTAGATCCTGAAATTTCACAAACATAGGTTCTTTCTTACCCGTTCTTTTTATTCCTTTATTTACAAGCACAATGACACCCACCCCTTATCCTCTTCCTGAGATACCTGGCTCTGATCTCAGGCACCCATTCCAGAAATCAACATAGCCATGCAATTGTATCTTTTATTAAATCCTCCCAACTGCCATTTCAAATCCAGAGAATCCAGAGAAGGAGCAAGAGACCAACCTATCATCTGGAAACTCAAGGTGTAAACATTAGTGCCAAAGATAAGTTATGAAGGTAAGTTGGGTATTACAGTGCCCTACAGCAAATTGTCTCGTGCCGAGAGATATTCTGAAATACTAAGTGAAGTTTGATGACACATTATATTATATATTTCACAACAGATTTGTCTTCTAGATGTGTGAGGGAGATGATGGGTTTATGTTTACAGGTGCACACATGCCTATGTTTTGGGGAATTTGTGCATACATGTAACAAGAATGTTATCTATGCAATTTTATTATTGTGTGCCTGTTTTCATGGTGTGGCATATTTGAAGAGGAATGGTTTAGAGCGTGCCTGGCTAAACTGTTGAGTGTCTGTGTAATCACATTAAAGAATTTGACCTTTTGTAACTCAACATCTCTAGCCACCATAGGTCTGTAAGCCTGAATGTCACCTCTCCTATTTTATTCATCTCTGATATGACCCCAAATTATAAAATTATCTCTAAATATAGGTCAGACTTTGCATGCCTTTTGTACTCCACAGTCTCTAGCACAGTGGAGCCTGGTTGATCAAACAGGGAAGGACCTTGAAGTTAGTCAAATATAAGTGGAAAACCTATTAAGCATTTACAAATGATGTGGCTTTGGGCAAGTAATTTAACTTCAATTACTCTCCTAACACACTCTATAAAATAAGGCTATTGCCTAATTTTCAAGTGAGTAAAGATTAGAGTTAATAAATGAAAAGAGATGTAAATGTTCATAGCAGTTATATCATTGCCTAGCATAAGAACCCCTTAAAAACCTGTTTCTTAATTTGGGAAAAAGATATGACAATAGTTAGCATTTATTAAAGGATGACAATAGTTAACAACTGCTATGTGCCAGGCATTGTTCTAACAGCTTTTCATATTTAGCCCACTTAACATATTTCTATTTTCATATGAGGAAACTGAGGCAGAGAGAGGCTAAGTAACATGCCCAAGGTTGTTCAGCTAGAAAATGGCAGAGCCAGGACTCAAACCCAGGCAGTCTGGCTGCTAAGCCCTGGTTCTTAATCACAACATTAATGCTTGTTCTGCCCAGTGAGGATAAATGAGTGAAACATACAATCAAACAGGATGCTTTGGTAGGGAACAGTGTTTTTCCCCCTGAAAAATGAAAAATTAGGTTACTGTGCTTTTGTAATTAAGAGAAGTGAATGTGATGTGTAAAATAAGTTATCTACACAATAATTTATGTCAGGAGTCATGCAGCAGAAAGATTTCTATCCATCACATAAACTTTCATCCATCACATAAACCATATGTTTCTGTACCATTAAGATGCTTGGTTCAACAAGACCCTTGGGAGAATGAGGTTCCTTTTGTTCCCTGGGGTTCTCTTTTTATTTTTTATTTTTTTGATCAATATTTGATAGTAAAGTGAAGGAGTTCGGACAGGAAACTTAGATGTCATCTAGTTCAAACTCCTTGATTTACACATGAGAAAACTGAGACAGAGGGAAATGAAGATATCCCCATATCACATAACTGGCTAAAGGGAGTATGCTAGGTAAAACCAAGATGTCCTGACTTCTGGTCTACCAGAAAGTGTTCTTTTTTTCTACCCAACCCATTCCTGATTTAAAGGCTAGTATGCATGTGCTGATCTCCCCTCAGTGGGAGGGGCATGGACGTTGGGAGTGGTCTCTATTCACAACAAATTAAAAATCGGTAATCAGCAGTATAATGGGTTGTGTTAGAAAGTAAACTAAGGCCCAGTAAAATATTTAAGAGTTTATTTGAGCAGTGATTACTGAATTGGGCAGCTCCAAGCCAGAAGTGACTAGGGAGCTCCACTGATCTCTCTGTGGAGAAGCTTTCTAGGACATGAGGAGGAGGCTTTTTAGGACAAACAGGTAAAACCAAAGATAATATTGTTTTAATTTAATTTAATGTAACTTAATTTAGGAGAGCTAAGTAATTAAACATGAGGCCAAAGTACGTGAGAAAGTGGCAGTCTTTTATTGCAAATATGTACACACTCTCGGGCGAGGTTCTCTGGTCCTCAGGTGTGGGGGGCCAGGGAAGTCGCTGGGGCGCTCTGGGGTGATGTTCTCCGGTCCACGAATGCGGGGGCCGAAGAAGTCACGCGGGCTCCTGCCTGCAGCAGACTTTTATGCCTGGGAGCTGGAAGGGGAGGAGTTTGGGGCGTGTGTGTAGGAGTGGCCTCTTGAATTTCCGTGTCCCCAGCTTGACATCACTCTGCGCATGCTCAGTTGATTTGGTTCTTTTCCCGGGCACAGGAAAATCTGTGATGAAGAACCCGGAAACAACAGGGACTGCTCCATCTTGTTCACCTTCCTCCATCTTGTCCCTTCCCCCTCACCCAAACAAATATTTCATTGGTTACAGTTATACAGTTGCCTTATTTGGTCTATCCCATGAGGAAGTCCTAGTTATATAATTAAGTTTTTGTTGGCTGCTTCTGATTGGTTGAGCTTAAGTTCTACGTTTCTTTAATATAGGCATTTACAAGAAATGGCACAAATAAAGTTTCAGACATGCTTGCAAATCAAGCAAGGTTAATGTTACTTAGGAGGCCCAACTGGCTCTGCCAGCTCAAGGATTCTTCTGGCCTGGTCTCCATTTTACATGAACAGTTGCATAAATAAACACAGAGTACCTGAAACAA
>NW_012099233.1:105503-113178 GCF_000951045.1 Mandrillus leucophaeus
CGGTCCAGCGGAGGCCGGAGGAGGGCGGTGGGCACTTGTGGGTCCCACCTGACAGCGGTCTGCCTGTTCTACGGCTCGGCCATCTACACCTACTTGCAGCCCGCGCAGCGCTACAACCAGGCACGGGGCAAGTTCGTATCGCTCTTCTACACCGTGGTCACACCCGCTCTCAACCCGCTCATCTACACCCTCAGGAATAAGGAAGTGAAGGGGGCAGCGAGGAGGCTGCTGTGGAGTCTGGGGAGAGGCCAGGCTGTACAGTGAGTAGGTTGGGGAGGGGAGAAAGTATTAAGCCAGAACCCAAGGATGGAAATACCCATTAGTGAGTCAGTTTAGACTTCAAACTGTTCATTTTTTATGATAATCTGCAAGATTTGTCCTAAGGAGTCCAATGGGGAAAATGTTTTCCTCCCGTGTGGAAATGTTTAGTTCTTGAGGGAAAATTCCTAAATCCTCTATATACACAAGTTTAGGGAAGGAAAACCTACCCCTCACGACTCCACGTGCAGGTAAGATGATGGACGTGATGACTGCCTTTAGCTTCCTCCCTATCTGATGGAAGACCGTGGAAGACCTCTTGGTCTCTGCCATCAGAAGTCTCAAGTTGACAAGAAAATCATAGTCCCTACTCTGCAGGAGAGGGTCATCCGGAAAAAGAGGCCATGGACTCTCTTCTCGGAAACCAGTCCAACCTAGTGCAGACCTTGCCAGGGGAACAGTGCCCTCCCCAGGGCATTTCACCCATAAGTGTGATGAGGAAAGCCCGTAAGTGGTGGTGAATTTTGCTGAGGGGGGTTAAGATGGGAAACCCTCCTGCAGGAGTTGGTTCTTGAACAAGTTTTAAAGAAACAAGGAACTAGGACGAGTGTGGAAGAAGGCGGGCATGTCTCAGGCTGTGAAAAAAACTCACAGGTGATCAATAGTGAGACATGAGAGAGAGCGAGAGAGCAAGAGAGTCAGAAAGAGGAGTAAATGGAGGGAGGAAGATGGAGGAAGGTACTCAAGTTCTCAAGACAGGAACAAGGATCTACTCATGAAAAAAAAGCAGAAAGAAAAATGCTCAATCAGCAGAACCTGAGTAGAATATTGAGGTCAATCCAGAAGCCAGCTCCTCACCCACCCTCACCCAGACTGGCACCCTCATCATACAGAAGACCTGCTAGACCCTACAGCAGGTAGGAGAGAGGGTGGTCCACAGTCCCCCAGCTTCAGAAAGTTTGTTCTCTCCCAGTGTCCATCTACCCCTAGGAACCCCCACTAGTTACACACAATCACTAGATCCCTGTGGAAAATACCTTTCCTTGCCCACCATCATCCCCATAAATAATAACCATTTTAGTTGGGTGTGGGACATAGAGAGTGGGAGGGGGCATGGTGCCAGACTTCATTTCATACCAAATAGCCTTAAAGGAGAAGAGGGGGAAAGGAGCTCAATTTAGTTTCTAAAATGTTTAGTAATTTGATTATGATCATGTCAGAGCAACTAATTCATTTTAAAATAAATCATTTCACTATGCTCTGTAAGTAGAAATTCAATTTGATTCAACCATTATTGAGTGATATAAATAAAGCACTGGGCTTAACAAACACAGAAATTCAGAAATCAGTAGAACATGGATCCCAACCTAAAACTTACTCTCTTGTCAAAAAGGAAAGGAGATAGGAGTTTTTCCATAAATAACAAGGTATCAAGAAAGAATTAAATTGCAAGCTGGCTTTGAATGCTCTATTTTGCCTTAAAATTTTATTTACTAGTCTCAGTAATACATTATTAAAAATCCTGCCACTTAATTAATTGTGTTAGAATCAAAGAAACAGAGTTGGCAAAATTTTCTTCATCCTACCCATCCCACCCAAATCTTACTCTACTCATCTCATTCTCACGTTGATTAAGAGATTAAAAGAAATAAGCTTTTTGGCCCTTGCCAACACCCCATCCCCAGGGTGGTCACCCTGCAATACAATAAGATGTCAGGAAGAGTAAGTTGCCCTTTCTGATTCCATAATCTGCCATCATCTTCCCATCTTCCAGTCTCTTTCCATTGCAATTCACAATCTGGGTCTCAGGGGTTACACCCGTCTTGGTCTCGATCATTGCTTTCACTTGTGCCACTGAGCTGGACCTTCGCACCTGGAGGAGGTGCCTCTGCCCCTCATCACCTGACTCCACAAGATACAAGGGCAGCTCCTCATCACTGGGCTTCACCACTTTCAGGGTAAGGTGGATGGTCTTCTCCTTGTCAATGCCATAAGATGAGAGCCTTCTCCGTGGCTTTAGGATCTTGGAGCCCAGCAAAAGAACCTGGTCTTGCACAGGAACCTTGGTCTTAGACCGGACGTGTTCATTGATTTTTTTCACGCTGTCCTCTGGGTTGGCATCAAAGGTCATTAAATCCCATTCCTCAGAAAGAACATGCACCTGGAAAGTGAAAGCCACAAGACAGTTGCCTAGGATGCCTGCCTCACTTTACATTTCTGCTCCCCACCACAATGGCTCCCACCCTTCTGCTATCTATCTGGTCTCCTAGCTCCTGTTCAGTAGCCAGTGTCCCTCTCTTTCTTGGAACTTCTCCTTTGGAATTACCAAGTTGCAACACAAATAAGAAAATTTGTCCCATTCCTTTATAATCACACCTTTTTTTCAATCTTGAGAATGAAAAATAAAATCCTGAGCCCCCAACCAATTGAACGGACCTTCTCTTGCTCAGGGGGACCCTAGAGAAATTTTAAGAACTTAGTCATTGGGCCAAGGGCAGTGGCTTATACCTGTAATCCAAGAACTTTGGGAAGCTGAGGCAAGCTGATCACTTGAGGCTGGGAGTTCGAGACCAGCCTGGCCAACTTGGTGAAACCTCATCTCTACTAAAAATACAAAAATTAACCAGGCGTGGTGGTGAGTCCCTGTAATCCCAGCTACTCAGGAGGCTGAGGCATGAGAATCATTTGAACCCAGAAGGCAGAGGTTGCAGTAAGTGGAGATGGCACCACTGCACTCCAGCTGGGGCAACAGAGTGAGACTCTGTCTCAAAAAGATAAATAAATAAAATACCTCAGTCATGATGAAACAGGAGGCTGGACATGCCTCATTATATCTTCTCCCTTTTGCAGTTTAGACACAATTGACTAGCAACGTTAGAGATTATAAGACTGAAAGAATGGATTATTGGTGGCAATAAGATTTTTGTAGCAAATTTTAAACAAGACCTAAGGCTATAATAGGCAAGAGTTAAGTCATGCATCCCTACACTTAAAAAATAAACTATGTTCTAACTGCCACAAAGTATTTTTCTTTTTTCTCTAGCAGCTAAACAAGCACTGGCCTCGAGAGGAACAATATTAAAACAATTACAGTTCATCCACAGGCTCACTGACCCCCTGTTCCTCAAGCCATAACTACAGTTTTAATTGGACAAATGACTGATTTCAGTAATTTTCTCCTGATAAGAGACCACTGACCATGGACTGGTTCTGGCTAGTTTACAGAAGCTGCACATTTGAATGCCTTTGTGTCCCTGCTTCACCTTTTCATGTATAAGGCCTAACTGTAATGCAATTAAATGTTAAGTCTCCACCTCAGAGTGACCATGGGTGGTATATAACATGCAAGCTTATTCAACATGCATGCATTAGGACTCCCTTCATGAATATTCATTGCCTCTGCCATAACCTATTGGATATGTATACTTAGCAAACCCCTTCAGCATAAATTCCTGTGTCACTTTCCTCCTACAAAGCTTGCTTTTGGTTTTCAACCAGAAGCTGAGCTTCCCAGCTTGTCAGAATGGCTACCTTGCAGACTATAACCCTTCATAAGAAATGAAGTCTCCTTCCTAAATTTATAAATTGTGTGATTTTTTTTAGTTGACAATTTTTTATTTCGCTTTTCTGTGCATTTCAATAGATGTAAAAAACATACCCTTTATTCATCTCGAGATGTAATTAGATTTTCCACCTTATTTACCTGCCTCTCCTATCCAGATAAAGTTTGTCAAATGTCAAAAAGTAAATACAGAGCTTCAAAAGATGTACACCAGACTCTAAAAACAACTGTCAAAGAGAATTTCTAAAATATGACAGCCTCATAAGATACAGCAATAGGATACCCTCTGTCAATAGTTCAGAAGGAAATCCTGGGTAGGACACATAATCACTGAACTGTTATTTTTTTTTTCAAATCTCCCACTGCTTTATAATAATAACTCACATATTACAGTGACACTACGTTCAGTGTTTCTTGTTAATTTATATTTCTTGTGTTTTTATATTTACCTGATATAGAATATGATCTCCTTTGATTAGACCAGGGCCTCACTCACAGAAGGTAGGAACTATGTCTAAGTCTTACTTCAATAGCTGGAAAACCCTAAAAGACTGGAAAACTCACTCCTAATGGCCACTTGAAAGCCTGAGAAGACCTGCCTCATACTCCATTCAGAAATATTTTCCCAATCTAGATATTGCAGACATTTCTTCACTGGAGGATCTGTGTTAAGCATTGCCTTAATTCCAGGTTCTTTCCATAGTGCATATTTTCTTATATAATGTAATGTGTTAGATCATTAACAACTTCAGATAAATGAGTTTTGTGAAGCTCTCCTTTGAGAGAAAAGAGAAGATTAAGTTTAAGAACCCTAAAAAATGTTTCCGTAATTTCAAATCTCACCAGCCCTGTGGAACACAAAGCTCACCCCCACTTTTTTTTCTACCATTTATCCCTAAGAGTAGCTAGTCCAATGTTTGATTTAAAAAAGAACACAGAAGCCAGATAACCAGCTTCTCTTCAGACAATCCCTATTCTCATTCTGCAAATGTCAATGCCAGCCTCTTCCCCTTAAGGATGCCTGCCCAGCCACCCAGAGCCCTAAGTATTGTCCATCCCCCGTTTCTAAGATCTCTCCCCATCTCTTGAAAGTGCTTTTCCTTTCCCCATCCCCTTTATCAAATCCCAACTTACAGAGAGGCAGGAAGCATTGGGAGCCATCTTTGCAGTCAAGGGGCCAGAAACCAGAGACAGAAAAAGGATTTTGCATCCAGCTTATATACCAGCGTTGAATTGGAAATCCCCTCCTGGATTGCTGTGTTTGTCCAGCTTTGCTGTGCCCTTTGTTCTTGCATGCTCCCAGGAATTTTCTTTCACTTTTGCTGGGCAGGAGTTAATAAACAAAGAATGCTTTCTGATTATGTACTTCTCCCCTCAGGCAATCTATTTGCAATCCTCATTCCAAACGGGATGGTCTTTCTGTGTTGAAAACTTTTCCCTGATTAACAATCCACCTCTCCTCTCCCAGTCCTGACTTATTACTGTCCGTCCTGTGGCCTGGGCCCTCACTGGCGTGAAGACCTGTAATGCTTGCTGAACCTCTCATGCTGCCTTTAAGAGCACCCCATTACTCAGGGGCCGTCCTAAGAACGAGAGCACCCAGGCAGGATACGGCAGTCAGCATTGTGTGGAGTGCTGTGACTGTGAGCCTGACATGGCTAGTCTGGCAGAAGGTGTAAAATATGCCTTAAGAAGACATAGGAGAAATAACCTCAGACTGAGAGGAGATACAAGTTAGAGTCCCAGGAGGGCCACTTGCTACATTACCTTGGGCAAATCCATTCATCTCCTTAGATGTTGGTTTCCCCGTCTATAAAATGAGATGACTGGAAAAGATTCCTAAGTGTCTTCCAGGCTCAGAAAACTTTGCTTGTAAAATTCCCTTTGCAAAATAACATTGGATTTCTAGGTCTTGAGCTCTCCAACATACGTCCTACCCTGTCCCAGAACCTGCAAACCAAATCCACTACTTGAGAACAATCCTAAGCCAACAATTAAATGCCGACTCCTCACTTCAACACACAAAGCAATCAACATCCACTCTCACACTGCGGGGCCTCTATTTCTCTACCTTTACTCCCGGATGCACCTCACCATTGTGATCTCAGACAAACCTAAAGGTGCCGCTCTCTCCCTCGCCCTTGAGACTTAGACGGAGACAAGAAAGGTGTGCCTGTCCCCGGGAAGTCTACTCCATCACTCTGATCCTCCTCGTATCCCAAATTAACTACTGCCCCCTCCCAAACTCTCAGGGCATTGCTATGGAACCAGTTTTTAAAAGCTTTTTTTTTTTGGAATGGAGTCTCACTTTGTTGCCCAGGCTGGAGTGCAATGGTGCGATCTCAGCTCACTGCAACCTCCGCATCCCGACTTCAAGTGATTCTCCTGCCTCAGCTTCCCGAGTAGCTGGGATAATAGGCACCTGCTAATTTTTGTATTTTTAGTAGAGACATGGTTTCACCATGCTGTCCAAGCTGGTCTCGAACTCCTGATCTCAGGCAACCTGCCCGCCTTGGCCTCCCAAAGTGCTGGGATTACAGATGTGAGACACCGTGTCCAGCCTAAAAGTATGTTTTCAAATGCTTCAAATCTTTTCAAAGTAGGAAGCTCTTTAAAATGCCAAGTTATCATCTCTGTTTGCAGAGGCATTTACTGTACCTTCACTCACTGACAGATCGCAAATGACCCCATCTTATTCTAGGAGGTTCTGTCCTGGAGAATCGAATTTACAGAAGTACTGGATTGATGTAGAGTAATGAAATGCAACAGCTCATTTCTCTACTTCAAAAGCTTACTATAAATCATGTTCTTCTATATGAAGCTTTTATTAGATAGCTAATAAAATTGAAAACATTAATTATTATTTAAATGTATTTTGTGGAGTAGACATAATTTTTAATACACAGGCAGGATAAATAAAAAGCAGAAGAGTGCCTAATGGAATACATTAGGAACCACTGGCCTCTGCTATTCTCCTTTCAGATCTTTCTCCAGGTCCCTGTGGCCCCTTTGTGTCTAGAAACTAATGTTCTGACCTTTGGCTGCTACACAGCAGATAAGGGCTGCCCTTCATCCGTTGTCCAATGGGATTTGGAGATTCTGAAACATTACCAGTGGCCAATGTCAGATCAGGTTCAGGGTGATCAGGAAACAGAAAGCCCTGCGGGATGGCAGAGGTGGGGGAAGTACCTGGAAAAAGAGAAAAGAAAAGCAGTTTACCAGACTTCAGTAAACTGCTCTCGCTTTTCAAACTTTGTTTGCACTCACCACTTTCTTAGATCTTCATGTTATTTCCAGGAAGACAAGAGGAAGAGAAGATGGTTAAAAGCTGCTTAAAATTAGGTCACTCTCTTCTCATACCCTTTCCCACTTTCCTTCTACCTCAGTACCTACACTATCTTGGTCCCAATGTCTGCACCAAGTATCAGGAGCAACAAGGAACCTTGGCCAGAGGCTGGCTCCAGGAGGAGAAGCCAGGATGACATTTCTTAGGAAAGATCTTTGTCTGTTGAAGCCACCCAGATCTATACCCACAGTCCCAACCTAAGCTGCAGATCTATATGTCTAGCTGTGTCTGTGTCTATGGGGATTTTCGTTCCTTGAATTTCCTGCATATCCTTGAACACCCCAATCTCTCTGCCATCTCCATGCCACTGAGCATGCCTTTTCCTCCAACTCTATCCCCACCGCCATGAATTTATAAGAACACACGGTGTAAACAGCATCTTCGTCAAAAAGCCTTCCCTAACTCTCTTCCTCCCCATCCTGGGTTATGTGCCCATCTTCTGTCCTCTACGCTTCCTTCAAATGCCTCCCAGACCGTGTTTCTTCAACAACAGCATCGTCTGCTTGTTT
>NW_012099233.1:113364-121070 GCF_000951045.1 Mandrillus leucophaeus
TTAGTAGAGACGGGGTTTCACCGTGTTAGCCAGGACGGTCTCAATCTCCTGACCTCGTGATCCACCCGTCTCGGCCTCCCAAAGTGCTGGGATTACAGGCTTGAGCCACCACGCCCGGCCCTATTGTCTGTAATCTTTAGAAAACAGTAGGAATCTTGAGGGTCGTGATTGTGTCTTAATTAACTTGTATCTTTAGCACTGCTCCAGCATGCTGTCTGGCACAGGAAATAATTTATAAATGTTTACTAAATGCACAAATGAATTAATAAATGAATGAAAAGTACATAAATAACAAAAAAGGAAAAGTAATATTTAGTGAGTACTTAAATTTCAAGAACTGAACAATTTATTATTAAATATTACCTTATTTACTGTTTCAGCATTTTAATGAAGTAAGTACAGGTGCTCCTTAACTTATGATGGGGTTACATCCCAGTAAACCCATTGTACACTGAAAATATCCAAAATCAGAAATGCATTTAATACACTTAAACCACCAAATATCATAACTTAACCTAACCTGCCTTAAACATGCTCAGAACACTTACATTAGCATACAGTTGGACAAAATTATCTAACAAAAAGCCTATTTTCTATTGAAGTGTGAAATATCTCATTTAAGTTATTAAATACTGTACTGAAAGTGAAAAGCAGACTGATTTATGGGAACTTGAAGTAGGTTTCTACTGAATACATATTGCTTTGGCATCACTATTAAATAAAAAAATTGTAAGTGGAATCATTGTAAGGAACCACCTGTATTAGTATCCCTGTTAATAAGCAAGGAGCTACCTCATCCACAATCATATTAGTAGTAGCAGGTAAGCAAGGGTTCAAACGCTAATCTGTATTTCTATAGTCCTTGTATTCTTCCCATATTATTATATTCTTTCAGTGGGAAAAGGCGAGGAGAAAAGTGCTACTGGAGTTGGGTATTTCCAGCATGGGGTTACTGTGAGGGCAAATCTAATATACTCTCAGAAAAAACTAGTTCAGGGGATTTCCTACCCAGAGAGGACCTGGATTCCGGGAAATAGTGCCCTTTCAAGAAGACATATGAACAACAAATCTGAACTCTGACCTCTCTCTCTCTACTCTTCCCTTCCTATGAGAAATTCCCTCCCTGCCCAAAGCCAGGGCCAAGACTGTCCCAGACACCCTGGTGCCCCTTTACTGACCACAGGCAGGATTTCTTCTTGGGACCTGGCCTCCTTGCTTCTTACCCAGTGTCAATCTGACTTTTTTCTGTCTCTCTATGTTACAATAAGTTCTTTCAGAGACAGATCTCTTTTAATTTGCTGTATTAGTCTGTTTTGCATACTATAAAGGAGTACTTGAGACTGGGTAATTTATAAGGAAAAAAAGTTTAATTGGTTCATAGTTCCACCAACTGTACAAGAAGTATGGCAACAGCATCTGCTTCTGGTGAGGCCTCAAGAAGCTTCTACTCACGGTGGAAAGTGAAAGACAGCAGGCGTGTCACGTGGCGAGAGAGGGAGGTAAGAGACAGTGGGAAAAATGCCAGGCTCTTTTAAACAACCAGCTCTCATGTGAGCTAATGGAGTGAGAACTTATTCATTACAATGATGACAGCCCCAAGCCATTCATGAGGGATCTGCCACCACAAGCCAAACACCTCCCAGTAGGCCCATTTCCAACACTGGGGGCCACATTTCAACATGAGATCTGGAGAGTACAAACATCCAAACTACATCATTTACCCCTCTGACAAGTTCAGAAAACCAGCTAAAATGTCAGAGGTGTTTGAACCAGAGCAACTCCATCTTGAATAGGGGCTGGGTAAAATAAGGCTGACACCTACTAGGCTGCATTCCCAGAAAGTTAGGCATTCTAAGTCACAGGATGAGAGAGGAGATCAGCACAAAGTACAGGTTATAAAGACCTTCCAAATAAAAGGAAGCAGTAAAGAAGCCAGCCAAAACCCACCAAAACCGAGATGGCAACGAAAGTGACCTCTGGTCATTCTCACTGCTCATTATATGCTAAATAAAACATTAACATGCTAAAAAATATTCCCACCAGGACATGACAGTTTACAGATGCCATGGCAATGTTCAGAAGTTACTCTGTATGGTCTGAAAAGAGGAGGAGCCCTCAGTTCCAGGAATTGCCCACTTTTTTCCTGGAAAACTCATGAATAAGCCATCCCTTGTTTAGTGTATAATCAAGAAATAACCATAAAAATAGTCAACCAGCAGCACTCAGGGTTGCTCTGCCTATAAAGTAGCCATTCTTTTTTTCCCTTTACTTTCTTAATATGCTTGCTTTCCATTTACTCTATGGATTCACCCTGAATTCTTTCTTGTGCAAGATCCAGTAACGCTTTCTTGGGGTCTGGATCAGGATCCCTTTCCAGTAACAAAACTAAAAGATGATGGTATGGAGATCTTGCCAAGTTATAAAACAATTGTTGCAGTTATCTACGAGTGTCCCAGTGTGGCCCTGGCTGACGGGACGCTCTTGGGCCTGTCACTGCCCCCATTGAGGCCTACTTGGAACAGAGGTCTCTTTCTAGTCTCTTTAATAACGTCCATGAAAGAGTTTCTAAACTGCTTTGAGATCTAGAATATCGCTTCAAAAATGCCAACCAAACTCAGTCAGAAAGTTACTGTGAATTCTCATTTATTGGTGATTGGGAAAAAAGTCTACACTCAAGAACAGTTTGAAAATACCTATCAAAATTTAAAATGGACATACCAAACCAAGACAACCAAATGCCTATCAGTGTTAGGGAAATAGGTAACCAAATTGTAGAATATCATAAGCAGCATAAATAGAAGGATTATCCCTGTGAACAACAATGTGGATGAATGTGCTAGAACGTATTGAGTGAAAAAAGTTTTAGAAACAAATGCGTATTCCGCAGTGCTGCAAAGAAATAGCACTCAGACATAAATTTAATTTTCTCAGCAAGGAATTTTTACTTCTATAGAAGGGTGAGACTCGCAAATTGAGTAATGGCAAGAGCACACCTGGACAAAGGAGGGGAAGGAGTTCTTATTCCTGAGGCAGGTAGCCCCTACTGCTGTGTCGTTCCCCTATTGGCTAGGTTTGGACCGCACAATCTAAGCTAATTCCGATTGGCTATTTTAAAGAGAGCAGGGATATGAGCCGGAGTGGCATGGTGGGTAGTTTGGCAGGAAGGGCGGTTACAGAACAGGTAACTCAGGATGATTCACGTCAAAGCAGGTGGCCAGGGCTGACTCAGGATGGAGCAGGTGATGAGAGGAACAGATGTGAACTACTGATTAGAACTGACAGGAAAGTTGTTTACTGAAACTAGAGGCAAGAGGGTGAAGAGAACCCGGAAGTTCAACTTTAAAATCGAGAATCAAAGAGTAAAGAGCACCTTGGAGTTCACTATATCTAATAAAAGCAAGATGAATAAGACTACATAAAGTATGATACTCCCCATAAATCTCAAAAGCAAGCAAAACTACATAGTGAGACGAGAAAAAGAGGAACTACTTTGAAATTCAGGATATGTCTGCTTTTTAACAAAAATGAAGCCCAATCTAAATGCTGATATGAGCTACTTGAAGGAGATTTTCAACAGGAAGTAAGAGGGCATTAGAAGCCCTGATATTATTTCATCTTGCCATATTCAGAATCTGAAATTTAACCAAGAGAACTTAATGTTTGTTAAAGAAATGTATTACTTGACAGACATATTGTATATTCACTTTATTAAAGGTAAAGTAATATTATCTAAAACAAATGTTCCAAAGAAAAATAAACATAAGCAAAACTGAATATAGTATCTAGAACTACATATGTAAGCAATACGGCTGTTATAAAAATGTAAAAACCATAAGTGTTCATGATGCTACTATTACGCTTTATAGTGTTACATTATATTATTCTATATGCGTTATATTTATTTATCCGTGCTGTCAAAGATTATAATAAAATATAATTTAAAACTTTTCATGTTCATACCCTCTAGCTCAGCAATTCTGCTTCTAGGAACTTATCCTATTAGTACACTTTTTTTTTTTTAGAAGGAGTTTCACTCTTGCCTCCCAGCCTGGAGTGCAATGGCACGATCTCGGCCCTCTGCAACCTCCGCCTCCTGGGTTCAAGCAATTCTCCTCCCTCAGCCTTCTGAGTAACTGGGATTGCAGGCATGCACCACCATGCCTGACTATAATTTATTATTTATTTATTATTTTTATTTTTAGTAGAGATGGGGTTTCAGCATGTTGGTCAGGCTGGTCTCGAACTCCTGACCTCAGGTGATCCACCTGCCTCAGTCTCCCAAAGTGCTGGCATTACAGGTATGAGCCACCATGCCTGGCCCTATTAGTACACTTATGTATGTGTGGAATAAGCCATGTACGAGAATATTCATGTGAAATAACTATTGGCAATCGAAATAAATGGGAACAACACTTATCAATAGACAAATAAATGCTGGTGTATACGGTTGAATTAAATTTAAAAGCCAAGTTGCAAAATATATGTATAATATTTTGTTATTTAGAAGGGAAGAAAATATACACATATGCTAACATGTGCATACAACATCTCTGTGAGGAGACACTGACTCTGCAAAGAGTAACTGAGTTGCCTGAGGAACAGGAATGAGAGGTGGACTATTTATTATACTTCTTATCTTATTATTGCTGTCATTTTCTAGTTTTGCAACCGTGCTTGTTTTACACATTCAAATAGGCAGATAGTATGGGAAGGGATAGTATTTTTTTTATATAGTCATCAGCTCAGAATGGAGCTGGCTATAAGCTATACACCAATGGGAACCAGTTTCAGTGCTCATCACTAGTTGACAGGCAAAGGGCCATGAAAAGTTGGTGGCTATAGTAAGTTAACTATTGTGATTCTGTGCCTTCCCTACTCCCCAGAATTTATTTTCCACCAATATTTTACATACCGCAAAACTTGGAAACATTGATAATATAGCCCATAATATATCTGAAAGCAAAGAAATTTATAATTAGCTAAAATCAGAGACCAAACCTAACGAAAAAAAAAAAAAGTAATTCTGAGACAATTACTGAGTCTAGTACTTGGGTCTGACGTCAATGTGCAAAAATTGTCTGACCTGAAAAAGCAACTGGAATAACTAATGCAGTCATAGGTGCAGGATGATGGGTTGACCAACGGCCCATATCCACTTCGTAGCAGTCAGGCCATCTTGGAATGAATCCAGGCTCTGCCTCCTACTTCCCATGCAACTTATTTGGTACTTTCTTCTGTCAGCTGGGGATTTCGGATTTCACTTAGGATTAGGCTGTGCTACCATTAACAGAGACCTGAAAATAATGTGGCTTTAACTGAAACCCCAAAAGGACCAGACTTTAGAAGTCAAAATCACAACCAAGGCTTAAGGAATTCACCCTACAACCAAGGAAAAACTGCAATGATCCATTCCAGCAAAATGTAAAGCCAGTTTTTCAGAAGTTCAAAGTGATCAGTGGGTAATATATCTGCTTATTAAACAAGATTCAATACGCTTCAGAGAAAGATAATAGAATACGAAATAAAGATAATAGAATACGAAATCTCTGTAACATATTACATCATCAAGTGTAAAACAGGAAATTACCAATCATGTGAAGAAACAGAAATATTAGACAAATAGTTTTAAATCCTCAATAAAAACAAACCCAAACACCACCCAAATGTTAGAATTACCAGATGGAGACTTTAAGATCACTATAGTATTTTAAAGAATCCACAGGGAAAGATTTATACAATGGGTAAAAAAATGACGAATTTTAGGAGAGAGATGTAGAAACTGCCATTTTAAAAGCCAAACGGAAACGCTGGAACTGAAAAATACAATATAGTTGACCCTTGAACAACAAGGGTTTGAACTGCATGGGTCCATTAAATGTAGATTTTTTTTCAGTAAATATACTGGAAAATTTTTTGTACATTTGTGACAGTTTGAAAAAACTCGCAAACTTCAAGCTTAGAAATATCAAAATAATTAAGAAACAATTAGGTATATCATAAATGCATAAAATACATGTAGATACTAGCATACTTTATCATTTACTATAAAATATACACAAATCTATTATAAAAAGTTAAAATTTATTAAAACACACACAAATACTTATAAACAATCATAAAATGCAGTATTAAATCAAAACTGCATAAAATTAGTCATAGTACATATTGTCCTACTATAATAATTGTGTAGCCAGCTTCTGTTACTAAGGGTGAGCTCAAGTGTTGGGAGTATGGGATTAAAATACCATGTAATACTAATCATTCCCATGTGAGTAGTTCATCTTCTCTTTAGGAAAAAGTGATGTCTCATGGTTCTTGTGGTTGTTCTGTTTTTGTTTTGTTTGTTTGTTACAGAGTTTTGCTCTGTCATCCAGGCTGGAGTGCAGTGGCACAATCTCGGCACTGCAACCTCTGCCTCCTGGGTTCAAGTGATTATCCTGCCTCAGCCTCCCAAGTAGCTGGGATTAGAAGCGTGCACCACCACGCCTGGCTAATTTTTGTATTTTTAGTAGAGACGGGGTTTCACCATGTTGGCCAGGCTGGTCTTGAACTCCTGACCTCAAGTGATCCACTCCCGTCGGCCTCCCAAAGTGCTGGGATTACAAGTGTGAGCCACCGCGCCCAGGATCTTGTGTATTTTTAATTGTGTTTAGTGCAATTCCATAAAGCTTGAATAACACCATGAGACCCATATAGTGATGCTGGAAGTTCTCCCAGGAGACAGAGAAAAGTCATAACATTACAGGAAAAAGTTGAATTGCTTGATATGTGCTGTAGATTGAGGTCTGCTGCTGCAGTTTCCTGCCATTTCTGACTGATGATTCATCTTCTTAAGAGATGACACAAAATTACATAATTGATACAGTATTGTACTGTCAGTGTATTTTCTCTTCCTTATAATTTTCTTAATAACATTTTATTTTCTGTCTCACGTTATTGTAAGAATACAGTATATAATACATACAACATACAAAATATGTGTTAGTCAATTGTTCATATGATCAGTAAGGCTTCTGGTCAACAGTAGGTTATTCGTAGTTAAGGTTTACATGAGTCAAAAGTTATTCATGGATTTCCAAATGTATGAGGGGGTCAGCACCTCTAACCCATGCATTGTTCAAGGGTCGACTGTGTATGATTTTCTGGTAAAAAGAACCAGGAGTCCTTGGAGAGATGGTTGATCCCAGAGAGAGGAAAGAGAACATACAAGATAACCCTGGAATACTGTATGGTGCCAGAAACTAAAGAAGTGATTAAAAAAAAAAAATTAGGACATATCAAAAAATTCACAGTAATCAAGTTAAAGGATTTCCCATAGCCAAATCTGGGAAAATTTAAGCAGCAAAGAAAATAATGAGAATAATGGAGAAAGAATAAAATAAATATCCAGGAGTCATTACTGGATATGAATAAAGAAAATAAACAGTAAACGAATAGGAGGAAAGAAACAGCTCTTACAGAATTCAAAATAACAAACACACGAGAAATGATGAAAGTTATCACTAGGCAAACAGCCCAATAGTAATTGTTACAGTCAAAACTCATTTGTGGATGCTAAAATTAGTAGGCAAAACTATAATGTGTAAAAGATACTTGCATAATCTCAAAGTATTACCATAAATACTTATTATATTACTTTATTATATTATTATAAGATATGACTACAGTTTTAATAAGACAAATAACACAGTTTAAAAAATGAAAAA